>NC_137923.1:29490133-30045133 GCF_963457725.1 Sprattus sprattus | reverse complement strand
AATTGTCAAACTGGACACTTTTAAATAAACTGATGAATATTTGGGTATTTTATACACTGCAGCAAATGTATGGTATGAGGGTTTTGGACTAGAAACACTACAATCATATTAGTGTTGACATATGTAAATAGATATTCTTAATAAAATCTGTCAGATTTGTCTCTTGTCTATTATGTCTAAAATCTCTATTCACAAAAATCTTGGTGATTTTATCTAGTGCTTTGCATTCATCAACATTAGGACTGGTTACATTATAATTTTTTTTTCACAAAAACTAAAGCTTTTTGCACATGTTTCTAACATAACAGATCATGCCCAGTATATTTTTGCCATAGTTTATACAGTAGAATGCCTAGAGTGTTACAACACACCCTCAAAATTTAACCCACCCTTAAAATCTTCCACGTAAAGCCTTTTCAAAACGTGCTAGAGAAATGCGTCTCAGAATCAGAATCGCTTTCTGATAATTGCTTAGCAGATTTATTTTCTTTTTTTGAGACACAAAAAGTCCTTCACTGTGGTAAGCCTGAGCTCACGTGAGTGACAGCATCCTGCTGGTGACAAAATGGCCATTCTCTGGACACGATGACATAAGGCTGCCTGTGGACGGCAGGGTGGCCACCCCCAGCACGGCAGTCATCCACTGACCTATTGTCCCGCGTAATGCCTGGGTAGGGTGGCTCTCTGGGACACACAGTCTACTCACTTTCCTCCCAACCACACGCAGCGTGTGTGTGTGTGAGAAAGAGAGACTCTTTGTGTGCGTGTCTGTGCGGGGGTGTGTTTATCTGGCAGACTCACATTTTGTGTCAGACGAGATGGAGACTGCTGCCATTGTGTGTGTAGAGTGATATCTGAATGACAGCATGCCCTGGACAGCTGTGGTTGGGCGCTGCTACCCCTTGACGCTTGGCACTGGTTTCATACGCCCCTGTGAAACTGGCACCCCTGTGTCCTCTCTTACCAGTGACTTACAACACGCCCTCACACCGAGAGAGAGCAAGCATGACACGGGACCGTCGACAGACACTCACACATTGACAGTCGTGGGAGAGAGAGGCCAGAGATGGATGGGATATGTTGCCAAACAGACTGAGCAGAACGTCACGGAGCTCCCCGACTGTGCTGGGGAAGACACGGACCACAGGCACCTTTCACATGATATAAAGTTCTGTTCACTCTCAAGGCACATGATGAAGACTTGGTGGAAGTCGGCTTATCAGGCTCCATGTCTGCACTGCAGGAACTCTCAGGATACTAATAAGGTGAGGGAGTTAAGAGAGCTGTCTCTCGTACATGACGCTGTCATCAAACCATTTTGATACTTAATCGTCTTTGAAAACTGTGAAAGGCACTATATACATGTGATATATAATTATTATTATACTGTTTGCCATGTCAGTAGATCGATGTTGTTGTAAACCAGGCTTAGTGTAATTGATGTGATGCCAGACATCGTTTAACTGAAGATGTCACATTAACAGAGGTTGAGGTGAAATGGCGGGATGCTATAAAATGACAGCTCATCTGGACTTGCCTCACCTTCTTGGCAGGCTCCTCAGTGACTCAGAGCACCGGGGTGGGTGAGTCATGGCTGAGATGGAGCGCCTTTCTGTGGCGAGGCACAGCCGCGGCCCGCCGGTCCCTCGGAGATCCGACCTGGCCTGGGTGCAGCGGCGCACGCTGGAGGAGCAGGTGGAGCTGTGGTGGTTCGGGGAGCCCCGCGTGTCCCTGCTCTGCTACGGAGCCTCCGTGGGCCTGGTGCTGGGCCTCGGGCTGGGCGGGATCGGCCTGCTCTCCACGGCCTCGTCGGCGACGGGCCGCTCTGCAGTGTGGCGCCTGGGCGTGGGCTCCACGCTCTGCCTGCTGGCGCTGATGGTGCTCCTGAAGCAGCTGCTCAGCTCAGCCGTGCAGGACATGGGTTGCGTGAGGAGCCGGTGGCGTGTCGAGCTCCTGCGCAGCGGTGGGCGTCTGGACCCGGCGCTGCTGCTGGCAGCCGGGCTCGGGGTGGCCGTGTGCGGGGCCACGCTGCTGGGCCTGGGAGAGCAGGACATGCTGCTCCCTGGGGGGCTCCTCCTGGCCTGCGGGGGTGCTGTCGCCCTGGGAGTCGGGGTGTACGCTGCTGTGGGGTTCTGGCAGAGCCAAAGGGACATCAGGAGGAGGAGGAGCAGGCGGAGAAGCAGGCGGAGAAGGATGAGAGTGGCAAACCCACAGCCATGGAGAGACTCGGCTTCAAGCCAGGCTAGTTTGATATGAGTGACAAGAGGAGAGTGGGCAGAGGAGCACTGCGATGGAAAAAGACAAAGACAATAAGAAGAAGAGTATTGAGGGAATCGAAAGACGAGGTGAGGAAAGGAGAGGACATGACCGTCACTTCAGTCTTTGTTATGTCCGGTCAATTCTTATTCGGCCCTCAGACCTTTGAATTTACACCTTCACATTCCTCATCTGGAGCAATTAGAATCATGTTTCCCCTTGAAGGTGATTGTCTGAGACACTCTAAATAATGAGATTCATCACTTTTGCTTGGCCTATAGTTGTCTTAAAATACCTACCAGAATGGCGTGTAGCAATTAAGGTAAGATTACTGAGCTAAGAGACTGTGATTTGAAGTGATTTGTCCATTCAGTTCATTTTGTTGAACAATGTGAGTTGTACATTTGTTACATGCATGCACGCATGTTACATTTTGTTAGTTTTTTTTTTATTATTATTATTACCTTCTGCTCTCACTGTTGTCTTTGTTCAGTGAATCTCAAACTACACTTCCCTATAGTTGTGATTTTTTGTCCAAGTGTGAATATGTTTTATTATGAAATTACATTTTTACAGACATCATAATTTTATCTCTACATCTTTGCAACAGTGTTAGGTACACCATGTAAATATTATTAAGCTTCTTGACCAGGTATACACTGCCTTAAATGTCCATACTTCATTTTGTGAGCTATAAATATGAATATGCTAAACAGACCCAAAACAAATCAACATCTCTAAGGCAACGCTGTCAGCCTGTGGGAAAATGAGTTTGTCTTCATCCGATGCTGAACTGGTCAAGGTCCAGGTCGTCGTCGGTGTCACTCTCTTCCCCTGCATGCCTCTCCTGTTCTCTCTCCCTCTCAGCCCTCCCGCTCCCTCCGGCCTGGATGTAGTTATCCTCAATGAACCCGTCGTCGTCGTCCACCATGTGGAAGTGGCGCGGGGGCACCCGCTCCATCACGCTCTGTGGGGCAAAGCCGACCTCCATGCCCTGGGGGTCGTACTGGCTGATCGTGTCGCCTTCGGGCAGCAGCGCGTGGCGGTAGCTGGCCAGGTAGCGCTCGAAGAGGTGGCACTTTACGACCACCACGATAAAAACCGAGACAGAGAGCATGGTGAGGAGGGCCGCCAGCAGGTATGGCCAGGTCCCCGAGTTGCTGCCTTTGTCGACGCCTGTGTCGACGCCTTTGCTCCAGCCGCGAGGAACAGAAAAGGGATGTTATTAAGTGAAGACTGACGGAGCACACAGAATGGATAACTGAAGAATGCATCAAAGGCTTTCATCTGTGTCTTAAAGAGCTCACCAATGGATACATGTTGTGGTGTGGTGCCTGGTGTGCTGCTGTCATCAGCCAAGAGTGTCCTTTGGAATGCTTTGACAGTCTTTTCACTCCCACCTCCTAGTGCAGAAGCAACATGACAAAGAGAAATACCATCTGTCCTTTCCCTCTGGACAGCCATAACGCCATGCTTTAAGTACAGTGTGACCAGTGTGTTTGATCCTTACCTTGGATGATTGAGGACAGTACCTCTGGATTTTGCCACATGACTGCACCAACCAGGGGCGCCCAGAGATACCATGCTACACTGGCGGCCCGGCAAATGTATCCCATGGTGCACCTCTTCCTGTAGATATATTACCTCCAGAGAATTAATTCTTCACATCCAGTCATAAATATGTCATCAAACTGTGTGTGTTTGTGTGTGTGCGTGTTTGTGTGTGTGTGTGTGCCTGTGTTTGTGTGTGTGTAAGTGTGTGTGTGTGTGTGTGTGTGTGTGTGTGTGTGTGTGTGTGTGTGTGTGTGTGTGTGTGTGTGTGCGTGCGTGCGTGTGTGTGCGTGTGTCATGTGTTTGTGTGAAAATCATTCAAATAATGTAAACACAGGGAAAACCCAATTATAAACTAATTGAGTGTTTTGTTGGGCCACTTTCAGGCTTACTGATGCATACATTTACACATTTCAATAAAGATTTCGTGAAAAACGCTGAAAAATTGCTTCCATGCGCTCTTCACCGCTGCCCACACACCATTTATATTTGAAGGATGTCTAAATGTAGACACCAACGGGGAAGGTTGTCTGCAGCCCAAGGGGGGGGGGGGGGAGGCTTTAAAGAGAAGCTAGCAATCAGGCTTCCTCTTTCAGTCTGAAATGCTTTAGTTGTCTCTCTCTCTTCCACAGTTCATTGACCTCACTCATCCACTCTCCCCAGCAGGAGTGGGTGAAGTCACTGACGTGCTCTTTCAGCCTATTGGCTGCTCTACCTCGGTTCCATCCCCAAATCATCAGTCACTTTTCACACAGCGTTTTCTTACACTACCAACTGCACTTTCAAACTATGTTCTGAAGTCTTAAAGTTGGGCACAGCCGAGGCTCTGTGAGCATGACACAACCATTTTATGCCTCCTCAGAATAAAGAACATCCTTTCTTAAGCAACCCCTGTCACACACGCAGGCCCTAGCAAACACATTGTATATTATGTTTAGTGTATATCAATGTATATTTTAAACACATTCAAAGTGGTGGCATCGCTGATACATTTTTGTGTTTGTCCTTCTGAGTGAACAGAGAAAAAACATCCCCTAAGACGCACAAAAAACTATTGTTAACTCTATTTTGCAATAAATTAACCTGAATATAATTCAGTTTGATTCAGTATATAAAGCTGGTGTTAAGAGTTCACTAAACAAGTTGTATGTAGCGCAGGGAACCCTTTAGCCTGCACAAACCCTTTAAAACTTGATGTTTGTTTTAAGATAGAGAAACAGAGCCTTTACTTGTGTGTTTGATCTTCAAGGGATTTCCAGTGGAAAAGTTCTAGTTGTCATACAGGACTGAAGACTGTTGTCACTCGCTTCCAGTAGCAACCATATCATGAGCTTCACTAGGGAGTCACTACAACCATAACCAGAGAGAACATACTGTATGTTAGTCAGTGAATGCAAAGCCTTTACATTAACTTTAAAAATGTCATTATTTGCTAGTGTTATTTAACAGTATAGTTTAAAAACATCTTAATCTATGTTAACGTGACTGACAGCACTTATCCAAACTACTTTAATCCCAACCTCATTGGTAGTATCTTTATACAAGATCAAATGCTCAAGATCAAATGCTCATGTTGTGTGTTCATGAAGTGCAATGAAATTTTAGACAAATTACTAAACTTTTCCATAATATGCAGTATCTGCAAAATTCAATGTTCGTCACCCGTGGTGGTCATATGAGAGTCATGTGATTAACGCCAAACCATCTGACACTAACATTTGTAATAGGTGCAGTTTCTACAATAATAAACCATACATACCAAAGGACAGCAGATGATCCACTATATCAACTTTGCAGGGTAACCCAAAGTTTGTTTTGTTTAGTTTTCTTAGTTAAACTTCAAGACACAGCATAACATGTAAGCATGTTGTGCAAAGGTTGAGGGAGACGGAGACGACTCCCTTCGGAGGGCTGGAGTTAATTAGTAACTTTTATAACATCAGAAGCCATTCCTTCATTTTGAATCACTGCCACTTCCGTAACGCAAGGAGTATAGGGGGAGTGTCAAGTCTCAGGTGGTATGAAACCTATCCTGGTGAGGCACTGTAGTCTTGGAATTCTTGGAATCAAAGGAGCAGTGTTATTCGATGACTACAAGTTATTATGTACATTATTACATCCATTGCAGGAATACCAATACATCAGTCAGACTTACACATTTTCTGTAAAGTTTCCAGTGAGAATGGAAACAGTACCACAATTTCAGTTTTCCCAAGTGCTGATCCAAGTGTATGGATAAGCAAGGCCAGACATTGTGGGTCCACCAATGCCCAGCAGGTGTCAGTAAGCACTTATACCAGCCTAAGGTTTGCCTTCGCAGAGGTGACCAGTGTAGAATCTTATTGACTTCTGGGTTCCCTTATCTTTCTTCATGTTTGGACCCCTGTGGTAAAAGGGCCATCTTTTCATTTGGTACTCAGGAAAACTCATGTTGTTTTTATGTAAATGATGTTGTTCAGTAACACTAGGGATGGGGTCAAACACTTCCCAGTTCTGGCCAGTAGCTTCACCATGACCTGCGTGGCTGAAATATGAATCTGTCAGTGTTAATATGGATCATGCATAATGTGATGTCGCAAATGTGATATTCCATATTCTCCATTAAGATGTTTTCCATTAAGATTTAAGGGGGGGTTGTAGTTACAAACACTTGTATGAGACACAGATTTTCCAGAGAAATGAGAAAACCAAATAATGTAAGTGCAAACATATTACAAGCACACACATTCACATGAACAGCACACCCCCTGCAGACCACTGAGAACAGATACATGTTACAGAGATTGATATGCGAGGTTGAAGAGGTATGTGTTAAGTGCACGTTTAAAGGTTTCCATCGTTTCATCCTTTCTTAAGTCTTCTGGCAGAGTATTCCAAGGGCTGGGAGCATAGAAACTTGTAAAAGCTCATTCAGAAACTTCTTCTGCAAACTGTTTATCCTAATGTTAGCAATAAAGCATCGTTACAGCTTATATATTGACCAATCAAGTCTCTACACAGAAGTACCTCAAAGACAAATATGTCTAGTTGAGACTAGGACAGCATTCTCACTCATATGAAGAATCTTGTTCTGGCTAATTCGCCCAGTTCCTGGAAATATGAGTAATTGTCAGGCAACACAGCTGTGAAATGTCCTACTTACTGAATGAGAGCAAGACGATGTCCATATGGGCAATACATTTGCTTTGTTTGTTTTCCTAAATATCAGAATCAATACGAATCAGTCATCTGAAGACCTTCAGGCAAACAAATTCATGTTATTGAGTTTCATGAAATATTATTATTATTATTATTATCATTGCTAGCTGTTTTGTTAGATGTCTTGCTGCATTACCAAGTAAAGCAAGAGGACAAGCCTTTAAGTGTATGTCTTCCATTTCCTCTGATAACACCTCTTTGCCCATAGCAATATACATCTGTGTGGATGTGTGTGTGTGTGTGTGTGTGTGTGTGTGTGTGTGTGTGTGTGTGTGTGTGTGTGTGTGTGTGCGTGTGTGCGTGTGTGAGTGTGTGAGTGTGTGTGTGTGCAAGCATGCAGTTGTGTAATTTTAAAAGGGCATCTGTGTATTGCAATGACATAACATGAACTATATATACTGTATATGGGCCATTCTACCGAATTCGTGTAATATGCAGTCCCTCAACAATAAAAACTATTTACAAAACAATTAGGTATTTAGGCATAGATGTTTAATTAGAAAATGTTATGGTCTATATAAGCCCAATGCATTACATGAGATAGTGATAAGCTAAATATATACAAAATCATCATTTATAGGGTACTTTCTATTGGGAAGTAGCTGTCCCCAACCCTGACATCTAAATTTCAATGCCTTTAAATAACACTTTTCAATTTTTTAAGATTTTTTTCAAGGATTTAATTTCAAAGATCTTTATGATTGGGTTGAAACAGAACTTGGAATATTTAGATTTATTGTGGGTTTAATTTTTAAATCAATTTACTATACTCAAAAAATCATGTCCCTAGTTTTCATGTCACTACCGAAACACAAGAGTTTTAGTCCGTTGGCTGAGCCTGTGTTTTAGCCACGACTCTGCATTTTTGACCATGCAGTGACGCTGCATCTCTGTCCCTCATGGTTGAATGGTAAGTGGCTAAATCCCATAGTTTTTATATAAATGTGTTCCAAAGTCTGAAAATCGACGTGTAACCTTAAGAATTGTCACTACCGAAACGCATGTTTTCTTCAAATAAGTAAACCTTTTGGGGTTTCATGGAAAATCTTATGTTTGTATGTGTGTTCACCTCTTCAAAGATGTGTTTGCAAGCCGTGTGCGTGCTAGAATTCTTTATTTATGCTTAAAGTTAGCTAGAATTGTCACTACCGAAACAGTCACTACCGAAACATATGGTAGTGACCAGATGATTTCGGTAGTGACAAAATGAAATGGTAAGTAGTTCAATCCCATAATTTTTAAATAAATGTGTTATGTGGACTAAAGGGCGGCCCAGAGCACCTTTTGGATGATTTTGGGAGAGAAATTAACATCCATCCAACAGTGCAGTCACTACCGAAACAGTGCAGTCACTACCGAAACAGTGCAGTCACTACCGAAACAGATAAATTGAACTTGAAAATTTGGTAAAAACTTCATTTCTATAGATTTCATTGTGAAAACCTTCAAGAAATATTTGTAAAAATACTCTTCAGAGAAGGGAAGGAAACACAATCTGAACAGGTCAATAATAATACTTTTTTACTATAGTAAATGTGATGTTTCGGTAGTGACAATTTTTGGAAGAGGAAAAACATTCCAACACATTCTGAAAATACAATATAAAACTTGACTGTTCTTTTACTAGATATGTGTACTTTAGATATGGTACAATATACATACGGACCAAGTTTTGGGAATAAACCATAAAAAAATTCAAAATATATCCGTCATGACTTTGCATCAATTCGGTAGAATGGCCCATATATATATATTTATTATACATTCGATATATTTACTCATTATAAGTCACTGATACAGGCAGGATTCTGATAGCTGCTGGTTGATGGGAATGCCAGGACATGTCCTCTTTGAAGAGGACCTGATATGCTTTCCTGTTTTTTCCCTTTCATTTCATGTGTTTTATAGCTTTTTGCATGTAAACGGTCTGCAAAGTTACAAAATACCAAAGAACATGCCAGAGGGAGTAACTTTCTCCAACAGAAGCTATTGGACAAAAAAGTGCAAAAAAGTACCGCTTAATTGAGGCTAATAGACAGCAATTTATTTCTGTGTGTTCACATACTGGTCACATAAGGTTTTCCCACCAAGATCAACAGACCGACCAAGGTTTTCCCACCCATTACTGCTGATGACAGCTGACAGCAGAGTTAGGAGAAGATCACAAGAGGTTAAAGACATGGGAGTGTTTGAGACAGAGACTGAATAGAGTTGTACAGTATGAGAAAAAATTATGTGTAAATATATTCTAGTAGACTCTAGTTGGAGTTATCTAAGGAAAAAAACATACATTAAAACATACAACCATTCAATAGCCATCAATAATTAGCAACAGTTAAAGATACAGTCAGGCTGAGCTCAACAGCCAGTCAAAGTTTTTCCCCCTAATATTTCCCTTCTTGAGCAGACCCTTTCAACAGTGCAAAATTCAAACAGCATTTTTTTTCTTCAGCTTGACGCATGTAGCAACCGATAACGTAATAACGGCCAATAACGTAATAACGGCCAATAACGTAATAATTTAAATGTAATAAAACCAATAACGTAATAAACTGCCAATAATGTAATAAAGTTGCCGTGCCAATAACGTAATAACTTTTGGCCAATAACGTAATAACTTATTACGTTATTGGTCGGTTATTACGTTATTGGCCTTGCATTAAAAAAAACCTTTGAAAATGTAATAACTGAGCCAATAATGTAATAACTGAGGTATCACTATCTTCAATATCTGGACAGAAAGTGTCCCACTTAGCCTTAATATTGCATCTTGCAACAGATGCTTAAATATCTGACCTTACAGATACCCCTCCACCCTCAACCCCCCCTCAACAGAAGGCCTTACGGGAGCCATTAAGAGTCATTTTGGATTAATATGTCACTCTTAGGGTTCTGTTATAGTACTCTGTGTATCCAACTCTGTGACCATGCGGGCGCTTTGATGGAGTCTTTCTAAGTTCTGCGTTGCAGTTTTCAGTATGGTATTGCAATTCACTGTCTGAACGCTAGGGGTTGTGGGAATTATTTGACTTAAAATTGAATAACTGAGCCAATAATGTAATAATATATAAATATGCAGCCCCCTCATTCAATAATATCATATCATACTGCTTTCATTACCAATATTTAAAAGCTAAATGTTTGTCTGATGCATATGATCTAGATGCTGCTCCTAAACTGATTTAATGCACTCATCCACATATGCACAACCATGCGGCTCTTGAATTAAGGCTAAGTAACTCTGAACAATTCTAAACTAACTCTTAACTCTTAAAGTGTCATATTTACTCAGTGGAACTTAAGCTGGAGGCAATGCTCAATTTCAAATGAAAAGTTACCAATTTACTAATTTACTAATGTAAATAAAATAAAACATTAACATAAAATGTACTACTACTTTTTCCAGGATATGTACCTAATTTTGAACTGCCCGAAGGCTACATGCCTTAGAAGAATCCATGCCCTCATCCAGCAGTTGTACTTACTAAACAAATCTCTTAGATGCATGCTAAGGCCACTGTTGCGTCCAGCGGCCTTGTAGAGCTTCATAATGCTGATTGAAAAGTCATTGTCTTTACCCAGGTGAAGGCTCTCAGTGTGTGTATGTGTGTGTGTGTGTGTGTGTGTGTGTGTGTGTGTGTGTGTGTGTGTGTGTCTGTGTGTGTTTGTGTGAGAGTGTGTGTGTTTGTGTGTGTGTGAGAGTGTGTGTGAGTGAGTGAGTGTTTGTGTGTGTGTTTGTGTGTGTGTGTGTGTGTGTGTGTGTGTGTGTGTGTGAGTGTAATTGTGAGTGAGTGTTTGTGTGTGTGTTTGTGTGTGTGTGCGTGTGTGTGAGTGTGTGTGTGAGTGTGTGTGTGAGAGTGTGTGTGTGTGTGTGAGAGTGTTTGTGAGTCTGTGAGTGTGTGTGTGAGAGTGTGTGTGAGTGTGTGTGTGTGTGTTTGTTTGTGTGTGTGTGTGTGTGTGTGTGTTTGTGTGTGAGTGTGTGTGTGTGAGTGTATGTGTGAGTGTGTTTATGATTGTGTGTGTGTTTTTGTGTGAGAGTTTGTGTGTGTGTGTGTGTGTGTGTGTGTGTGTGTGTGTGTGTGTGCTTGTGTGTGTGTGTGTGTGTGGGGAGGGGGGTGTGCGAGTGTGTGAGTGTGTGTGTGTGTGTGTGTTTATGTGTGTTTGTGTGTGTGAGAGTGTGGGTGTGTGTGTGTGTGTGTGAGGGAGGGAGTGTGGGTGTGTGCGTTTGGTGTGTATCCGGAACGCTAGGGGTTGCGGGAATTATCTGACCGTCTCCATTGGTCTCAGTCTTCTCAATTGGTAAAATGTTTTGGAGGCACACGTCAGGCTACCATAAGCGGAGCTTTACTTTTACTCTACTCCATCCTCCATCCATTACTGGTTTTCAACATAATTTAAGGTTATTACGAGTTTAGGTACATGTTTAGGCACATGTGTGCTGTTAAATTATTTTAGTATTTAAGTATCTTATACACATTGATGGATACAAAAAATAAATAAATACAAATTCAAACAAGACAGCAATAACAGCAATAACAGGGTGTGTGTGTGTTTGTGTGAGAGTGTGTGCTTGTGTTTGTGCTAGCCTGGGTGAACCCACCCGAATCTGCAAGCAATTTAATGTTGCTTTGTAGATCAGACTGGCCCTAGCACAGTTTTGGCTGATTTGAGAATCCTAGAGTAAAAGTAAAGCTCCGCTTATGGTAGCCCGATGTGTGCCGCCAAAAAATGTTACCAGTCGAGGCGACTGAGACCAATGGAGATGGTCAAATAATTCCCACAACCCCTAGCGTTCCGGCAGTGAATTGCAATACCATACTGAAAACTGCAACGCAGAACATAGAAAGACTCCATCAAAGCGCCTGCATGGTCACAGAGATGGATACACAGAGTACTATAACAGAACCCTAAGAGTGACATATTAATTCAAAATGACTCTTAATGGCTCCTGTAAGGCCTCCTGTTGAGGGGGGGGGTTGAGGGTGGAGGGGTATCTGTAAGGTCGGATATTTAAGCATCTGTTGCAAGATGCAATATTAAGGCTAAGTGGGACACTTTCTGTCCAGATATTGAAGATAAAATGAAGTAATACCTCAGTTATTACATTATTGGCTCAATTATTACATTTTCAAAGGTTTTTTTAAATGCAAGGCCAATAACGTAATAACCGGCCAATAACGTAATAAGTTATTACGTTATTGGCCAAAAGTTATTACGTTATTGGCACGGCAACTTTATTACATTATTGGCAGTTTATTACGTTATTGGTTTTATTACATTTAAATTATTACGTTATTGGCCGTTATTACGTTATCGGTTGCTACAGACGCATTTCCCAGAATTATAACCTTAAAAGTCTACGTCCAATTCCTAAAGTAAAAGACAACCAGAAACGATGAAAACAATTAAACCCGATCACAGCAACTGGACCAGTCTCTGGAACACTGGAAGTGTCATTGAAGCTGGCTTGTATTTGCAGTACAACTAGACAGGCTGTGCTTACAGTGGTCAAGATGCATTTATACGTATACATAAAAACTAATTCATGGAACACACACATGTGTACATAACAGAATCTCTTCATCTCATTCACTGTCCAGTCTCACCTCATTCACTGTCCAGTCTCACCTCATTCACTGTTCATTCTCACCTCATTCACTGTCCAGTCTCACCTCATTCACTGTCCAGTC
This sequence comes from Sprattus sprattus, assembly GCF_963457725.1. Classification (NCBI taxonomy): domain Eukaryota; kingdom Metazoa; phylum Chordata; class Actinopteri; order Clupeiformes; family Clupeidae; genus Sprattus; species Sprattus sprattus. The sequence continues at coordinate 30,032,438 of NC_137923.1, read as the reverse complement.
TCACCTCATTCACTGTCCAGTCTTACCTCACTATACATAAAAACTAATTCATGGAACACACACATGTGTACATAACAGAATCTCTTCATCTCATTCACTGTCCAGTCTCACCTCATTCACTGTCCAGTCTCACCTCATTCACTGTCCAGTCTCACCTCATTCACTGTTCAGTCTTACCTCACTGTCTGGAAACATCACTGCCTCAACACCACACCTGATCTCTTGCTTTAAATGCGCCGATGGAAATACCTTTTTAACCTCCTCCCCTGCTAGAATCCTCCTTCCACACACAACTTCCTGAATGTCATATGCCGTAACATCTAACGATTTTGTTAAAGTCACATGTTGTTAAACTGTCATAGCATCATCCAGGCATTTACTAGTTATGGTGACATGACCCTGTTCGATGACTGAGGTTCAAGTGTGTTACCCAGTTGGTATTTTGCATGCAGAAATTCACACACTGACACATCATGTCATGACAAATGGAATTGCATTTAGCAAAACATAGTTATTTTACATGGTCATTTAAAAAAAGAGAGAGATCCTGTCTCTGACATTCTTAGCTGCATATCCAAGCATTTTCTCTGACCACAGAGTGACAATGACATCCATCCTGTGGCAAATACACAGGGATGTAAACACATAAACAAACACAAACTATCACTTCCGGCCTTTCTTAACATCTCTTCATGCATCATACAGCTCACCCTTATTTGTGAGTCACTGTCAACAGACTTATTGTTTCCGTGGTGATAAATGCAATTTGATGACTGTACAGCTTCTTCGTTTGAAAACAGATGGAATCCTATTCTTGCGAATCTAACACAATTTGTTTTTGTATATATTTCAGTAATGCAGATGCACTGTGCGTCCACACTGTATTAGTAAAGGCTCCTCGGCAGCAGATGGTGGCAATTTTACAGCCAATTGAGCAGCTGTGAGCATACCATTCTACCTGCAAATGAACTGCACCTATAACTCCACAGTAAGCGATGTCTGCTGTTGGAAATGACATTCAGCTCAGAATATTGAATCCTATAAGCTTGATGTGATGTGGGTTCCTCTGGCCTCTAAATGCTGTGGCACTCCTAAAGCTGTGCAGGTCAAATGCTGTGGGCCTCCATAAGCTGTGCAGGTTAAATGCTGTGGCGCTCCTAAAGCTGTGCAGGTTATCTGATTTAACAGCCTTTTCTTCAGCGCACATGCGGCGGTCCACACTATCTGTGAGGGCAAACTGGAGTGGGAGTCACTCTGAAGAGAGCTTGTTTAAAATGTTAAAATGCAATTCATTTCAATGTGATGCTGTTCTTTTTTAGTCAGTGGCCTGTCTTACGACCATGGTCACTGGTAATGATCACCTCAATGAAATCAGCAGTGATAAGCTTCTGGAAAAGGTAATATGGAATAGTGTGTGCCATTGTCTACATGGAAAGGGATATGGAATAGTGTGTGCCATAGTCTACATGGAAAGGGATATGGAATAGTGTGTGCCATAGTCTACATGGAAAGGGATATGGAATTGTGTGTGCCATTGTCTACATGGAAAGGGATATGGAATAGTGTGTGCCATAGTCTACATGGAAAGGGAACACCACTGGAATTCAGCTGACAGGGGGTAAAGATGTTTGAGCAAGGCACCGTACAGATGTGTGAGCAGGGCACCGTACAGCGGCACTGATTTGGCTGTTCTGATCCAGCTGCTGTCCTCCGTACCCAGATGACCGGTCCGGACAACAAACAAGCAGACTCAACCCCGAGCCACAGCACAGAACACTCCAGTCCAGCGCATGTGGTGGTCCTTATGAGGTTCCATCTTCATTCACCCTGGTTACAGTGGCAGTGAAGCAGCGCTGGAAAAGGCGCTCCGGGTCAGATGCCTGGCTGTCACAGTCCAGCTTGCGGCTCTGGAAAAGCTTCCGGATGCCCTGCGGACTAGCTGCAGGAGCTATCCCAGGAGTCATTGGGGTGGCTGTGGATTCTGTATCGATGTAAATTACAAAATGGATTCAAAAAGTAAGTTGTGCTGCACATTTTTCAGATTTGAGAAGAAATGGGTGATACATATTTTCTTGAGACATTTTTGGCAACTCTGAAAACTGAATGACACAAAAGAACTATTTCCATATCTATCTTCCCAAGCAGAGCAGTTTTTTCCCTTTCCATTCCAAACAACCTCTTCTGTATTATCTGTGAGATAAACCTTGTCAATGTCATCAATGAAGTAGTTCTCAATGCCAAAAAGGAGGAAGAAAGGTGTGGAGAAGTCTCAAATCAAATTAGAAGTGCACTGTTTCCTTTGCAAAACTATACTTTTAGTCAGTAAAATCCATGGCCAATTACATTAAATTACATTCAATCACAGACAGAAATGGTAATCAAGCAATAGTCAAGCCCCCCTATGACAGACACATAGAATGCCCTTTATAGCTTTACACCTTTATAGCTTTACACCTGGAGAGTGTGAAGACCGCTCTTAAGCTTCATCCAGGCATGAAGGAAAAAACACACCTTGAAGCAGGCATCACAACACTAGGGTTCTACCCGTGATGCACCCTTACAACTGTAACACTATGTGTCCTTTTATCTGACACTAATGGGCCACCATTTTCAGCGCCTCTGACATGGTTCGTTATTTCAGAATATCCTATCTTCACATCAAAGTGTAAGAAGAGAGGAGAAAAGGGCTTTTCAAACATATAGTACATTCAAGACAATATAAGAGGATGATAGTTCTGATGACAGCTGCAGTGGTCTGTCACATAGGCGGAGATCCCGGGGGGGACAAGTGTTGAGTGTTGAAAAATCATGATCCCCCTATTCATATGCTGTTTCCAAAGGGCGGGGCGAGCACCGTGTTTTAGTCAATCTGCCCATTACACGGTCAGGTTGTGAGATTGTTTCTTTCTCTTTCCCCCTCCCGCTATGATAGATGCAGGGCTCTCAAGTGTCACGCATTGAGCGTGACAGTCACTCATTTCGGTCTTTTGTCACGCACTCCCGCCACACATCGTATTTCTCACGCTGAAAAAAACCCTAGGCTATTTAATGTTCCGCCGCGCGCAAACATGACCTGGTCGTGCTGCCCACACCATGGAGGAATCAAGCACGTCTCACCGAATCACCTGCAGTTCTTCTGTAAGGTGCAACTTATCAGCCAATCAAAAAAAGAAATGGGCTACACAATAGCCAATCCGAAAAAAACGTATATTTTATATCTGGGTAAGATTCAATCCAGCAACCAATGAAAATAAAGTATCCTGGAATTTCGCGCGATTGATCTTGTATATGATCCAAAGTGATCCATGTCACCAGTTCACCCAAACATAGACTGTCCTTTTTGCCTATGTTTGTGTTTACGACGTTTTTAGCAGGGACGTGCGGTCAGAGGAGGCAGAGCATATATTCATATTTCTCTACTAATCTGTATGGGTGTAATTTCTGCATCATTCCGATTATTTCGAGCATTTTTATTATCAAAATCGCTGAATTTGCGTATTTCCAGTTCCAGAAAACAGGGACCACCGTAGTTATATTTTCCCTAGACAAAATTAAATGAGCCATATCATTGGTGGGAGGGCTACATACGCTAGCTTGTAACTATTAATATGTGGCGGGCGGAATGCGGAATGGGAGCGGGTCGGGGGCTTGACGGGGGGATACGTCACTCTTGCCTGTCTTCAAAACTTGAGAGCACTGTAGATCAGGGGTCCCCAACCTTTTTTGCACCACGGACCGGTTTAATGTAGGGATTTTTTTTCGCGGACCGGCTTCAAGGTGTCATTTTACACGTCATCCATTCATATTGATGTGAATCATTCAATTGCACCCGTGAGGCAAGCGCAAATTTGATAGAATGAAGCCCGGTCTGCTCATACACAAAAGCTAACATTAACGTTAGGTGGAGTTAATTTGCTGCCAATACCATTGTATTACGAACGTTAAGTGCATGAAAAATACAACTCACCAAAACTCTGATTCAGTGCTTGGTCTCCATGTGCCGAAGCAGTTTTAAAGGCTTCATAGGTGCTAGCTTGTCGCCACATATTAAACAGAGCGATTATTGGTGCGTGAGAATCACCTGTTGCGATAAACCCGTAGGCCTATTTTAAGTATGACTCCTGGTATTGTCTGTTGAAAGAAGCTTTCTTTTTTTGAGGTCGTAGGCTCCTCTTCTGGCTCCTTAGTTGGCCTTTTCACCTTAGCAAAGAAGCTCTCCAAAGATGTTTTTTTTTTTTACTTTAATTTTCGCTAGATTGTGGGCTTATTTTTTGAGTGACGTATCACTTGAACGAGACAAGCGTCTTGACGTGACAAAAGGCACAGGCGAATGTGACGTCCGGGAAAATCCGGTCGTTTTTAAAAATAAAACACCTTTCAGACGCTAATAATTAATACAGCGGAATTGATATAAATTATTTATTCTTTCTGTGCGGCCCGGTAACAAATGCCTCACGGACCGGTACCGGGCCGCGGCCCGGTGGTTGGGGACCACTGCTGTAGATGATATGTAAAGATATTTACCTCATTCTCGAACGTACTGACAACATGTAAGAAAAAGTTTTTCTAAACTCCATTTACAAGTTCCAATCGATAATCACAAGTATTCATACGTTTATTAATGGATTGACATGACAACGTGAACGTTTGCTTTAACACACGCAGGTAATTAACACCCTTACGATAGCTAGCTAGACAGTTAGGACACGGTCCTGTCAGGGGCAGGTTAATGCTTGTTAATAAACGTAGGTCTACATGTCAGTGCCTCTCCCGATTAGTTAAATTAACTGAAAGTAAATTAATGTCATTTTTTCGTGGGCTCAATAAACAATACTGGTATTGACGGCATCGGGTGAGAGTGGTACAGAGGATAGAGAGGTCGTAAGTTACTGAGGAGGTTGCTAGTTCAATTTCCAGTCGATACGTCCTTAAGCCTTTTTTCAGAACTTACTTTGAGCATCAAGTTCTCTTGAACTTTGGACATTATTTGTATGTGAGTAGTTATTTTGCGTTAGTTAATTTAATTCCGTTTAGATCATTCAAAAATCACTTCGAATTTCTGTTTGTAAATGTGATACGATAATTCGGTATTTAGCAGTTTATGCTAGCTCTCGTGAAAGCATTTTTTTCATGTCTTCCCCCCCCTGTCAAGACTATGTATCACTGGAAAATCTTTTACATCAAATGCAGCTCACACAGCCATATCTCGCACAACAATACAGGGTATGAATTGAGAAAGTTAGCAGAGGAGTACACCTGCTGCGTACAAAGTATTGGGAGGATTGGTTTGCTTGAGTGATCTTACCTAGTGCTCCCAGAGACAGACCCGTGTCATGGTGTCTAGGCTTTGTGGCAATGAAGAGGTAGCAGAGGACGCATACAGTGACGAGAAAGGCCAGAAGAACGACAGCAGCTATGGACAGACCCACGAGGGCCCCTATACTGTCACAGAGAAAGTGTGTGTGTGTGTGTGTGTGTGTGTGTGTGTGTGTGTGTGTGAGTGTGTGTGAGAGAGAAGGAGAGTGAGTGAGTGTGTGTGTGTGTGTGTGTGTGTGTGTGTGAGTGAGTGAGTGAGAGAGACAGAGAGAAAAGGGGGGGGGGGGGGGGAATTTACAACCAAGTTCATGATATAGCTATTTAGCACACATGGTAGGCAACAGCCCAGGTACATCCTGGAGCAGTCAGATCTGACAGATCTAAGTGTTTTATCTAGGAGCCTACTGATGGCAACTGCACTGCCAATGCTTAAAGATAACACATTGGTTAAACAACAAGTATTAGCCTACTTATGGCTGGAATGGACAGTGTTGTAACTGAGAGCCAAATACTGAAATACATCTTCTGGCAAGGATATTTTCTTGACAAACTAATCAGAGATATACCTTAAAAACCAGCCAGCTCAAATACACGTTCCTGACTAAAGAATATAAAACTCCTAAAGCGCGATTTAAACCTATTTACACCTGAGAGGATACAGAACTGGTCGCAAAAATGGAAACTGAAATTGTAATTGGCAATCACTGAAAGACAAATTGCAAAAGAAGAGGGAAAACATTACCTCAGCCACCACATGTAACCGTACTCGTACGGGAAAAAGCTATTCGGGTCGTCACAGCAGTATTTCATGTCGATGAATCCACAACAGAAAATCGCCCGGGCGTCATTTTCTGGTTTCGGACACAGGAATCCGTTCACATATGCGTTGGTGGTGTTGTAGTAGCTTGAACAAAGAGCACTCATTGCGATCTTCGGGGCACAGACCTCAATCGTGATCAGTTTTCCAGATAGAATTTCGCTAGACCCATACAAAATGCCATTCCCAAATTATGGGTTGCCAGGTTTGTATTTTTTTCACGCCAAGGACCATGGCAAAACTTTGCGTCGGAGTAAAGGTCTCCCCACATCTCCTCATAGCCTACTAGGCTACTTCTGTCCCCCGCCCCTTACGACGCACTGCATTATGATGAGAGGACTGGACAGTGCTGGAAAATCAATGTGGAGCATGACACCGGCAGGAAAAGAGGATAATGCTCACATTCTCAAAACATTAATAAAGAAATATATAAAGTACTGCGCTTGACTGATGTGTGCGTAGAACACAGGTATTGATCAAATTGTATGGAGCAGTGTGGTCTGTTTACTTTGCGGCCAACGGATTTTCGTTTTGAAATGAGAAAACCAAAATTTAGAAATAGGAAATGTTCTTCAGCCCCCCAACAATTCTCTGGCATTATTGGCTTTAAAAAAATATATATATATATATTTTATTTTTTATTTTGGTTATGACATTAAATTAAACTATTGTTTCTCACATTGACAAGTTATTTATAACTCTAACATCCTATATATGCGCGTGCGTTCTGGTTTGTATATTTTCTCCCCCTTCAAATTACAATCCAATAGGCTAGGTGCACGAAATACTCAGTGTGGGCTGTTTGTTTCCTGTTTAGCCAGGTGTATTTGAACCTGCCGCTATTCTGAATGTAATTAGCGTCTACACGGACCTGGTTAGGTGTTGCACCTAGTGAATCAGCATTACGATAAAGAAGGACGTGTAGACACTAATTACATTCAGAATATTGGCAGGTTCAAACACACCTGGCTAAACAGGAAACAAACAGCCCACACTGAGTATTTCGTGCACCTAGCCTATAGCCTATCATCATATTTAACGATATAAACCCTGGGGATCTTGCGGAGGCTGGCAGGCTGCTTCGCTGGCTTGCTCTGCCAAGTAACGTATCTTCAACGACAGCCAGGATTTTATCCAAGGAGTTTAGCTCAAAGTTAATGATGCAAGGAGTGAAATTGTAAGTACATGTTATTAAAGAATGTGTCTGTAGTTGTTAACTATGGTTACCTGCTTAAATGTAGGTTTACTTGAGGTAGATGAAAGGGAATATTTTAGTGGGTCGATGTTAACACTAAGCTAGCTAGCTAGCTATTTTGTTAGAAACTGTTTCCAGTGAGCAAGTGTGAACCACCGAATTCGAAATACAAGAATGAACTATCGACATCTCTCTATCCCTTGCATTAATACATCTCTAGTATTTAAAATAAGTTATATCAGTCTGTTGTTTATAATCAGTTAATGCTAGTGAATCCTATTGACTTTATTATAGTGAATGCATTGGGTGCCTTCCATTTCAGCCCATCATACAATTTTCATCAGTTCATAATTAGGGTGTACTTGAAATGTGTTTGTTTATTTTTGTTTTTCCTGTTTTTTCCCCATTGAAATGGTATATTTGACACTAAACTAGTTATCTTAATCTCCGTGATATTGTATGCTCATTTGGACACTATCACTGGTATGTAAAAACTACACGGATAACAAAATAGATGAAAATCTTGATCAAAATCGTATTCCCTTCTGCTCATAATAAAACATGCAAACATCTCAGAAGTGTTACGGGTTGGAGGTGATGTGTGAACTCAATTGCACGACTCAGATAACAGCAGTAGAATAAACGTTTTACTTTCCAGGGTTCTGTACACGGTAAGGTAGTCCAATAGCAGGCAAACAATCCAAAGGGGCAAAGGCAAAAGACAAGTTGTAACAGTCCAGGGTTGGCAACACGAGAAAACGTAATTAAATACTGTGAAACCGGCGAAACCATGGAAGAGACACAAACACGTAACAATAATGACGAGAATGCAACGAGAGACAAGAATGCAGACTATATATATACACACACAACAGATGACGAGGGACAGGTGAGAACAATCAAGGCGGGGCAGACAATGAGACACAGGTGGACTAAACCAGGGGAATTAACAGGACACATACAAACAAACCGGGTGATGATTGGGAACAGGTGAGGGGTGGAGACACGGACAATAACAAGAGGGCACATGGCATACACAAACAAACACAGAAAAGCACATGGTGGAAAGCACATGGTGGGAACAAGGAAGGACAAGGACTAGACAAAGGAACAAAGATCACATGACAACACAAGGGGAGACAAACTAATAAACAGCACAGGGACAGAGCACAGACCTTACAGTACCCACCCTCTAAGGGCCGGATGCCAGACACCCCAAAACGAACCGAATAAGTCCACATAGGGTGGGTGGAGGGGGTCAAGAGCAAGGCAGGCGGGATAGGGACCAAGGGTCAAGCAACCAGCCAGGTGGACGGCCAAAGAGTTTGGTGGCCGACTGGGTGGACGGCCAAGCACGGGCAGAATGTCTGGTGGCTGGCCTGTCTGGTGGCTGGCCTGTCGGGTGGCTAAACAGGGGCGGAGTATCTGGTGGTCGGCCGGGTGGGCAGCTGAACAGGGACAGAGTCTTTGGCGGCAGTCCGGGTGGACGCCCAGAATGAGGCAGGCGACTGGGAGCCTTGTTTGGGGCGAGGAAATCATGACACACTTCCTCGAGCAGGGCAAGAACACCTAATGATGTGATGATTGGGAACAGGTGAGGGGTGGAGACACGGACAATAACAAGAGGGCACATGGCATACACAAACAAACACAGAAAAGCACATGGTGGAACAAGGAAGGACACATGGTGGGAACAAGGAAGGACAAGGACTAGACAAAGAAAGATCACATGACAACACAAGGAAGACAAACTAATAAACAGCACAGGGACAGAGCACAGACCTTACAAGAAGTTGACACGGTCAGGTCCATTCCCCATCCATAGTGTCCAAATGAGCATAAAATATCACTGGTATGTAAATACACGGAGAACAAAATAGATGTTAATGTTTGATCTAAAACGTATTTCCCTTTTGCTCATAATAAAGCAAGTAATCAACTCAAAAGTCGACAGTTTCCCTTTAAGAATTAGGATGTGGAAGCGAATATGAAAGCAAGTTTATACATCTTTCCTTTACAAGCAGGACAATTGTTTCTCTCTCTTTATTTGAGAAAAGTTCATATTTGTGTTGTCAAATTTCACTATGACCCTGAAATTCTGTCTCTTGTGTTATCACATACTGAATGCAAGCAAAACTACAGAGCAAAATCACACTCTTTCTGATTGAACCAATCTATGAACTGTCTGAAACAATGCGCGCAAAAAAATCTGTGCGCAAAACATGCCACTCCCCTGGGGCTAAGCACCCCCTTTCTTGGAATCCTAGAAACACCCCTGCTTTGATGTGCTTAAACATGGAAATCTGGAATTAAAATACTGTGTGGAAAACTTCTTTCTCAGAAGAAAGTCAGATAACCAAATAGATCGTTTCCCTATTTTGGTTTTCTCATTTCAAAATGAAAATCCGTTGGCCGCAAAGTACATGGACCCAGGGTGAAGCCTTTCGCCCTTTCCCCTCTAAATGTGCACAGCAGGGGGTGCATGTGAGGGTTAGGACTTGCTGTGAAGTGGTTTGATGACACATTAATTTTCCTTTTCTTATTTATTCCTTCGAGTTCTGTGTTCAATTTAAAATTTTACATTTTAGATGAAGTATGTTCTCTTTAATTTCCAGTTCCAGTGGGATCCAGTTTTATGTGTTCATTTGAAAATGATCAGATTCGGGACTGAAGAATTTGTGTGGTTTCACTGCATTGTCTGTTTCACCTTTGCGAGTCGCGACTCAAGGTCTATTTTCAACAGTTTGTCTCGCAGAGTTGACCTTTTATGCGATACAGTCGTGCACAGCATGCTTCATTTTCAAAGCCTCTCATCTCATTGGCTACATGCATCTTTTATTCAAGCTCTCTAGAATATTTTTTTTCTTTTGTCAATCAATCTCTCATGCATGTCATAACAAACCATAGCATACATGTAAGAGAAGAGAAAAAAAGAGAAATGTTTGATGGTTTATTGCTAATTCACTCGTCTATATGCTATACCCACTCATTCATATATGCACAGTAAGAATTCATTAGGAAATCTCAAGAAACGCTGCAAATGGATCCTCATCATTATAATAATTGTGCAAGGCTGGTTTTCAGTGGTTGGCTGAAATGATGAAGAGCTCAAACAAACAAGTGTCCGTCCATATCTACTTTCTCCCACACCACTAATACCCCCATGACCACAGCAGCAGACAAGCTAGCGCAAGGGTTCAGCCTTCTCATTCATGGAGCGACATGAATTCAAAGGATTACGTGTTGTGTGTGTATGTCTGTGTGTGTGTGTGTGTGTGTGTGTGTGTGTGTGTGTGTGTGTGTGTGTGTGTGTGTGTGTGTGTGGGCTGGACATGTGTGTAAATATTAAAACTAATAGGTGTCTGATGTGCAGGCATGAGAGCACAAACAGTGCAACCCCACCTCCTAACCGGTTTAGTATTCTGTTGTGGTTGACACATGTCTGCTGAATTCTAGAGTCATAGACAGTATATAACTGCATGTTGTTGTGGTATTAAGTACATTGTACATGTCAGAATAAGAATACTGACTTGCACTTACACTCAAATACTGCAGATGCTAAATATTGCAGATGTAGTTATTGTGGACTCCCTTCTGCTTGAAGTCTTTTTTGTTTTTGTTCTTAAAAAGTTCATTTCTTTTTATTGTATTAACATATAGGTTTTAACTGGACATGGAAGGCTTGTGCAAGCACTATAGACCAATGTTGGTCAATCCTGAATTTAAACATCGTAGCCAAAAATGCTTTGCTTTCCAATAACTTCGCCAATGTAGAACCACTTCAAGACTTCAGTGGCCACCAACCCATTCCTCACTGCATCCCTGACTGAAAGCCTGTAACGAGGTCCTTGGGCCCTCCGATGGCCTTGGGGATCTCAGCTGGCGAGGGAGGCACCAGCTCAACATAAGTGTAATGCCAGAAGGTTGCTAGCCGGGGTTTGGAGTAGGAAACAGCGGCACTTGCCAGTGTTGGTGTTTTCGCAACTCATTTCTGCACTGCTTGTGCCATGATGTCCAATTCTGCAGTCCCCGACTATAGAAATACCTGCTTGAATTCTTGACATTTTTTAGTATCAAGTAACTCATCCATGCTGCAGGACCCTGAATGGTTCCCCTGTTAATTTAGGAAACCACAGGACAAATGTTCAGCACATTGGAATGAATTGCTAAAATACATGCAAGTACATTTGCATAAGTCACAACAGAGGTTGGAACTACAATACCACATAATACAGCACACTCAACACTCAAGTATGCCCTAGGAGGCTACCCAGTATACTTTGCTTTGCATATTCCCCTTACTATGAGATTGAAAGCGCCTCAATCATCTCACAGCACCTCTCACCTCATAGTCCCAAGGATTATTATTGTCTTCCATGTAGGGATGCAAATGATTAATCGACTTTAGATTAATTGTCGATTAAGAGGTTGCTCGATCAAAATGTATTAATCACGATTAATCGCTAGAGGGCGCTAGCGCGAGAGACCGGTTGAAAACAAAATGAAGCGAGCGAAAAGAAGTGCGGTGTGGGACCACTTCAACATTGTTAATTCAGGCAAAGAAGTCAAATGTTCTCTGTTTAATGCGGTATTGAAATACAATAGTTCCACTAGCTCACTCAGTTATCATTTGAACACCGTGCATGCTTCTGTCCTGCATGGCACCACCAGTTCACCTGATCAACCTAAAATCACAGCTACACTGTATTATACCTTCTCTCGCTTACTGCCGCGAGGTTAGCTATTAGTTCGTTAGCGGGCTAGCTCACTGAGACTTCATAGAGTTAGCTACCTAGCTCGTTAGCGGGCTAGCTCACCTTGCTATGAATATCTCTGTCTACTCCCGTGCTAACGTGTGCCCGCGAGTTTGGCTCATGAGAGTAAGTAAGTAAGAGTTGAGTTGGCTATTTAGCTTGATAGCGGACTAGCTCACTCAGGCTTAATGATATTATATACCTAGCTCGTTAGCGGGCTAGCTTACCTTTGCCTGATGGCTTGCCATTAAGAATGTAACTACTCGATCGCCGCTCTCCTGTACGCGGTGGTAAAACATCCTACAGGAGAGGAACTTCCACGACTCGGTGCCCGCTTCGCTCATCTGGCTGGGTCAGCAGCATTTTCCAGAGTGGTGGGGGCGATTGATGGCTGCCACATCAGGGTGAAGCCCCCAGTGTAAGATGCTGCCTGTTACTTTAACAGGAAGCTCTTCCACTCGATCCAGCTGCAGGCGATCGTTGACGACCGCTGCCGGTTCATTGATGTGTTTGTGGGGTACCCTGGTTCAGTGCATGATGCCAGGGTACTGAGAAACAGCCCCTTTTTTTACCGGCGGTCCTACCCTCCACCCGACTATTGCCTCCTTGGTGATGGTGGCTACCCCTGCCTTTTGGAGCCCATCTGCCTCATGACCCCCTTCAGGCAGCCTCTCCGCAACCACCTCGAAGGACGCTACAACCGCTGCCTGTCAAAGGCGAGGTGTGTTGTGGAGAGGTCCTTCGGGATTCTGAAGACCCGATGGCGATCCATCTTCCTGAAGGCCCTGGAGGTGGATGTGAGGTATGTGCCGGAGGTCATCGTGTGCTGCACTGTCCTCCACAACATCTGCCTCACCAACGGGGACCTGCTGGAGCCTGAGCCTGAAGCAGATGTCGGGAGGGTAGCAGAGGACCAGCCAGCACCAGGACCGGCACCAGCACCAGAACCGGCACCAGCACCAGAACCAGCACCAGCAGGAGACGTCTCTGGGGCGGAAGAAAGGCAGAGGATAGCCATTCAGTGCTACGCTCCAGATCACGATTACCTGTGACCTGTGTATTTATTCAAAACCAAAGGCTCTTTTAAGAGCCACCCATCTTGATCATTAAAAAGCATTTTCCAAAATAAATGGGGGGGAGGGTTATAGTATAAACACACACATATTTACAGATTAAGTGTAAGTAAACACTAAGTAGACAAGTAGACATGTACATAAATGTAATTATTTTTTTTTGTTTTTTTTTATTATTATAATCATCTAGCAAACTTCTCCAATAAGGAGATGAGGCGCTCCTCTCGGGCAGCTGCCTCCCTCCTCTCCTCTCCTCTCTCTCTCTCTCTCCGCTCCTCTCTGGCGGCTGCCTCCTTCCTCTCCTCTCCTCTCTCCCTCTCTCTTCGCTCCTCTCTGGCAGCCGCCTCCTTCTTCTCCTCTCCTCTCTCCCTCTCTCTCCGCTCTTCTTCTGCCTGCCTCTTTCCTTCCCTGAGGTCTTCCCTCTCCAGGGTCTCCCTGTGCCGCCTCTCCTCTCTAGAGGCGGCCTCCCTGGCCTCAGCGGCCCTGGCCTCCTCCGCTTTCTTGTCCCTCTCCTGCATCTCTTTCATCACCTCGGCCACCCTCCTATCATTAGCCGCAATGTGCTCGGCAACCTCCACAGTGTCTACCCTCCGTCTTTTCGGGGTCGACACTGTGGAGGAAGCTCTACTTCTGGCCTCAGGGAGAGTTGTGACCACAGGGGGGGGGGGGGTCCCTGCCACTTCCCGGCTGGATGAGGCAAAGAGGACTGGTGGGTTGATTGATGGTCTGCCCCCCAGTGCCTCATCCATAAGGGCATACCACTTCCAGGAAGCAGCAGTGACCCCACCCCCCTCTGTGCTCACACCTGAGCGGGGGTTTTTTAGCTCCTGCAGATGAAAAGACAGCCAAACTGGAGTTGCACATCATTGCGCCTTCAACTGGTCTGGTAATTGAAGGCTGACCATTGATTACCTTACTTATTACTTAACATACACAATATATATATGTATTTATACACATAACATAACATAGTTAATTATATTGCATGCATGTACACATACATGTACACTGCATGTATACACTCACTAGCCATGTCATCTCTACATTGTGCAAGTGAGTTGTTCCACAGGGCTACACTAAGCTTACTCTGTATTTTCCGGAGAGGTTCTCCCACCTCTTCCTCACGAGTTTGGGGTTTAGCCCCCCAAGCCCACGATTCTTGATGAAGACCCTAGTGAAAATATATGCTGCCTTAACATCTCGCCTCAAATCCCTGACACAATAAGAACCACACTGATCACTGCAAGGTAAGCAACTAAGAAAACCATTTACAGTAAACTTCTATTAGCTACCATTTGAGTATTTTTTTTCTACTTACTCAAAATTCTTCTCGGCTGAGTTCCTCTTTCCCGTGAAGAGGTGCTTGTTTGCACCTCTCCACGGGATTAAGGCCCTCGTGTCCTCATCTGTCCCTAGACACATGAAATTACCACGACAAAAACAAAACACACAAAGACGATTGAAAGCTACAATTATTTTCTAGAAGGACAAGCTTCGTAACGTATCGTAATGGTATTAATTATTGAAAGGCATGTGTTAACGGGCAAACGTAGCTAGGTATGCATAGGCTACTGTCGGTATCGTTAAGTCCACAAAAATACACATTTTAACCCGTCATTTAAACTGAGCATATCCATTGTTAATCCACTATTACATGTTGGCATTTGATTGATTAACAGAACAGCCCTTGTTTAACACTGTTCGATGACTGACATAGCTATCAGTCGTCGTACTGGTCCATTTAGCGATCGCTAGCGACCGCCTGGAGCCTGCCCCCCGCACCTCAAACGAAGTCCCCCGATAAAGGTGCACCTTCGTGGCTGGTGGAATAGCCACATAGCCTAGCATATCTTAGCATAACTGCCATGCTTACCCAATGGTTTCTAATGGTTTCTAGCTAGGTATGCTAACAGTCGGTAATAATCGTCAACTCCACCAAAAATTCTCATGTCACTTGCATTAATCTGAGAATGGCATGTTAGTATTACATTTAATATCAGTACAGTGTTTAATTACCGCTGATACTTACAATTACGTGTTTCTGCCACCGCCTCCACTGTAGCCACCTCGTTCATCTCGTCCGCCATTGTTTTCGGTGTAAAATGAAAAGCTAGCTTTGGCTCCTCCTCTTCCGTACGTAGCCGTTTAAGGGAGAGTAGTGACCATCAAATAACCCTAGATAAATCGACCGAATTCAGGGTATGATACGGGCATTTTCAGTGCCCTGCATTCTGCTGATTTTGTCAGTGTGGCCCCCTAACCCCTGAAAGTTGGGGCTCGAAGGGCTCAAGTGGCCGACATGGAACACACTCTCTATCCCTCACTACCGTGAGCGCGAGTTAAACTTCAGAGAGTTGTGTCGGCTATTTAGCTTGTAATAGCCTAGATGCAGTTTCTTCATAATCTATAGGCTCAATAATATTCTGTTTGGCTCTCTATTTAATTTCTTCTATTCTTTTTTTTTATGTCTGTTTCAAATGCAAGAACTGAGCCAGTCCATAATTTATTTCTTTGTTTTAAATTAAAGAATGTATTTTGTTATACCATAAAAAAAACTTTTCTGCTTTCTTTTCCTAATGCATAATTACTTGAGGAATGTATAATAGAATAGAATAGAATAGAATTATCAGAATGTAATGTAATATAATAACTCAACTATTTAGCTGATATTTGTAAAGGCCCTATTGAAACACTGAAACTCAGGTGAAAAACGCCGCTTATCAATTAATCGAAAGTCGATCGATAAGATTATCAACTAATGATTAATGAATTAATCGATAATTTGCATCCCTACTTCCATGTCTATTGTCAAAGCAAACCTCAGTAAATTGAGTTTATACAGTATTGACATGCTGAGTGAAATCTTTTTTGTTCACACGCTAAAAGGGTTGTGATAGTGAAAGATGTCATTAATGTTGGTATTAAACTGAATTTAGGCTGTTCGGAAAGAGGTTTTTGTTATGAAATGGTGGTGATGTGCAGAACTCAAACGCACGACTCGGAACTCAGCAGTGGGAGGAAGGTTTAAATGTTTTCTGGCAGGATTTGGTAAACAGGTATGCAGTCCAAAAGCAAGCAAACATATTCCAAATAGGGCACAGGCAATAGAGTAGTAGTTGTACAGTAGTTGTGATGTCGGAAACACGCAAAAAAAATCAATTAAGACACATGGAACACAATCAAGGCAGGCCAGACAATGAAGAGCAGGGGAGTAAGGAGTCAGACACTAGGAAACAAAGGTCAACAATCCTAAAAACGAAGAACACATGACAACACAAGGGAAACGAGTGTGAGCATTCATCTTTATTATACAACGTTTTGAAACCTTCTGTCTATAATAAAAATATTCATACGTCAGATTTGCTCATATAGGCTATTGCTGACACTTTCAAAAAGCGGTTTTGTACAATGGTCTAATGCAAATAGATTAAACAGATTGATCAAAGGGTGGCTTGTCTATATTATCCCTTTCCTAACCACATCGATTTAGGTAGATGGAAGATACACTTGTATTAATGCCATTAGCAAAATTCACGTGTAATAGCAGCAAGGAGAGCTGCTGCACTCGGCCGCCTCACTCGCTGTGCCATGGCCACCCATTCAGTTATTAAATAATGTCGGTTGTGTCAGGTGTTCTGGCTGGTCTCATTAAGTAATTAAGTAAGACCACGAAAAACTATCCACATGTAGGTAGAGCAGCACACTATCCTAATAGAAACAACTAAGCATAGTAGAAAAAGGTAAGTCACGAAAAAGTAGCCACGTCATACATTTAAATTGTTGTTGCTGTTATGAAGGGAAAGTGGGGTGAATGGGGTTCAGCCTGAGGTTGCGAGGTGATCACGTTGGGCAATGACATCATCAGGTTGCGTGAATCCATGCACACGAACACCAGCCCCAGTACAGATTCAAATCTACTCACTTTCTACCCCCGATTCGAATCGTTGCAGATACCGTGTGCGGATAGAGAGTGTTCGTCTTGACGATAGGGCTATCTGTATTAGTTTCTTTTCGGACGCAGACAAACTCGGCTCCGTGTAAACTTGGCTTAAAGGCACCCAGTGCAACTTTCGAGGCTTAAAAACAAACATTCAATTTCTAGTCTTTTTTACATGTAGTAAGTTTCAATAACTCCATACCATTACATATCGACATTCAAGGAGCAAAGATGAGACGTCGTTGTGTGGTGAGAACTGATAGAAAATCGATAACAACAACAATCGCCGTCATTTTCTTTATTTTTTGCGACCTACAATAAATAAAGCAGGATTCCAGTCAATGGAAAAATGGCCTCTCCCCACCGGCGATTGTTGTTGTTTACGATTTTCTATCAGTTCTCACCACACAACGACGTCTCATCTTTGCTCCTTGAATGTCGAAATGTAATGGTATGGAGTTATTGAAACTTACTACGTGTAAAAAAGACTAGAAATTGAATGTTTATTTTTCATTGAATGTTTATATAAAGTTGCACTGGGTGCCTTTAAGAGACAGAACGTGCTGATAACCAAGGGCAGGGCGTAAGGAGTCAGACACGAGGAGACAAAGGTAAACAAACACAAAAACGAAGAACGGAGACAACACAAGGGAAACAAACTAAGAAACAGGAGAAAAACAGCACATTCCTCACAGTTAAATTAATAATAACACATCGATAATGTACAAAAAGCTGAACAAAGAACGGCAACTATTGACTTTGTTTGCCCCCAGAGGACATGCTGAGGTAAACACAGAGGAACACAACATCGCTTTGTGGGAAGTGAGAAGACTTCAAATCATTTTTTGAGAATGTTAGTAGTGCTAGTTGTAAAGAAGACTGACAGTTTATTTGGGAAAAACATATAATATTTGATGTGCAGTAAGGTCAACAATAAAAAACAATTTAATGTATCATGTATTAGCTGTAAGTAAATAAGACTAATTCTAGACTGAATCTTTGGGATTTGGGAAAAACACATATAATATTTGATGTGCAGTAAGGTCAACAATAAAAAACAATGTTATGTATCATGTATTAGCTGTAAGTAAATAAGACTAATTCTAGACTGAATCTTTCCTGAGGGAACAGTGATAAGATTAACTGAAGTGCAATTCAATATAATTTACTAATATAACACTGTTAATAATTGCTTCACAGAGCCCAAAATAGAAGCCTAGTAGACTAGAGCAAGACCGTACGCAACAGTGGCAGACATGTTAGCACACATGCTGCATATATGCACTCAAGGATACATACAGGACTGCCACTGAACAGACATGGGGAATAGGAAGTAGCCAGCTTTCAGTCTGACATTTCTTGAAAATGACCACCGGAAATGAAACGGGTTTTGTGCTTCTGATTTGCATCTTTCCCCATTCACTTATTGTAATGGAAACTAGACACTGACTAAAAAATCTTAGACGAACATTATGTGGAAGCAGTACAGAGAGCACACAGTTTACTGTCTTTCATGAAGCTGCTGGAGAGAAAGAAAATCATGTTCGCTCGCATCAGGACTCCATCAGCTTGGTGATCTTTCAAGCCAGCTGCTCCAGCATCTCCTCTAGTCGAGGAATAAAAGTGATTATTTGAAATAATGAATCTTTCCTCCAGGAAATTATATTAGCTGCCAGCGCACAGGGTTCATGCTGACAGGAGGAAGCCATTAAGGAGGGACGCAATGGCTCATTACAATAGGTGATAAGAGTGTTGGTTTCTGACACATGCCCTCTGCTGAATGCTGCAGAGTGAAGCTAATTTAATTCTCACAGATTCACCGCGTCTCCATTTGATGGAAGAACAAATGCTTTCAACACCATAATAGATTATCTAAGATGTAATTTTGTCGTGTCAAACCAAACTGAAGGTAATCAGTTTGCTTGTCAACCCCAGTACAGGTGAAATGTTATATAATCATTTGTTTATTCATCTGTGCTAGTTCAAATGCATGCATGCATGCATGCATGCGTCTTCTTCTTCTTCTTCTTCTTCTTCTTCTTCTTCTTCTTCTTCTTCTTCTTGATGAACAATAAAAAACAATGTAATGTATTATGCATTAGCTGTAAGTAAATGCCATAGATTTCATGAAGCCGATAAATTATGGCATTTTATTGGTTTTAGAACCACTCACATATACCACCACTACCAATTCCATTACAATTACATACAATTCAAAACGTCTAGGTTATAAAGCTAATGGCAAAGTCTTTTTTGTTCAAACAGACACCCTCAAAGTATATAATTGACTTGTATCTGCCAAATAATTTGACATAGCAAAATTCCTGGTATTGTATTCTACTGTCTTTAGATTATGCACACCACATTTCTTATGAACCAGATGAATGACCAGGGAAACAAGGAATTAAAGGCAAAAAAGCGCCAGGCCTTCAGGTGAAAGTGTCACCGCTGGCATATCAGATTAGATATAGAAAGTATCCCAGGTCATGGATGGGCTCGGCTTACCTCATCAGGAACGTGTTTATGTGTGTTTGTGGAGTGTGCATAGATGTGTATTGGTACGTTTATGTGGTTGTTCGGTATACAAACCTTTTCGTCATCTGACATTTAAAGAAATCTAATAGAAAGGTTCAGGCACACACTCACTCCTGCCTGTTATATCTGTCAGTGTGTTGGTGCTGATGGCTTTCCATTGTTGCTTCTGTTTCTGTGCAGGATGATCACGCTGGTAGGCTCAGTCCACCCACTGACGTCTGAGTCTGTTGCCGCACCGGCCTGTGAAAGCATGCGGTTCCTGCTCACAGGTGGTGTGGCTCCTTAATGATTAAGGAGTTCCAGAACCATCTCTTGTACGCCATGCCTCACTCTACACCTTGCACTTTCATGTTATGTCCATATTTGCATCTATTGTTTCCCCAAGGCATGTCAGAGGCCTTATTTGCTAATCTATCTCCCCTAGCTCCCCATCATATTCCGCTTGAGAAGGGCCTTCAGAAGAGCAAACCACTCACGGAGATGAAAGCGATCACAAACTGTGCCCGCCCAGCAGGTGTGCTTTCTTTTCGGTTAAGAGGCCGCTCGTTTCTGACAGACGGTTCCTGTGGACACACGCACGCCAGCGACGCATATTAGTGCCACGCCCACTGTCAGTAGCTCCACCCATCACTGCATTAGCGTTCGAGGTCCATAAGCCTCCTGTCCTCAGCCACAACATAGTCCTCAGCACATAATAGTCCTCGGCACAATATTGCTGGATGTGGCTGCCCTCACCCCCTGCTCTCTACTGTCTGTTAACATTGTTCCCTGTAGGTGTTTTTTCATCGCTACATGGTTTGGAACAATCCTTCGTCCAATTGTTCAGAGATCCTTAATCCAGCTTGAGATCCCCTTAATGTAGTGCGTTCCTAATAGGATCACTGGTATTAACCTTAGGGACAATACTGCCAGCTGTCCGAGAGCCCCCTACTGGCCAGTCTGCAGAACTGGAAGGGGTGTGTTGTGGATGAGAGAGGGAGGGAGAGAGAGAATTGGAAGGAGAGAGAGAGAGCATGACTGAGAGAGGGCGCTTAAGTGTGTGCCTGGAAAGTGTGATGGGCTTTAGTCTGGGGCCAAGACAGCGGACGGAGTGACAGAACGTGCGTTTTACAGAACGGGACTGTTTTTTTCCCCCATTAACGCCCTCGACACCTTCGCTCTGTAGAACCCCATAGCTCCTTCTCCCTCTCTTTTTCACTACTTTCTGACTTCTCCTCTCCTCCCTCCACAACTCTCTCTTTCTCTCCCGCTCCATCTGTCTCTGCCTGCCACCCCCCCCCCCCCCCCCTGCTCCCACTCCCCCTGGTCGTGTTGGGCTCTGCAGCGTGTGTATGGGTGATTGAGTGGGCAGTGGGACAGTGGACGTGTCATCATGGGGCTGGGTGCAGTGTGGGGTCGGGTGAAGAATGTGTGCCAACAGAATGGGCTCCTCATCCTCTCCGTGCTGGCGGTGGTCATCGGGTGCCTGCTGGGCTTCTTCCTTCGCTCCAAGCACCTCTCTATACAGGTCAGTTCCCACAGAGCACTGTCACCCCACCCCACCCCACCCAAGGCAGAAGTTCTCCTAGTCTGTCAGCCTTCTGTAACTCTCCCTCCATTCAGCAGCCTGGTAGAGCTGACCCTTTCAATCCTGGTGCGGTACAAGAAGTCAGAACTTGCGTAAGACAGTTTTCCAGTCATCAGATGGCAGGGATACCAGTCTGTGGTTAATGAGTGTGTGTATAACAAAACAAAAAAAGCTCCAAAGTCTAAGTTTATTTATTTGGTTGTTTACTAAGGTTGTCAATGGTGATATGATTTGGGAAAGCCTCTTCCATGGTTCTGTCATGAGGGTCTTGCCATGTCTGTTGCTTGCAGGAAATCGGTAGTCAGTCACAGCTATGGAAAATGGTATTGTATTATAGATCTGCTTTTTTCACTTTTCATTGATGCTTTGTGTTAGTTATTCTGCATTGCTCAAATAAATAGCACAAAAATAAACTGCTAATTTTGTTCCACTCACAAGGATGAGAAATTCAAAGAAAGGTCAGCAGAAATCTCTGCTGGTCATTTTTAACAGACTACCATCATAGTCCCGATAGTTAAAGGCGTCGTCCACAATTTTGGCATTGAAAACATTTTCAATTTTTTTCGAAAAAACTGTCCTCATATCCCAGCTGCTATCAATATATTGTTAACTCTTAAGATCATTATTGTGGCTTTGACCTCACACACAACCTGTTTCAAGGCAAGGCAACAAATGACAGGGTCTCGGAACAGCCATCCCAGGAAAAAGGGGGTCTGTAATAAAACTTCAAACATCTCGAATTGTAATCAGTCAGGAAAGGACCAAAGCGACAGGTAACCTGCATTGTGTCAACAAACACACTCCTGTGCCATATTTAGACTCACAACCTTAGGCAAAGAGGCTAAAACCCATGGGTGTTAGCGTCTGTTGTTTACACGTGTCTTAGGGTGTTGGGGGGGGGGAGATTTACGTCCTGCTCAGCACGGTACTGCAGGTTACCATTACATACCACAGTTTAAATGGAGAGGGTGGGTTGCTATGGCTCAGTCAAGTAATGCTAACATCGCTTACAGCATGTCTTTAGTACTTACCTCTTCCTGTTAGGTTCCAGGTTTGTCTGTGCATTTGGGACTACTGTAGGGACTGATGTTGAACCAGGTGAGCTCAGTGAAGGAAAACATTGTAAAAAAAGACCCTTTAGAAATGAAGGAGAACCTATTTTTTCATAACCATAAGTTTTTGTCACAACTTGAAATAATGAATATGTGACATGTCACGACCCAGCCTGGTCTGCCCCGCCCCCTGCTATCAGTGCTCTCTATTGTCCACAGCTGAGGTAGCAGTCTGCGCAGGTGTGAGGAATCAGGCCTTGATCAACTGCACCATAAGAAGGCCTTGGTGCAGAGTGCAGGAGGCTCCCTCTCCTCGACGTGTCGTTATGTTTGTTTGCTTAACATGTGTACACTACTACTGAGACACCCGCTTGCACCACACTTTGATTTTAGACAATTACACTGACTGTTTGTACTATACTTTAATAAATGTCATTATTTTATACAACCTTGCGTGTGGAACTCCCGTTCATGTCACATGAAAGAGCCATCATGTGACATGTGGGGGCTCGCCGAGATTGAATTCGTGGTCGTGGCTAGAATCGGTAAGATTTTTGAATATTTTTCCGTTAGCGCACGATTTTTGCGTCATTTTTGTTTGGAGCTGTATTGAGTAACGGTTGGATATGGTTTCCCAGGTTGGTGAGTTCGGTCGCGTCTTGGTTTGTAAAGTGATTGGGAGTTCCACGTATGGTTGTATTACTATTTGAGTATAGGACGTTGAGAGGGAGTTTCATGGAAGTCCTGCACTGAGATGCAGGGCTACCTTTTCTGGTCTTCGTTGTTCGTGTGTGGCCTGGTGGAGAACCTAAATAGGGCAAGGTAGGAGCTACGTGCAAACCCGGTCATAGGTGAGACGCCTAAAAGTTTGTTGTTTTTTGTTAAACAGGTAGTTTAAATTGGCGTGGCGAACGTGGGGGGACTGGATAGCAGTCAAATCGCAGGCGGCCACGCTGAAGACTGAAGGCTGTGGAAATAGTTAGCGTGTGGGGTTTTGTGCTTTAGATGCCGGGCAGCTCCTTGGGGGGTATTGGTAGGCTTATTTTTTTTTCTCCGCTATATTGGAATACCAGGTCGCGTTAGAAATGGTTTACGTGAATGATATAAGTCATTTGACAGTTGAGGAGCAAAAGGCTTTATTAGAATTGCAAAGTGAGCTATATAAATTTAAAGCGCAGGAGAGGGAAAAAGACTTTCAGTTCGAGTTGACAATGTTAAAAGCTCACGAACGTGAGGCCGACATGAAACATGCACTGGAGCTTGCTAAAACTGACATGGAGAGAAAGAGGCTTAGGTTTGTGGCTGAGGGGAAACTTTCGGGTTTACTTTGTCGGCCGTCGCCTCCACCAACTGGTCCTGGGGCTGGCCTGTCGCCTATGGTCAGGTGTGTGAAGGATAGTGTTGTCGGGGCCGTGCCTCCTTCATTGCACGTTCCGACGGTGGACGTGGTTATTGGGTTTTTTGGTCCGGTTGTTTGCGCCTATGTGCCACCTGTTGTGGAGGTTGAACCTATTTGGTCTGAGGGGTCTGACTGTGCTGGAAAAGGTAACGACGTCTCTGCTGCTTGTACGCTGATTCGGGCTGTGGGTCGCGCACGGGAGGCAGATCATACAGAGAGCCGGAGCTGTCCAGTTTTGCCTGTTTTGCCGTCTGCTCTCCCCCGTGCTGATTTGTTTGAGGCACGGATAAATGACGAGGAGTTGGTTGAATTGTTTAATGCCCCTATGTCTGATAGTGAGCATGCCGGGGTGGATGCCGTGGATTGTGGGTCCGTCATTCCTCATCTAGTGGCAGTAGATGAGGATATGATTGGTCCAGATGATGCGGTATTGCGACCCCGGTTTAAAAGTTCGGAAACTCTTGCCAACCAAGACGGTTTTGTGAAACTCAGGTTTTGGAATCCTCTTCCTTTGGAAAAAAAGGGAGAGTTAAAAGAAAGTAAGCTATCTTATTATTTGTGTTCCCATACTCTTTCCTGTACAGGAATACAACATAATATTGATGTGGGCGACGTTCAGTCAATAAATCAACGTTTTTATCGGGTTGCGCCGAAAAAACGAAGGTTTTTAGGGTTTAGCAGACCAATCACTTAGAGAGATTTGCCATAACAAGGTTTGGTAAATGGTATGGGGGTGCTTTTTCCTGTGCCTGGTTACTGGCTGACTGTCTCCTGCCTGATGTCTTTGTCTCCTCATGTTTTCTGTGTCTCCTATGTCTCTTGTCCAGTCTGTCCCTAAATATGCTTCTTCCAGGTGCCGGGAGATTGCTGGCTGTACTGGGCTATGGAGGTTTGGGGGTAATGGAGGGCAGTGGGGTTCAAAGACTGGTGGTGGGTTGAGATGTTATCACAATGGTTATGGTTTGATTGGGTTAAATGAGAATATTTCTTGGTGGTGGTTTTGGTGCCTAATATACTGTATATTGTGCCCTTTGTATTGACGTCAAATGATTTGGTGGTTTGCTTTGTTGGTTCACTCTTGTGGCAGACGTCTCACCAAGGTGGGTCGTCTGTCTTAAGAGGGGGGGTGTCACGACCCAGCCTGGTCTGCCCCGCCCCCTGCTATCAGTGCTCTCTATTGTCCACAGCTGAGGTAGCAGTCTGCGCAGGTGTGAGGAATCAGGCCTTGATCAACTGCACCATAAGAAGGCCTTGGTGCAGAGTGCAGGAGGCTCCCTCTCCTCGACGTGTCGTTATGTTTGTTTGCTTAACATGTGTACACTACTACTGAGACACCCGCTTGCACCACACTTTGATTTTAGACAATTACACTGACTGTTTGTACTATACTTTAATAAATGTAATTATTTTATACAACCTTGCGTGTGGAACTCCCGTTCATGTCACATGAAAGAGCCATCATGTGACAGACATGAGTTGTGGCCTTGCTGTGATTCATAAGCTTCCACTTCAGCAATGGGAGCCACAGGCCACCATATGGAGAAACATTTTGGGAGGGGGGACATGAAGAGTTATCTCTCTGCCCTCAAACAGAATTGATTTACAGTGTTATGTCACCAGCTACAGCCATAACGTCTCATAGGAAAACAAATATCGCACCTTTTAGACAAAATAACGGCCTCACTTAATATAAGTGTCTAATTTAAAAAAAAAAAATGAATGAATAAATGAAAATTCCCTATGGAACCTATAAGCACTTGCATTTTTTTATGTCTTGTAGACCTTATTGTTGATATTTGCAGTTTCCAGACTGTGCAGGAATCTTATGAACACGCAGAACATTCGAGAATCTTATGAACTTATGAGTATGAACTGCAGTGAGGATGCTTACACCCAGGACCTTAGAGCATTATATCTGGCATGTGTTCACTGCATATTTCAACAGGTTTGTGCACACTTCTTGGGTTGCCATCTTTGACTTACACTCACACAAACACACACACACACACACACACACACACACACACACACACACACACACACACACACATACATACACACACAAAGACACACACACATCCGACAGTAGTGGTGCCAGATGCCTCCTGGCGGTGATTGGCACCCCCAAAACTCATGCCAGCTGGGTCTGTGGTGATTTCCCGGTGCCACATCCATGCTTCAATGGTGGCCAGCCTTCTGACAGCACTGATGATGATCTGAATGGGCTGGTCTAAGCCCTGTGCCTGCACTTCTCCTGCCGTAATGCAGAGAGTTAAAGCTCTTTAGCCCTAAGCGTAGAAATGCCCTCCCTCCAGCTTCTCCTGAACGCCACATGGTCCGGTTCACAACTCGCCACCTGATCTCTGACTCTTACAAGAATATGTTTTTCTGACATTCTCTCTTTGGTTTACATGGCTTACTTGTGCAGTTTTAAAGTCTCAAATAATGGTAAAATAAATGGTTTGTATCTGTTTTGTATGGATGGATCAACTCTGTCAGTGCTGACGTGATACAATATATCTGATCCTAGAAAGCTGAGTACAAATGTTTTTTTTTGTATATGCCTGTCTCTTTTTGAAAAGACCTGACAAAACTGCTAAAATGGGTATGTTTCTGTAACATTATTAGCCACCTAAATGGTAAAATGGACTAAGACCCCATATTTCAACCTACCAGAGCGATGGAATCCGCAGCTAACTTCACCCTGTGATTTTGAACAACGATGAGAACGGTTTACTTACAGTAGATATACAGTAGTGTGGGTAGAAGTTGAACACGTAAAACGTACCCTCTGGCCTGTTGAAGTCTTTTACTATGACTGGACTGATGAATTTGGTATGAATGATTTGAGGATAATTGAGGATCTCTGTCCCTCAAGCATTGATTGAAGACAGGGATTTTGCAGCTGGATACATACGCCTCAATATGTTTGGCAATGCAGTGATGTCAGCTTCTTGCCACAATACCTAAAACCTGGTGCACCTTATAACTGTGTATGTTTTTTCCAATATATTCTATATATTACAATCCACCATCCACTTCACGGTATGACTATCCCTGTGTGTTTCTACTACAGGAGAATAGCCAACCCGGTATATACTTTGTCTCAGTACATCTGACGAATCTTCTTCTCTTGTTGTTGCCTATTGATTGCTGGCCTCTAACGAGGCTCAAGTCTCTCAGAGGGCGAGACCATCTATCATCACCTGCCACCTCAGGTCCAGCACCTGCTGGCATTTGTGACTGTCCATGACAAGACCTTCTCATGTCTCTGATTGCACTCCCACAGGAGGTGAATTATTCTTACAGACCTTTTCATGTCTCCGACTGTTCTCCCACAGGAAGTGAAGTATTTCCAGTTCCCGGGGGAGCTTCTGATGAGGATGCTGAAAATGCTCATTCTGCCTCTGGTCGTGTCAAGGTAAGCTCAGCACCAGGTCCTGCCCTGCCCCTGCCCCTGCCCCTGCCCTTGGCCCTTGCCCCTGCCCCTGCTAATGCTCTAGATCTCTCACATGTCCTACTCAGATCTCTTACTCAGCTATAACAGAACCACAGATTCAATGAATGATTTATTTGCTTATTTTTTCAAGTCTTAATCTCAAGAATAAACATGAATATAAAATATGGTGTCCAGACTGTGCAGGACACAACATGTTTTCTTTGTGTCATAGCTGCAACTAAATATATATATATTGACCAGTGGCGGCTCCTGAAAAAGCAATTTTTGGGATAAAGATTAAGGCGACCCATTCGGTAGGTACATAAAACATGACAATTGTATCTATCTGTTGTGAGCTGATTAACTCATACAGAAATACCTTTTTGTATACAGTAGATGGTAGGACACAATAGAAAGATTTCCCCTCTAGCTTCATAAGTTACAGGTGGAAAGCTATGGAAGAAAGTTGCATCCAGGAGCCTTCAAAAGAAAAAGTGAAGTGGCTCCACAATAAATTGTCCCACTTGTTCATTATTTACATTACCCAAATGTTGTATGATGTAAAATAGCTTTACAGGACACATGATATGTCCTGTACCAACATAAAGAAGGGGGCACTATAAGTCAAAACCAACCATATTTATTGACTAATCTTTACCAAAGCAAAATTAGTTATGGCATAGAAAATAACTCTGTGTTAGTGCAAGTAGCATGCATGAAGTGAACAATCTCAAAGAAAGCCTATATCCCTTAATGTTCACCCTCCCAAAACCATAGAACAACAGACGGCTGTCCATGTGTGTCATCTTTGCTCCATGAATGTCGATATGTAATGGTATGGAGTTATTGAAACTTACTACGTGTAAAAAAGACTAGAAATTGAACGTTTATTTTTCATTGAATGTTTACATAAAGTTGCACTGGGTTCCTTTAAAAATGTAATTTTTTTTTGTGTTACAAGTTTCTTTTTAAATTAATTTGAATATGCACATGGGCGTCACACTTATTGAATATGACCTGATTGCATAGGCAGAAACACCATACCCCTGGCAGGTACTACCAAGCCAGGCAGTTTTCATGTAAGAGGCCAGTCTAAAAGCAACATTGCCATCTCCCATTGGCAGTATGATGATTGGATGAAGATTGGGCCGATGTATTTGTCATACATATGAATGGTGTTTCTGCCTATGGACATATTCAAGTGTGGAGCTCATGTGCACATTCAAATGAATTTCAAAAGAAAATTGTAATACAAAATGTTTTAGTTTTCATGGGTACTTTCATTGAGTAAAGGAAGAAAATTACATTTTTGAGGTGTATTTTTACCATGCATTATTAGCACACATCACAGATTGATATATTTACCCAACTAGGATTTCTTAGGACTTTTAGTATGTTGTTCTGGACACCTCATAGAAATGCTGAAATAATCTATGCTGAAAGAATGCATTGAGTGACAGAGAGCTCTGTTTTGTGAAAAAAAAATGATTTAACATGGGAGTCAACGAGAGAGGTCTGGGGTGAATTTCATTTCGCCCAAATCGCCCAGAAGGGGAGGGGCCATTTGAAGCACGACTTTAGGCTGACTGAATGACTGTTACCTGATTCGACAATGACATATAGAGGCAGATCAGACGATCAAGTGGTATAATAAGACAGAAAAAAAATGTATTTCATTTAAATTTACGTCATTTACGCGACTTACAAGGGTATTGCGTTTATCCATCAGGAGCATTTTTTTTTATTATTATTATTTTTTTCCTAGGCAGTGCATCGCCCCTATCGCCCTTGTTACAAGCGCCCCTGATATAGAATATAGAAATATATTCAGAAAAGAACTCACACAAACACACTCACACACACACACACTCACACACACACACACAGATCAAATGTGAGGTGCTCTATCGGCAATAAGCTACTTAAGCTCCCAAGCAAAGACTGGATGAGAAGTTGGTCCTCACACACACACACACTGACACACACACACCACCTGCATCTCCGCTCTAGGCTGCTGAGCAGCAGGTGGAGGTCAGTGATTGGGTCTGAGGAGTTCATGTCAGCACACTGACACCACAACTCTAAGCCCCGCAGTAGACTGCACGTGGAGGTCAGCTCTGCTAATTGGAATTAATCTGGAAAAATCCAAAGGCCAACTGCACTGTGTTTGCTAGGCGCTAACACCAAGGCCAACTGCACTGTATTTGCAAGGCGCTAACACCAAGGCCAACTGCGCTGTGTTTGCTAGGCGCTAGCACCAAGGCCAACTGCACTGTATTTGCTAGGCGCTAACACCAAGGGCAACTGCGCTGTGTTTGCTAGGCGCTAACACCAAGGCCAACTGAGCTGTGTTTGCTAGGCGCTTACACCAAGGCCAACTGCGCTGTGTTTGCTAGGCGCTAACACCAAGGCCAACTGCGCTGTTTTTGCTAGGCGCTAACACCAAGACCAACTGCACTGTGTTTGCTGGAAACTAACACCAAGCTTGTCTACTATGGGCTGCACCTTTCATGACCCATAATGACAGCGATGCCATAAAGTGCCATGATTGATTAATCTTCAACGGTATTTGGAGTTTGTTAATCATGTTATGACCATTTCCATCTTTAAAAGACGTATGAAAGTCAACTTCTAGTCGAACATTTATTCAGCTAGGCAAAAGATAAAATACCATAGAGCCTCCTTATCACAGAACTGGTCTCAGTCAGTGCTAACAGTGTCGCTTAGTCCTTTTAAGAAGCACTGTTGGATAAGTGAAGTAGGTCAAGAGAGTGTAGTTTCAACTGCAGGCGAAGACAACTGTCCTAGACCTGCAGTTTTTGTCTTCAGCTGTCAGTCACAACTGCAACAGTCCAGCGGAGAGAGAACCCCCGCCCAGTCAGACACGTTTCTGCCACATTCTCTTCCAGTGTCTTCCGCCATTCTCCCCCATAGTGGAAAAGGAGGCAGTAATCAAGACATGCAAGCTTAACAGTACGTGAGGGCTTAGGCCCAACACAAGGCAACACAACACTCTGGCCCCGTTTCTGTGCCATCTGCCCACGGTCCAAGAGCAGAGACCAGATTATGAGCTGAGCGTGTGGCCGCACAATCAAACGCAGCGCTGTCTTCTTCACACACACACACACACACACACACACACACACACACACACACACACACACACACACACACACACGTGTCTTCAAGACTCTTGGAGAAGGTGAGCATACACAGCCTGTAAAGTTCATAGACATCTTGAGATCTGCTTCAGCCTTTTTCTCCTGTTTAACCTAAATCCATTTTACGTATTTGCTACAGGGTGTGGTCTCATTGCGATCGCTTTAGACTAGATTGTGTGCAAGAACATGCAGATTTATCGGGGGTGAATCACAACCGTCACCCCTATCTCTCAGGATACAGTACAATATTTGATATCTAATTGATCCAGAGACTACACTCATGAGTCCGCTGAGGTGTTTCTTCCAGTACGGTCATGTTGCATGCTGGTCTTTGACTTCTTAATCACAGCACGGAATATATGGTTCATGAGATCACCTCAGCAATTGAGAAGTCATCATCCAGCCAGTATGCTTGAAAGGGAAATCCATGATTCTAATCCCATTCACTTTTTTGTTGAATTCAGCAAATTGCTCCTCATTTCAGCCAATCAGCATGGTCCTTCAGGAGCATGGAAGGGAGGGGTGTCATTTGATTGGCTCAAATATCAACAACCTTTTGCGGCTCTCTTTAACCAAATTGCTGACTCTCCGTGAAGGGGTTTGCCCAATGACTGTTCTTGATTTGCGCGTTATTTTACCCGTGTTTAATTGTCTTTTAATATTGAGTCCAGTATTGAAACAAGGGGTCAGTTGTGGACTGAACAAGGTGTTCCTCTTTACCAGAAAATGGGACAAGGATACAGATTATCATTCCTTCTTGTTAGCTCTGCTGCTTTGAGGGTCTCACAGTCTCACTGTCTCCATCTGTGGTGATGCCACCAAGGGCTATGGTCAGCACGGCCAGTACTTACTACCCCTCGATTTAAAAAACAATTAGGACATGTTTCTAGCTAATTAGCAAATATGTCACCCAGGGATGACATCAAAGGTACTTGTTAAATTTCTACTGGCTTTGAAGATGATCATCTGAGATGATTTTAATTAGACTAATAAATAGACCTCTCAGGACTATACAGAGACAAGCAGCCTTGATTGCTGACTGAGTCTCTTACCATCTCCCTCTTTGAATAATTGGAATGCAGGACCAGTGCCTTTTGGGTATATTTGGATAATTTTGCGGTTTTACATGAACTCAGAAATATGTGTCGTTTCATATTTTAGCTCAAGTCTTCTTTCCTGTCTCATTTGACGTTTCGCTAGGATCGATTCTCAGGTGTGCTTGTGCCTTCCCTAGTTATGAGGATACATTTTGACTGCACTTCTTAAACCTTACGGCTGAGCCTGTCAAAACTGTCAGTTTGGTCAGTCTGAATGAGGATCTCTATCTGTAATCCACCACGGCCCTTTTGGCCACACAGCAGAGGAGCCTGGTGCTCAACTTTCTCATCTCCAGGCAGGATTACTGTAATGCTCTTGTCCAGCAGAGGTGCAGAGGAGTAAGCTCCAGATGGTGCTCAACTCCTGTTTCCTAGAATCTGACACATGCATACATGCAGGGTCAGACGCCATGGGATATAATCCTTTGATATATCTATCTATCTATCTATCAATCTATTTATCTATCTATCTATCTATCTTTCTATTTCTCTCTCTCTGTCTGTCTGTCTGTCTGTCTGTCTGTCTGTCTGTCTGTCTGTCTGTCTGTGTATCTATCTATACTGCTCCTCCCCCCTAGTCATAGACCATTATCTTAGGATTTCTAGCCAAGTATTTTGTAACCGTCTCAAGTTGTAGGGAGGGACATGTGCTTGTTGTAACTTCCCAGGGACACAACAGTTTTAGACTGTATAGTTAAAACAATACACAAGTTGTATAGTTGAATAGAACAATGGTCCTCCCAACATTGTGACTATCACTTGAAAGTGCTGTTTTTAGGAGGCACCCAAATACTACGTACAGTAGAATTACATTTACAGTAAAAGTACATTTACATCATTTACATTAGCAACCATAAATTAGTTTTAAAAATCGACTTAAAAATTAAAATAGTAGACATGAGTATTTTGTGTAACATTGTGTACCAAAAATGATGTAAAGGCACACTTTGGAGATTTAAGATCACACACACAGATGCAGACACTGACATCACATACACATACTGTATGCAGACACTAACATCACACACACAGATGCAGACACTAACATCACACACACAGATGCAGACACTAACATCACACACACAGATGCAGACACTGGTGCTGCCATGAGCTAAAATAGTTCAACTTAAAAATTTAAATTAAGTATTTTGTGTAACATTGTTAGCAAAAGCTTTGTAAACCTCAGACAGTGCTCTCTTCATTTATGTAAGCTTCTCTTGTGAGAAGGAGCTCTAACCCCTGGCTGAGTTTGCTGAAAGATTGTATCCATGTTGTGGCAGTACTGATGCTAAATAACATCCCCTGATGGTAACCACTGCTGTGGCAGTACTGATGCTGAGCATCATCCCCTGATGGAAACCACTGCTGAGGCGGTACTGATGCTGAGCATCATCCCCTGATGGTAATCATTGCTGTGGCGGTACTGATGCTGAGCATCATCCCCTGATGGTAATCATTGCTGTGGCGGTACTGATGCTGAGCATCATCCCCTGATGGAAACCACTGCTGAGGCGGTACTGATGCTGAGCATCATCCCCTGATGGTAATCATTGCTGTGGCGGTACTGATGCTGAGCATCATCCCCTGATGGTAACCACTGCTGTGGCAGTACTAATGCTGAATATCATCCCCTGATGGTAACCACTGCTGTGGCGGTACTGATGCTGAATATACTCCCCTGATGGTAACCACTGCTGTGGCAGTACTGATGCTGAGCATCATCCCCTGATGGCAACCACTGCTGTGGCGGTACTGATGCTGAATATCATCCCTTGATTGTAACCACTGCTGCGGCGGTACTGATGCTGAATATCATCCCCTGATGGTAACCACTGCTGCGGCTGTACTGATGCTGAATATCATCCCCTGATGGTTACCACTGCTGCGGCTGTACTGATGCTGAATATCATCCCCTGATGGTTACCACTGCTGTGGCGGTACTGATGCTGAGTACCATCCCCTGATTAGCCCTGGGAAAGTGCATGTATGACTTCATGATATGGTCTGCTGTGAATATAAACGGCTGGAGTCATGTCCTTGAACAACTAAACCCAAATAATAGCAGCTGGTTCTGTGATTGTACCGGCCAGATCAGGACCCGACTGGGGCTAGAATCACATGCTGTCTGTGAAGTGAGGTGAAACATGTACAGTATGTTATGCTGGGACTTGGACGCCATGATGCAGGTCTATTGGTGTTGGGATGAAATGAGGGAGAGCGCACTATGATATTATAAGTAACTTCTATATGCAGCTTTACAGCAACCCATGGACATGTGTGCTGCCGGTTGTAGTACAAAACTGCAGTAAAAAGGTAAACTACACATGCATTGGCAAGAATAATTATGGTGTTTTGCCATCATTTTGGTAAAAGGCAGTTTAGTAATGTTTACCCTTGACTTCTCTGGCTTCTGTGCTTTGCTTGTCAATTGGCTGATTTTCTTTCTCCAGCTACCACAGTAATTAATTTCCTCTCCCCAGTGCCTCTGCTATCCCTTAAACTCCGTGTTTGGATTCCCAGCTTGAGTAGAGTGTTTGGTGTCTGTGGAGATCAAGAGCACATTAATTCCACCCAAAAGCTGTTAAGGGCACCAGCACTGTGTCCAGATCAGCAGGGGGGGAGTCACAGATCACAACAGCGCAACACAAAACAGCCGAGGAACTATTCTGTGATGTCAAAGCTTCCGGACGGGCCTGGATTAGAGTTTGAGCTTCTAAAAGCTGTTCTGCTGGCCCAACAAGGATCAGAGTGGAGAGAAGAATCTCAGTTTGATGAACAGTATAGTTGACACTGATGGGGCCATGGCTGGGTCCACTGCATGCAACAGACCAAAAACACGTGTTGTACAGAGATGGGTTCACAAGACTGTAAACACATAGCTATCAACCACATTTAGCCTAGTAGTGGAATTCAGCGTGTTGTTGTTTTCAGCCTTTCATTGAAAAACATTATATTTAATTGATGCAAAACACTTCTTTCAGTCTCTCTATTCTTCCAAAGGGGTTAATTCATTTTTCACAGTGTTCTTCTCATAATAGCTAAGTGTGTTTTGACACAGCTGCTGAAGTGATATGAAAAGCATTTCAAATCATTAAAAACTCAAACACACTACACACACACACACACACACACACACACACACACACACACACACACACACACACAATATACATTTGAGTATACAGAGTTCATGTCAAGTTTACATGAGGAGGGGTGTGTGTTTGTGAGGGCTGCATGCATCACGCACTGCTGAAAACATCTGTGGTGTCTTACATAATGAGGGGCTGCTTGGTTTAAAGAGAGGTCACTTGAGGTGAATCTGACATTTTCTATAAATCCTGTTTGCTGTAGTCGTTGTTGAGGCTCGATGGCGGGGCGCTGTTTGTTCACTGTTGGCAAGGACAGTACAGTATGTGTAAATATGTGGAGAAAGCAATGATGATACACATTCCCCCCCCCCCCCATCCCCCCAACTTTCCTTTGTGCACAGTATCTGAAATTCCCAGCATACCAATGTCCCTGTCCCTGTGTGCCAAAATTGGAAATGCATTCCAGATATTTGATGGAGAAAATCTAAAAAATCTTTTCATGAAAAACATACTGTTTGAATGTGAACCATGGTGTTTAACATCTCCCAAATATGTAAACTGTGTAAAGGTTTTATGTTGGGAACAGGTTAATTCTCATTCAAGCACTGAGCACTGAAAAACAAATTTCTCATAACTCAATTTTTACCATTTTTGTATTCCTCACAAGTGTACTAAGGAATGCAAATCTTGGTCTGGTTGGTCCAACTGAACATCTTGAGCAGAGGCTGAACAAGCCTGCTACTGTCTCTTTAAGAGTCAACAGTCAGTGCGGTTACATGTGTCCAGTTTTCGGGTTTCAATCGAAGATCCATTTCATGAAACTCCCCAAATCTAGATTTCCTGTGTCCGACTGAAATCAGATTTACA
This sequence comes from Sprattus sprattus, assembly GCF_963457725.1. NCBI lineage: Eukaryota > Metazoa > Chordata > Actinopteri > Clupeiformes > Clupeidae > Sprattus > Sprattus sprattus. Next base: position 29,997,140 of record NC_137923.1, on the reverse strand, counting down.
CCCCCAGATAAGTGATCGGATTACGTTGGAAATCGGACAATGCGCGCTTGTAACTTTCGAAACTAGATAACAACTCGAGATTTTTTTGCATTCTTGAGCTCCCGTCCATAGACATATACATGCATCATATATGTCTATGATATGATAATCACTGCTAGACGCTCACTGTGTCTTGTGCTCCTTCTCATTCACTTTGAAATACTGAACCGAAACTGAAACGTTGAAACTGAAACGTTGACTGCACTTGTTTTGGACAGAACGCGCTAATTCACTGAACAAATATTTTCATATTACTTTTCCACCACTTGTTAGTCATGTAATCCATTCATATCGATGTGAATCAATCAATACTAATACAACTTTAACTGTGATGTGTTTTTGATTCATTTCACAACTTATTTACTGTATAATCAACTGTAGCAGATGCCCGCTTGTAAACATTCCACATTTGATTTGAGCTGACACGGCCAAGATCTGGATTTGTCACTGCCATGTACCGTGAGATAACGCAGTTAACCCCCCATGGATAGAGGAGCCGGGCTTTAGCCGAAATCAGGTTTATGCCATCATGTAAACGTACTGAATATGACACCATTCAGGTGCTCCGGGTAGATGGGTCCAGAGAGGAGGACCCAGCACTGATTACAGTTTTTTACGATCGGATACACACAATTTTGACTGCTGGGTTTTGTTTTTCAATCGGCCTCACACAATAAGCACAACCACACAACCAATAAGCAAAACACCTCAGATCCATTGCAAAATGAAACACTCTTGTAAAATCTATACACTAATTTAACAAAACCATATTTTGTTACCAAATGAAACACACACATTGCATATGACTGAATTCTGTTTGTACCACTTACACATTGCTGTTATAAACCTAAAACACTTTTAGCAATTCTACTTCTCAGTGATTAGAGTAGTGTAAGTGAAGTACACAGAGAAAGTGAAAATACACTTTCAACAATACAGTAAAAACACTACACAAGACCAATGCTGATGAAAATATTACAGTATTTACGTAATTCTCTCCATATACCCAAATCAGTCAACATGTCAACATGGAGAATCACAACAAAACATGTCCCAGTTTTCATGCTACTTCAGAAGTGTGCATAACACTGTAAGCTCAGCAAAGGTACCAGTACAGGTTACAATTCCATTTACAGTCAAAAAAGATCAGAAAAAAATGAAAATACAGTACAAATAAAGATGCATTTTATCCTGATGTCTTTTTAGGATGTCAGTGGTGCCAGTGTTGACTGAGAGACCTGATGGACATTACTGTATTGAAAATGGCATGGTCACCGATAATGTTCGCTTTCTCTGAGCCTGATAGCGTTACGTATTTGCCAAAAGCATGTTTACTGTATGATCTCTCTATCTTGTTCTTGCGCGAATATGGGCCTGTCCTCCTTTCAAGTTTATTTGATACATTTGGTCTTCTTCTTCTTTGAGCACATTTTCCTCCTGCTTCAGGTTTTCCTCTTCCTCTACTTCCACCTTGACCTCAGCCTCATGCCTCTTCCTCTTCCTCCTTCTCCTCCTCTGTGGATTCCCCCTCTCACCCTCACTCTTCTTCTTCTGACTCCTTCCATTTTGGTTGAAGACAGATTACAGTTACTCATCTGCTGCATTTCTATAGTGCTTAAACCTGTTTGTTGTGTCTACAATTAAGCAATCATGTGTTTGGGCACTTGATGGCTGTGTTTATTTGACCAACTCATAGGTGTGGTAATTTGGCAGTCAGTGTTTTGGAATTGCAAGGAAGTGACCTCTTGATATACGTCTGTGTCTAAAGCATAAAAGTGTGTTTAGTGCTTTGCAAATCACTTGTGTGTATGGTTTCGCAAAAAGTGTGATGTTTAAATGTGCTTATAGTTGTGCAAATCTGAGCCGTTGTTTTGCTCCTTGGGCCCTATCTTGCACCCAGCGCAATTGACATTGTCACCGACGCATGTATCATTCCTATCTTGCACCCGGCGCACAGCGCGATTTTCCCTCCAGAGGCGCGCTTCGAAATGAACTTGCGTCGACATGGGCGGGGGCGGAACAGAGAAGGCGTTTCTCTGGCGCAAGTGGTATTTTGCAGTTTCAAAACAACGCCGTGCGCCGTGCGCCATTGACCAAAAAAAAGCTGGTCTAATGTGAGGCGCAATGTCTAAAGTCTGTAACGCGTATTCAGAACGCTATTTTAAGGGCGCATGTGCTTGCCCGCACAGTATAGGACCTGTAGGCTACACTTTACTTCTGTCGTCTTCACGAGAGATTTACAGCAATTGTTTGGCAAGCCATATATAATTACAAGGAAAATAAAGTATTTACCACATGAGGAAATCATTTTGATATCCGTATCCAAGACATTTAAAAACTAGGCATTCATCTAGCGTACACAATTGACCCAAATGATTCAGGTTAATTGAAGCTGCGTGACATTTGATTTATTGTATGGCTTTGTTGCATTTATTTAATGCCAGTATTATTATAAATCTTGTAAACTCATCTCTGTGTATGTGGACTTTATTTATGTACCTTGGGTTTGGTCAGCTGGTGCACTGGCTTGGGTGCCGATTTCCATGCCCCCAAATCCCTGCACGCTCTCAGGCGTGAGGGTAGACGTGGCGATGTCCTCTGCTGCCGTCAGATCCTGGGTCGAGGCAGATCCACCTCCCGTGAAGGCACGAGAACGTGTGTTACCTTCCAGCTTGGATGTCCCACGTCTCCGGACGTCATTATAGCGTTTTCGGCAACGTTTTCGGGTGCCCCGTTGCAGAAACAATCACGGCAATATCTTGACATGCTTGCTTGACTTTGCTTACTTTTGGAGGGTTTCTCGCATCCCCATATATATCTATCTCCCGGCTTTTTACAAAGCCATACAATAAATCAAATGTCGCGCAGCTTCAATTAACCTGAATCATTTGGGTCAATGTGTAGGCTACATGTATGCTTATTTTTAAAATATCTTGGATATGGATTTCACAATGATTTCCTCAAGTGGTAAATACTTTATTTTCCTTGTAATTATATATGGCTTGCCAAAAAATTGGTGTAAATCTCACGTCGGTCTCCTCGGCTGTGAACTTCTCCGGTCTTCCACCAGGTAATTCCGCCATCAAAATAACAAGCCGCTATGGACTATGCGCTTCTCGCTCTTAAAGGGAATGTGAAATGACGCTCCGATTGGTTTATTGCATATTACGCCCAAACCACACCTATGGCTGAGTAACCTCCTTTGGACCAACCCTTTTGACACTTGCGCTGGACGCAAGTGTGTTTTTTCCGCCGTTAAAATAGCAACTGCGCCATAGAGCCGCCCACACAGCTACTTGCGCTTGGCGCCGTCCTACTTGCGTTTCTGATCGGCAAGATAGGGCCCCTTGAGCACCGCTGGATTGGCCATAGGGCATGGCGGGCAAATGCCCGGTGGCCTGAAGCCTTTTATTATTTTTTTTATTCATGCCAAACTCGCGTCTAACGGAGCAGGCCACGTTAACTTCAATGCAGGCCACATTGACGCCAATTTTAATTGAACAGGCAGAATTACACGCGGGCCTTGGCCTTCAATTACTGTAGCTAAAGTTTTCAGCACTAACTTCCTTATTAATAGAAATAAATGTCTCGACAACTATTTATACTCCTATAATACCGTACGTATCTTCGTCATGGTGGGTATTATTTTTGCAAAAAAAATTGTAGCAATTTAGAACAACAGCACTTGATTAACCTACATACACTGAAGGAACAATAAAGAGAAACGATTCAGTGAAACGAATAAGTTATTTTCTTTGGTATTTTGTCATTCAGAATTTCAGATTTGCAGTGGGGATTTCTGGGTAACATGTTTAACACTGTTAATGGACCAGATCATTTAAATATTCGTCTCGCGAGAAAGGTAACAGAGTGATATTAAGGCTGCTAACTGTCAATAGCAAAGGAGCAAGACTGCTATACCTATTGTGAAGGCTACACGAGTTTATTGAAAATGTCTTATAAACACAAAAGTGGCAGTAAGAAAAGGCAAGAGAGAAACGAGCTGCAGGAGAACGTGGCAAAGCTACCCAAATTAGATTATTTAGATTTTTCAACAAACGTTCGCCAGTCCGTGGAGTCTGCTAGTGCTACGGACGACCCTCCTGCTAGCACGCAAGGCTCGTCGAATGCCATTCAAATAGGTGAGTTAGTACAAGGGTATTTGATGGGCTGCCATGCCCCCTTTAACAAGTCGCAGTGGAGCACCCGTCTCATTATGTGTTTTTCATATGTGGGTAAAGCAGGTGTGTCGCTTGTCATCCGTGTTTTAAGAACGCTTTAGCACACTTTGACCCTGTGTTTACGTTACCGCGAGTCCGAGCGCGTCCTGTCTACTTTCAAAGAGCAAGCCGGGATGTCGGGATGACGGGCCATCTGTGACCGCACCATGGCCAGGAGGATGGAAAACAGAACGTGTGTGTCTGTGTTTAATAATTTAGTAAGTTTCATCGTGTCTGCGTTGCTTGTATACACAATTTAAATATCCTATTGAAACTTCTTCTTGTAAATATTGTTAATACATTGTTTGCTGTTCCTCTTAATAAATTAGTTAATTACGTTATGTTGGACGTCTGTCATTTTTAAGATCAGGGTTATCGTAAACAGTGCTATCTAGGCTACTTTCTGACCATTTCTAACGAGTTAAACAAGATTTCGTTCTTTGTCTACACACCTGTCACAATCATATCAATTACAAACATCTTTGTTTAGCGTAACAGGGAACGCCAAAGTAACTATAGGGCCCGTCAAAATAACGTTACGCCACTGTACAGATGTCATCATTGACAGGGTAGTCGAGAAGAGCGATCTGATGAAAAGGCTGCTTTTGTGATGAGGTAAAATAATACGCTGACTTGAAACACTCATAGTGGATCAGATTAAGTTAATTAATATGTTTTAATATAATTCCTTTACTTAAATTTAAGTAACAAGGTTGAAAGAAATGACATGTCTAAATAGTAATGTGACCTACGGTCAATAGATCATACTTTTGATAAGCCTACGATAACAGTATTTTGGGAGAACTTTTCATAAAGCTTCTCATAGTGTTAAAATGTTTGTGTCTCCTAGTGCACATTGATCGTTTAAGTCAGTGATTCCCAACAAGGGGTAAGTGGTACATACCACCTGAGGTGCGCAAGCAAACTGCAGGGGGTATGTGGATAAATTAACGAATGTGTGCAGCATAGTCACTGCATGAGTGAAGGGGTACTCATGGTGTGACAAAAAGGCTTAAGGGGTACGCATGTCAAAAGCAGTTGTGGAAAAAACCCACGCTGTCACACAGCGCGCTTACATTTTTCCCCGTCAATACCTGGTGGTGGCCTGCTCTTGGTTAAAAATGCCCGGCCTGAAAAATTTCCCCAGTCCAGCCCTGCCCTTGAGTGAAGGTTTTGATAATTGTGTAATACGTTTGATTTTAGTGTGTATCCGATCGTAAAAAACTGTAAAACCAAAGGAGGGACTAGGATAGGAGGCGTTCTAAAGGAGGGACTAGAATAGGAGGCGTTCTAAAGGAGGGACTAGGATAGGAGGCGTTCTAAAGGAGGGACTAGAATAGGAGGCGTTCTAAAGGAGGGACTAGGATAGGAGGCGTTCTAAAGGAGGGACTAGGATAGGAGGCGTTCTAGTTAAGACTCTGCAGTTAGGATGTAATGATTGAGTATGAGAATAAATGCACAGAAATGTTGGTTTCCGTTACAAATGGGAGCACAGATTTAAGCATACCTGTTATATGGAATTATGGGTTCTTTGAATTGTATGTACTCCTGTGCCCAATAGTTGAAATGTTGGAATCCTGCCATTGTTGGACGCTACTAAATTAAACACAACCTAAGCTTCAGAGTTCAAAAGTCTTCCTCAGTTAAGTCCTTACCTGGTCTGGCTCAATCTGTGTGCTGATTTCAGAAGTTACTTTGCAGTGGCATCACCTCCAACACTGTCTGTCCAAACTGATGATGTTCCTTGTGTCCTCCAACACTGTCTGTCCAAACTGATGATGTTCCTTGTGTCCTCCAACACTGTCTGTCCAAACTGATGATGTTCCTTGTGTCCTCCAACACTGTCTGTCCAAACTGATGATGTTCCTTGTGTCCTCCAACACTGTCTGTCCAAACTGATGATGTTCCTTGTGTCCTCCACCACTGTCTGTCCAAACTGATGATGTTCCTTGTGTCCTCCACCACTGTCTGTCCAAACTGATGATGTTCCTTGTGTCCTCCACCACTGTCTGTCCAAACTGATGATGTTTCTTGTGTCCTCTTCTCCCATCAGTCTGATGTCCGGGCTGGCCGCCCTCGATGCCAAGTGCTCCAGTCGACTGGGCATCATGACAATCTCCTACTACCTGTGGACCACCTTTGTGGCGGTAGTGGTGGGCATCGTCATGGTGTCCATCATCCACCCCGGAGGCGCTGCGCAGAAGGAGGGCTCCGAGGACAGTGGCAAGCCCATCGTGAGCTCAGCCGATGCCCTGCTTGACCTCATCCGGTAAGACCTCCAGGATGGAGGAGACAGAAACACATCCTTGCTCTTTTTTGGGTCTTTTGACAGGCCCAACACACAATCATCAATGTGAATGTTTAGTACTGAAGAGCTCCTTGTGTGTCAGATTTAGCTCACTAGTTCCTTTTTGAGCATTGTAGGTATACGTTAAAGCAAACACAACATAAAAAACAGCTTCACTTCAGCAATATTCAGATAATATTTAGTTTCTCCATGTATGACGAGATCTGTAAAATTCAAAAGTGGTTCAGGAGGTAGAGGAGTCGTTCAGCAATCGGAAAGTTTCTAGTTTGATCGTGACTCCTCCTCACCAAGTGTTGAAGTGTCCTTGAGCAAGACCCTGAACTGACCCCCAACCACTCCCGATGTGCAGGCTGGCAACCTAGTTAGAAGCCTCCGCCTCATCAGTGTCTGAATAGGTAGATGTCTGAGGCATTCATCTGTAAAGCTCTTTGAGTGCTCAATAAAAAGAAGCGCTATAGAAATGAAGTGGATTTACATTAAAACATGCGATTGATTGATTTTGTCTGTTCAAAGGGAAAAAAAGAGTGTATAACCAATTGCAAGGCCAGCATGAGGGAACATTTTGTGTAGACATCAATGTGTTACAGTCATAGTCAGCGTCATATTCTTACCATTGGGCTATGCAGAACACAAAATCCTACCTGACCTCACGTAAAATCATCCATAGGGATCTCATTCATGAGAATGAATTGATGAGAAATTTTGCAGCGTTTTGAGCAAGTTTGGGTTTCTGCAGGTAATGCATTGTGTTGTGCTGTTTGTACGAATGTTCATGTTCTGAGAAATGCACTTCAGAATCAGAATAATGTTCTGAAAAAGTTAAGAATAATTCAAAAAATGTACCAAAGCCACTGAGAGTCCTTTAGAGGTCAATTTTTTTAGGCGTCCAATTTATTATTAAGTTCTAAAATCAAGGGTCATTTAACTATTTAAGGGTATAAGTCAGTGTATTAAGTATGCTTTGGGCTATGAATGGTGCATGCTATTGTGCCCATAAAAATCAATGAATTGGAAATTACCTGAACAGGCAGGACAAGCTTCCAAATTGGTCATGCTTTTGCTCACAAAATACTATACTGTGAAAGAAGTATAACAGGGGGTAACCTTTCTCAGAAAGCACCTTGGTATACCGTAGCGCATTGATAAATCCCCTAGAATCCAACTCAAAATATTACAAAAAAAGCAGGCCTCTCAGAATGCTGTGCGGGTGAGTGGCGTGCCCCACTGACCAATTGCGACAGTGACATGGCAGCGCACAGCTTAAAGGCTGGGTAGAGGCTAAGTCAAACTGCAAGCTAAGTCCTGTCCTTGGAGTGACGGGTTATCAAGGTTCATGGGCTAAGTGTGTCGCCATGTCACTGTCACTGTTGGTCAGTGGGGCACGCCGCTCACCGGCACAGCATTCTGAGAGACCAGAAAATACCTCTACCTTCTCTAACACCTCTGAGGGATGATAAGCACAGAGACAGATATCCTCCCAATATGTTTAATATAGCAGTAAGGACACAAGGAGGATCTCACAGAGACAAATCCTGCCCTTTCAGCCTGAGCTGCTCGGTGAAACACGCATGGTTATGACGGAGGGCTCAGGTTAGAACCGAACGTTTAGGTGATCAGGCTGAGTGCTTAAGGTGCTTGTCACAATACTGTGCTTGTCATGCCAATTAATTCCTATCTACTATATGGGCCTATCAAGGGATATTCTTAGAGGTCTACAGTCACAGATGCAACAGCTCAATGTTTGGCTGGGTCCAGAATATTTTGGCTCAATATGGTCTCTGATAACAAACTAAAAAACTCCCGGTGTGTCTGCGTGTGTGTCTGAGAGTGTTTGTTCTCAAAACACAGCTGTGGTTGGGATTTACTGCAAATCTACTTTGGCCCTTGCCGTGTGTGTGCGTGTGTGCCTGTGCAAGTTTGTGTTTCTGTGTCTTTTTTAGTAGTGAATTCATGTTTTTATTTGAATGGATAGAAAGTTGCCTAAACACTGCAAATACCTCTGTAATCCCATTAACTGTATTTTAGTTTTCGTAGTTTCGAGTTTTTTTTCGTTGATACAATGTACTGAATAAATTAACAGGATAACACTCAAGGGGCACTTAATGAGACAAACAAAAGATAAAACAACAAAATTAACACTTATATTCAAATCAAAATGACAACTGACAGTCAAGAGCCTCAGCATAAATTTGAATACTAACTAACTGAGTGGTAACAAATTATTGTTTCTGCTTTGGAACCTTGATTCCACTTACATAAACATTACAGGACTGGCTTAACGAGACCTGTACAAATGGCTACCAATCAGGGCTTAAAGGAAGAAGTCCTTCTGAAGCCGCTTTGCATATCTCCCCCTCACTTTCCCACACCACCTGGGACTTGGACACACACACACACACACACACAAACACGCACGCGCACACACACGCACATCCACTCACACATGCGCACACATGCACACACACAAACACACACAAACACACACGCCCACACACGCACACCCACACACACACACACACACACACACACACACACACACACACACACACACACACACACACACACACATTAACACACCACCTGGGCCTTGGAGATTTGTGTGCCCTCCCAGCTGGAGGCGGGAGGTAAAGAGTTGGAGGTTCTCAGATTTCTGTGTCAAAGACCTCATTAGAGGGAGCGGCTTAAGAGCTGTGTGTTAGGGCAGACGGGTGAACTTAGTGTCTGCACCTGTCACCAGGGAGTCCATCGGGGCACTGCGGCAGGCTAGTCACGGCACAGTCGCACTGGGGTCAGAGGTCAGGGCTGATGACCTGCACCATCTTCACCGCTAGCATCAACCAACAGCTACAACCCTATACACACACACATCTGTCACACGCACACACACACACACACACACACACACACACACACACACACACACACACACACACACACACACACACACACACACACACACACACACACACACACACGCGCACGCGCACACACACACACACACACATAGGTCACACGCACACACACACTCACACATAAACAAACACATACAGTACAAAGATACATACATACGTACATACATTTATACAAACATAAACACACACACACACGTACGTATGTACATACATACTACATACATACATTGGATAATTGAATAATCTTATGCACCTTCATGTGTGTTTGTCGTAGAAAGTATAGCAGGAAGACACACACATACACCCACACACACGTGCACACACACACACACACACACACACATGCGAAGCTTTGAGACTCTGCCACTGGAAGACATCACCACATGGCTGCAGAGAGGAGGGAGAGAGGGAAGAAGGGAGAGAGGGAGAGAGGGAAGAAGGAAGAGATCAAGAGAGGCAGGAAGGGAGAGGGGGAGGGAGGCAGATGGAGAAAAAGCTTTCACTACTGTAAACACAGCTTGAAAACCTCTTTGACCTTTACTAGTCATCTAATGGTCCTTTTCCTTGTGTCCTTCAGCAACATGTTCCCAGCCAACCTGGTCCAAGCCACTTTCCAGCAGGTGAGTCACCCACAGTCACTGTAGGGAGAGGACAAAGCATTGACCTCATTCTGCCCACCAAACACTGAAAAATAACCCTTGAGCTTTTTGTCAGCCACAATAAATTAGTTTGTGCTAAAGTGTGTGTTATCTAATGTTAATAATCTAATCTTCTTACTTTTCCTGTTAGTCATAAAGCATACGCGCCTGAAAAATGAACCCATCAACGTTTATTTTACCTTTCAGTTTTTATTTTTGATTTTCAATCATCTATGCCAGCTAGTTCACAGACTGCCTGTCAGTTTCAACTGAGGCTATGTTCTAACTGAGAGCATTCTCTTTGGTGTCCCATAATGTCCCCTGGCCCACAGTACCGCACCCAGAGCATCCCCATCATGGCTCCCCGGCCCACAGTCACCCAGGACCTCACAGAGACCACCACCAGACGCCTCTTCATCTACGGCATTCAGGACGACAACAGTACCGACATCCAGAACTTCTCCCTGGACCTCACCCCCCCGCCCGACGTCACCTTCCGGACCAAACCGGGCACCAGTGAGGGCATGAACGTCCTGGGAATCGTCATTTTCTCTGCCACCATGGGTAAGATACGGAAGCAACAGCCTACTCAGAAAGAATCAGTAGTGTGACCAAAACGTTCAAACTTTAGGTATTAAATTGGTGATTGAGCTGAAGTCTTATTTTTGGTTTCTCTGCTGCTAAAAAACAAAAGTAAACCAGAGTTGATGAAAGCTTTCAAAGAGCAAGAAAATATATATGTATTGCAACTGTAGTGCTTCCTGACACTGTCTGCCCAAAGGGACCAGACGCGTCAGACATAGTTACAGAAATCGACCATGGCAGGAAAGTGAATCTGTCTCTCGCTCTGCGACCATGCTCAGCGTCTGTCCTGGAATATAATTATGATGATGAATGAGACTTTTCAAAGGCTAGGTCATTTATCAGAGTTAATGCCACTCCGGTAGATGGGTGTACATAATACAACTGCAATGAAGATCTCCCTCTGGGACGGAAAAGAAAGCTGCAGAGCATGACTTCATGGAGATGGGTTAGGTCCATTTACCATACTGCTATGAGACTTATCCTCCTGCAAAACAAACAAATACAGTATATGTAATTGGTCTCTAAACATGATGTCCATAGTACCCACACATATTGGAAAATAGGGCCAGATTGAAAAATCGAAGTTGCAAAGAAGTCTTTGTTGTAATTGGTGTGATGTTCTGCCTGTTTGCTGTCAGGATATAGCATTGTAAAATACACTGGCTCCAGTGTGTAGTGCCAGAGTATCTGTGTGTGTTGTGATGGAGTGGTTATTTCCCCTAGGCATAATGCTTGGCCGGATGGGACCCAATGGCAGTGCCCTGGTGAACTTCTGTCAGAGTCTGAATGAGGCTGTGCTGAAAATTGTGGCCATTGTCATCTGGTAAGGCCAAGGACAGGCACCTTCATCTCCACTTGAATGCTTCATAACATGCTGTTGCAATATGTAGGATGCAGTCACACAAGCTGTTTGGATGACGTTGGTAACGAAACTTGATGCTCTATTCTTGCATGGATATTTATAAGAATGCATCTTTCTTTTGTTCAGTAGAAAACATGGTAGTTTAGTACATAAACTCATGACAAGCTTTTTACTTCATAGTGTAGTAAACATTTTAACGTTTTTCAATGATGTTTGATGTATACGAGCAGAATTACGGTGTGGATAGATACAAAACTGAGACTTACATTAATGTGGGTAATTTGCAAATGATTAAAAAAAAGTAATTCAGAGATAAGTTAGTTCAGAATGACTAGAACCAACGATGACCGAGGGTAAACTGACCTTGTGAACTCCACTCGAGTTCGTTCAGAATGAGTAGTACCAACGCTGACCGAGCGTAAACTGACCTTTGAACTCCTGCAGGTATTTCCCATTTGGAATTGTGTTCCTGGTGGCTGGCAAGATCCTGGAGATGGACGACCCTTCAGCCATGGGGAAGAAGCTGGGCTTCTACGCCATCACCGTGGTGATGGGCCTGGTGCTGCACGGCCTCTTCATCCTGCCTGCCATGTACTTCTTCATCACCAAAAAGAGCCCTATAGTCTACATCCGAGGCATCCTGCAGGCCCTGCTCATATCTCTCGCCACTTCCTCCAGGTAGACCAGCTGCTGTGCATATGGTCTCTGATGAACTGATTAATATAACAATGGGCAGGATGGTTCTCTGATGCAGTTCATTCATTACGAGCAAGGTTTAAAATTCTACCTCTAAAGGACCACAACACTGAATACTGTTTCACCCTGCTGCCCCTCACTGCTCTGACACGCAGAGCTAGGTCAGCCATACAACTCTTAATTGCCTAAATACATCTGATGGGCTGTAACTCCGCTGTCACTCAAAGCACATCTAAACAGGCATGGAAAACAAGTTCAGTGCAGCAGTTCATCAAAAGGCAGGCAATTTAAATGATGCTTTTTTTCTGAAGAGCTCTGAAAATATTCTGTATTCTATAAAATATTCTGTACATTGTCTACATCTCTAGGTTGTACACTGTGTGCCATGTTCCAGGGCCCCTGAACATCACGGAGCCGTTGTGCCCCCCCCCCTCCCTCCACCCTCTTGCCTTGCTACGCTTCTACACTTTACTATCACCTTTACATTTGTTTGTAGTTGACTGTGAACTTGTCCTCTTCAGCTTCTGTCTCAGTCCACTCAGCTACCTTCAGAGAAATACTTCTCCGTTTGCGTCAGTTAGAAGATCACCTTAAAATGTCATGTTCTTCTCACTGCAGCTCTGCCACGCTGCCTATCACCTCAAAACGTCATGTCTTTCTCACTGCAGCTCTGCCACACTGCCTATCACCTTCAAGTGCCTCCTGGAGAACAATCACATTGACCGGCGCATCATCCGCTTCGTGCTGCCCGTGGGCGCCACCATCAACATGGATGGCACCGCGCTCTACGAGGCAGTAGCCGCCATTTTCATCGCCCAGGTCAACAACTATGAGCTGGACTTTGGCCAGATCATCACCATTAGGTGAGTCTGCCTTTTACTGGGTGCTTTTACTGCAATGGATATGAGGCCCTTGCATTGAGCCCCCTGCTTTAAGATAGCCCTCCACACATCCAGTCTATTGAAATGGCATGGTGATTACAGTAAGCAGAGCCTATCCATGTTATATATTGCGTGTTGCTCCCTCACTAATCCTTTGTGACTAAGGCCCATATGGTCTGCATTAGCCATCTCATCTACAAAAGTGGCCTTTTGTTGTTGCTGGTGATGTTTCCCATGGACTGCCTTTGACTTTGTCAGTTTACATTGCTCCAATCTGCCTCAGCTCTCCTACTAATGTCCTTGAGCCTGCGTGCTCTGTTGCTATTGGGAGCTGACTTTTGAGGCTAGCTGATGTCACACTGCAGCTAATCTCAAGGGTGGTGACTGATCATAAAGTAGGGTGACCAGATTTGAGTTGGTGAAAAAGAGGACACTTCAGCTATGCTATTATCAAGGGCCCTAGTGCGCGCTATTTACTAGTTAAGAGGCGCGCGCACACACACACAATTAGGCATATATATATATATATATATATATATATATATATATATAAAAGTTAAACTTTCCTATGTTGTAATTATGTATAATCCATTGTGTCATCTCTCCTTTTGCTAAAGATAAAGCAACAACAAACTCTAATAGCTGGCCTCCCTCTCATTAATATTAATGTCTTAATATTAATGTATCTACCAATACATAGGCCTATTACCAGAAATGTGTTGGATTCTACAGTCGAATTAGTTACTAAGGCTATTGTATTGGGAAAGTAGACATGTGAAAAAGAAAGCTATCAACAATAGCACTCTGACACACTAACGTAAACAAACGGTCAAAGTGCTGAAAGGTTCTTTAAAAACACTTATGAAAGGCACGATTTGTTGCGGCGGCACAGCAGCTTTACCAACATCTGAAAAACACATATACAATGAAACAGGTGCTCGGCGGCGACCTATCATTCAGGGCCTGTTTTGGAGCAGATTGCCTAGCAGTCCGTAGTCTCCCAATTTGCCAAGATGCAGGTTGTGAATATCATTCCCTAAAATCCACCTTCGGTAAGGTGTGCAGTGCACTGCTCTGCTATTGTTTCTGACATATGTGACAGTGGTAACAGCCGAGTGATCTTTTTCCAAATTGAAACTCAATAAGACCTACCTACCTGGCCGCATGGAGCAGGAGAGGCTGGCTATCCTTTCCATTGAAAAAGCATATCATGCATTACCACCTTTATGTTTGAAAGGTGCTTGCCTGTGTACTTTGCCTCTAGGTCTTGACGTTTAGATTTTGCATCATTAGATCGTCTAGTCACATGATCAAATAGAGACTTGACATTGGACATCAAAATATTACCCACAAATCATTGCATATCTGTATATGACAACAATACCAATGAAAATAAGAAATTATTAATTTAATTGAATCGTTTTTTTTAAATAGTTTCCATAGTTTATGTAGGATAAGCATATAATTGTGTTATAGATTGCTACTGACTATTTCCTTTCTACAAAATAATGGCCACCATGACCGAGATAGGTTGGCCATTCTGAGGGTATATATAGCATATGGTAGACTGCCCTTGATGATCTCTAACCAGTCATTGGCCGCTGGTGTGTTCCCTCAACTCCTCAACTATCGGTCGCCGCGGTAACTACAATATACAAACTCATTCGACGAGGTAAAATCCCGGACAATTTAGGAATCCCTGCCGGACGCTTTTAATAGGTCTCAAAAAGAGGACATGTCCGGGAAAAAGAGGACGTCTGGTCACCCTACATAAAGAAGATTTGCTAGGAATGACTTTGATGAAGTAACTCTATTGAGCAAAGTAACTATCGAACAAAGCAACTCTATTATAAAAAAAAGCAGGTGAACCCAATGATCTCTCATACTTCCTTTGACCTTTTGTAGCATCACTGCTACTGCAGCCAGTATTGGAGCTGCTGGGATTCCACAAGCTGGCCTTGTAACCATGGTGATTGTGCTGACATCAGTTGGTCTGCCCACAGACGACATCACTCTCATCATTGCTGTGGACTGGGCGTTGTAAGTTCTCAATCAACCTACCATTTTGGATGCGTAATTCTGCTAAAAAATGTGTTTGTCTATACATGACAATCTTTTTTTTAAATGCTTGTCTCAGCCACACTTTTGTTGTCGGAAATTAATATTCAGTTTATTAGAGGAAGCAGTGTGCCAAAGGAGCATTACATTAATTAATTTCTGTGATTTCACACGTGGAAGTAATTGGTGCAATTCCACCAGTAATCCCATGCAGATGAAGCCCAGACTGCAATGAAAGGGGAAACTAAACGTTAAAGTGTTAAAGACAGCGCTAAGTCACTCCTCACTGTACTGTTATGTGTTCCAGAGACCGCTTCAGGACTATGGTGAACGTGATGGGGGACGCCCTGGCCACTGGCATCATGGCTCACATCTGCAGAAAAGACTTTGTGAAGGAGGGAGAGGAGGTATGGAGAGGGTGCTCCCCTGGAGTGTTTTGTGATCTCTTTTCTTATTCTGAAGTCTAAGGAGAAAATAAATGTTTAATCAAACATTCTCCAGAATCTCATAACCAGTGATCGGATGGGTACACCGATTGCAAATGGAGGCTACAGCATCTGAATAATGAACCAGATATAATGCACATTTAATGGAGGCCATCTGAAAGCCTCTGTACATGTAGCTCAATGCTGTTTGCTGCCCACTGTTGTAAAATGATGGAGGATACTCTGAAACTGATTAAATTTGCAAAGTTTTCAAAGAGGGTCCAACGTTATCTGAATAAATTGCCATCATCGTTTCAATGTAAGAGCATTCTGAACAAACTGAAGCTCAGCTGATGCTACAATTCAAATAATAATATTAATTAATATAATTATACATTTAAAATAAAATAGTGACTTACACTAATGGTGAGTTGTCTTTTGTCTTGCAAACTGTCTTGTGGTATCTGTCCCCCCACAGATCCCTCTCATCTGTGAAACCAAGCCCATGATCAGCATCCAGCAGATGATGGCGTACCAGAAGAATGGCGGCTTCCAGCCCTCACCCATGGGCCTCATGAGGCAGTCAGAGCCGATGATGTCCCAGGACGTGGCGCGGATCCGGCAGCTGGAGGAGGGTGTCCGGCCCATCGAGAAGAAGAAGTCCTTACAGGCCCATCACAGGCGTGAGCCCAAGGACAAAGACCACTGCGCCATAGACATGAATGGGTTGGAGACCAACGTATAGGCTCCCTCGCAGACCCAACACAGACGTAAAACTATACACCTTCCCTCAAGGTGGGGAGGAGAGACTATGCCTGGAATGCACCTGACCTCCAAGGAAAAATACTTTTTAGGTGAGGGGATCAGCAAGACGCAGTCTTCTTTTTCATTTATCTTTGAGTTTGGGCTTTTTTTCATTTTGACCTATATCGAAAACAACACCAGTGTAGTGTGCGGTCCAGCCTGTCTACGCACTGGTGTATGTTTAGGTTAACGGGGGAAGTAACTCAACTGAGAGTGATGAAAGGGACACGAGCCTGTGGTACCGCCACCTTTCCAATCCCAGCATCCCCACCCAGCTGGAGGTCAGAGAGGTCAGGCCCCTGGTCGAACTGGCAAGAGTGCAGAAGCGGTCTGCATTATACATGTGTGTGCTTCTGATATTACTGCTGAAACATATATCGGTGAGTGAGTATTCTTACTGCCTCCTTAATGGGAGAGATTCAAAGTTCACTTGGATATGTTTACTGTTATATTATGTAAATGTTTTCTTTTCTCATTTTTTGACTTTTATAAGATTTCTTCATTGTCAATGGGTTTCTCTCTTTTCAAGGCAACGATGTTGTACATTGTGTCTTGAAGAAGACCAACCCATCTGAAATGTTCCTCAGATATCTTTGTTGAATGGTCTTAGGGGTAGCAAATGTTTATTAAATGCTATAATCCTGAGAACAGTATCTTTATTGTAAATGTCTCTTGGGGGAACCACAGCATTTGTATAGTATAGTATATTGTGCACTATATGTGATGAGCTCTAGGGGCCATTCTTACAGATATGACATAGGGGCCCCTGTGCTTGACAATGGGCTCATCAGCATCATCATCATACTTAGCAAACACCCATTGTGCATTCTCTGAGGTTTTTATCAGAGTTGGCACTTTGTTTACATCCTCAGCCTGTATAGAAAAACAGGGTCAAAATAACCACTAATGTAGGCACGTAATGGGTTGCTACGTCAGGGGCCGGGATAAGAGAGAGGTAAAACACTGGCTTCACAAACAGTCATATTCTACAGCTAATTTACAGTCATTGAGGTAAACAGACGTAGTTGTATCTCTGTAGGGAATAATTGTTTGTTTCCATGTTGTCCTGCCCTCATAATAACGTTTCCGGGTTTTTCAACTCAATTCTGCTTCCAGTTCTATTGTTTTTATCCCTAGTGGAAATTCAGTTGAAAAATTCAGAAGTTTCCCTTTAAACTCCCAGTCTTTAAAATTCTCATGTTAGATCCTTGAGAAACATAGTTTGCCAGGGTAAAACATTTTCATTTAAGTTGTTCTAGGTGTTTGGCTGGTGAGCCGCCAAATTAGTTTGGAACAAGCATGAGAAACATGAAGAAAAAAAAAACTTGTCATAAAGAGGAGTTTCTTTAAAGGAGTCAAACGTTCCAATTAAAATGCAAAGTAATCCAATAGCTCATGTAGCAAAGCATGACTGATGGGTTTATATTCCAGGCATCACATGAAGGATATCTACCCTCCCTGTCTGCAGGTTCCTTTGGAGAAAGGCACCAGGTAGTTTTCCACAAAACTCACTTTTCACTTCATACAACAGTCTGTTCATGTGCTTCACTTTAAACGCACTCTGCCAGAGAGGACGCAATGATGCTTAAATAAGGGGTTAGTCTTCATATCATAAAGGTCAGGGGTGAAAGGTCAAATGTCAAGTATTGATTAGGACTGCACCAATCCTGCTTCCTGGTCTTCATAATAAACAACCAACAAATCGATAAAGAGGCCATTCTGAAGATTTGTATCACTTCTTTAGCATACTCTTCAGGTCTTTCTGAGGTCACTTTTAAAAGTATTTTTGAGGTCAATTCTGCAACCATGTGAGTGAGCTCAGAGAGTAAAGCGAATAGATTCTCAAACAAAAGGGTTTGGAGAAAATGTAGTCTTCTGGCGGATAGAAAAATTAATACAAGCTTTATTTGCTACAAATCAACAGTCTCCTCATCCACAAGCACTCATTCTATACAAAATCATTTGTTAACATTATTTCAATGTTATGGTGAAAGCACTTACAACTGACAAATTTAATTAGAAAGGCCTGTTATACAATCTCTCATCGGCCATGGATTTTGGCTGCATTTCTTATACGGTGGTATGTTGAGTCCTCAAGCATGATGTTGGTTCCTTCAATGTCGATAATTATTCTTAAACTCATAAAGAATCACCAGGGGCTCAGCTGAAATGCTATTCCAGAGGCATATATGGACCATATTAATATGAAGGTCTTCACTGACCTGGCGAGTTCAGGTTTTATACATTGGCCATTGACTGAACAAGGAGCAAGGCAGCAGCACACGTTATGTATGACAGCATCCACTAATGGCGGTTTCACACTGCCTCCCCATCAAGTTTGTAACAATTATTCAGGTTACAGACTGCAAACAGTTGCTCTCACAAACCCACAGCAGGACCTTTTTCCGACATTTGATGATTGTAGTGTTTGTGCTAAAGAGACAGTTATGCTGACGCCAGTCTCTACGAGAAAAATAGATGTGGGATAGATATGGCCATAGAATGCTCTTTGTCATTGTTAGGAAGCACAAGTTATTGACAGGTTGTCAATCCTACCAACGTTTCTGGCGGAAAAGAAAGACATAGAAAGAAAAACATGGATAAGGTGGAGATATTTCACAGCTTTGCTTTGCCAGGGGTCATCTGCAGGCTCTGGAGTTTCATGGCCATTCCCATATTTCCGGTGATCTTCAATTTTCCTTGGAAAAATGCCTTTGGATTAAATGAGACGTTGATTAGGACAATACTAAGATGTGTATAATATGATAATAACTACAACACAGTTTGTGATGAACAAATGTACATAGATTGAAGAGGGACCCATTTATAACATTTACCACATTGCCATTGCCATAGCAAAAAGAAAGGATAAAGATAAAGAAATGGCATTTGTAATAGGTATACATTTTTTTTTTAAAAAGACAGACTACACTTAGATTACATTTCTGACATTCTGAAATTGTAGGAGAGCAAAAAGGAAAATCAGTGAACGACGGGAACCAGGGCTGCTTTTAACTCCCTTTATATTGAAATGGCAGTGCGTTGAACACCCTGTTGTGTTACACAATGCATCGAGAAGGCCAGAGAAATGCTTTTCAAAGGATTCCCGTAGCTCGATAAAACTTGAGTGTGTCCACTGCACTCTATATAGGGTGGGGTTTATATCCATGTCACCATTGATTGGGTAACCTTCCCACCCACCAAAGAAGAAAAAAATACCTCAAAGTTTTATTCACAGTTTTATTCAACCCCCCACACCGCTGTACACCGTTTTTCAGATTGAACGAGCCCCTCTCACCCCCATCATCTAGTGCATGCCGATGCCTATGCCCCAGCTGGACAATCGGAGCAAGAACACAGTGTGACGACTGACTGAAGCCTGGTCAGAAGTAGTCAAGCAGGACAGACCTAATTTTTCCTACCAATGTTTATTACAATGACCATTCCTATTTTGTTTCTATCCAGTCAAGTTTAATGACTTCTTACATGGTCAGTTAATAAAGAATGCAGTGACAAAGCCCCAGGGATTAATTCAACAGTTGTAGAACTTTCATTGAAAAGCATTTCCTGCTTTGTGGTTTTGATGAATGGCAAGTCAGAATGAACCAAATCGGCAAACAGACTTCCCCCCCTGGGTATTGTCTAAATAATCCTCGTAAAGACTCAGGCCTCCGACATTCATCAGTCATGATGACAGAAAGCCTCTATCAGATGTGTTAATCGAATTATCGTCAAGACTAAGTCTGCATAAACAGGACTATCTGTCTCAGATATTGGCAAGTGGTGAAAATTCAATTACATTTCAAGTTAGAGGCTGGTGATAAACTGACACTTCACGTGGCCAGTTAACACACGGCTTTAACTGCTTCGTGCTTTAAGACTTCTCACAGCAAGCCAACCAGTCTCTCTGCTGACCTTACCCGCCCCCCACAGCTTTCCAAGGCATTCTTTGAAATGGTACTGAACACTTACGGTCTGTGGATTCATTTTCCCTGTCATCAGGGCTAGAAGGTCTTCATCTGCCATGGCAATAGTACAATCCGATTTTTTATCTGAGAGAGAGAGAGAGAGAGACTACATCACTTCAATACTTCAAAACATGAGTGGGCAGTTGGAGAGGACACATTGTTTATATTTCACTGGAACTCAAAGACATCCCTTTGGCTCTTATGCTCATTTCCAATGTTCATTATTGTATTTTGGGGGTCTAGTAGAATAGATATTAAGTGGGGAAAATAATTATTTGACCCCCTGCCGATTTTGCAAGTTTGGCCACAAAGTTACAAAAGCCCAAAGAACATGCCAGATGGAGAAGCACTCTCTGAAGACAGGAGCTCTATCAAAGCGTTTCAGACAGAGGGGGAATAGAGATGTTCAATCTGAGAAAAATAATGTGGATCATTGAAGCATCTACAGTGGGGAAAATAAGTATTTGAACCCCTGCCGATTTCGCAAGTTTGCCCACTTGCAAAGAAATGTGTGATCTATAATTGCAATGGTAGGTCTATTTTAACAGTGAGAGAATACTGAGAGACTATCAACAAAAACATCCAGAAAACTTCATTTTATAACATTTATGAATTGATTTGCATTTGTTGCGGCAAATAAGTATTTGACCCCTACCAAACAGCAAGAATTCTGGCTCCCACAGACCAGTTATGTGCCCACAAGGCACACAGATTAGTCCTCATTAGGCCTAACAAGGTTCACCTGCTCTCCACTGGTGACGTGTATAAAAGGATTGGAGGGGGAAGAATGCTGAATATGACCCCAAAAACACCATCCCCACCATCAAGCATGGCGGTGGAAACATTATGCTTTGAGGCTGTTTCTCTGCCAAGGGTACAGGACGAGTCCACTGCATCGAGGGGACTATGGATGGGGCCACGTACCGTGGAATATTGGGCTTGAACCTCTTTCCCTCCCAATGAAAACACAACCTTAAGGATTTGGAGAGGAGTGGACCAAAATCGCTCCTGAGATGTGTGTAAACCTGGTGACCAACTACAAGAAACGTCTGATATCTGTGCTTGCCAACAAGGGTTTCTCCACCAAGTACTTAGTCATGTTTTGCTTAGGGGTTCAAATACTTATTTGCCGCAACAAATGCAAATCAATTCATAACTGTTATAAAATGCCGTTTTCTGGATGTTTTTGTTGATATTCTGGCTCTCACTGTTAAAATAGACCTACCATTGCAATAATAGATCACACATTTCTTTGCAAGTTGGCCAACTTGCAAAATCGGCAGGGGTTCAAATACTTATTTTCCCCACTGTAGATGGTTCAATGATCCACACTACTTTTCTCAGATTGAACATCTCTATTCCCTCTCTGTCTGTAACGCTTTGATAGAGCTCCTGTCTTCAGAGAGTGGTTCTGCAAGGGGAGAGTAACTCCATCTGGCATGTTCTTTGGGCTTTGTAACTTTGCAGATCATTTACATGCAAAGAGTTATCAAACACACTAAAGGAAAGAAGGCACAATTAGAGAAGCTGCTATTCAAACATGCTGACATATGTCATGTCATTCCCTTCCATTGTCAATGGAAACATGTGTTTAGCCATGTGCAACTGTCATGACTGCTGATATATACTGTACGGGCATTTCTGTATCTGCAAGGCTGTGATGAATCGATTCTTCACGGTTGTCGATCGATCCTATTCCAAGTTTCAAATACAAACAAGGTCTTCAATTGATTACAGAGAGCCTTGGCATAGTATGAACTATGAGAACGGGTAATTGATCACAGAGAGCCTTGGCATAGTATGAACTATGAGAACGGGTAATTGCCTGTGAAGATAATCGCTTTCTCCTGCTGAAGGAGCGCAGCAGTGATGTAGCCAGAAAGTAAACAACAGCAGAGACCCTTCCCATGGGTAGTGTCAGGCAAAAGCAAACGCTCTCTAATGTTCAACATTAGTAATGGATAAAAGAGGTCCTCACATCCACCCACTCCATGCTTTTGTTATTGCCATCAAATTGTGATGTTCCAAGAAACAGAAAAAAAGAGCTCAGGCGCTTGCCGCCCATTCTCTCGCCCACATTCAGTCAGGCTGATGGCCAAAGCAATCTTAGCTCAGCACGAGTGACGAGCCGTTCGCCCACTGTTGCTGACCTGCATCATTGGTCACAGAGCCTTTGCCATTTTTCACGTCCACGACCCACAGAGCCTCCTCCCCTCCTGGGCCGCCCTTCACCTTGAAGGCGAAGACGCCGCCGATCTTCTTCACCAACTGCTCCCCTTCCTGCCAAGATGAGACGTGGACATACAATATGGCCTCATGGCTGCATGCAGATGACACTGGACTATTACGGAGGTGGCCGCAAAATTGCAATGTTACAAATTGATTGATTCCAACAGATGTTTCTACTGCAGAACTGGAGTAATTTAATTTTGTTTTTCTGTCCTTCCCCTTTGCAGAATGAGACACAAAAATGTATTATCCAAAACATGAGACTATGGTTCACTCTGGGTACCTCTTCTAGTTTGTTGCCAATCTCTTTGAAGACGGCACTAGCCTTGAAGCCATCCAGGTTACTGGCTGCACTGGTGAGCAGTGCTCCAATCTGAGGCCTGAAGAGAAGAGGGTGAGCACATGTTTAGGTTATCACATGGAGAGAGACATTCACAGCTACAGAACGTATGTTTTCACCCTCGTCCAAAGGTCCGCAAAATAACCTATAGCACCCTTTAAGAGACAGGATACCACTAAAACTTTGTTTGCCATTAAAACTCCTTTCTGACTGAAATATACAGTGCCACTTTAAAGTATGTGAACCCCTTGACCACTTAGGAGTTTTCTGTTGTTTTACCATGATTTTTCATTTTTTTCATCACCAATTTTCCATAGAAGGAATGTCAGGTTTATGTTTATCATTAGCATGTACTTTTTTTAGAGGGAATTGTTTGAGTAGCCAAAAGACTACATGAAACACAGAATTAGTCCATTTCAAAAGTAAGTGAACCCCCAGCTGAATTGGTAAAGTCAAGCAGGTAACAGATTCAGTGAAACTTATTTGGGTGCTTAATTAGTCAATTAAGCAAACCGATCATCTGAGACATCCTTAGGGAAAGGTTTGCGCAACACAGATTAAAAGAGAGAGGAAACCAACCAAACTACTGTAGTGCCAAGGTGTACCCACACAGATCAACAATGCCGAAAGGAAACGAGAAATCCGAGAACATCAGGAAGAAGGTTCTGACAGCCCATCAGTCTTGGGAAAGCTATAAGACCATCTCCAAAAGATTCCAGCTCCATCCATCCATCCAAGACAAATCATTTAGAAATGGAGGGCATTCAACATGACCGCATCGCTGCCTAGAAGTGGACGCCCATCAAGACCATCACCAAGAAGCACCAGAAGAAGAATAAATCAGGCAAAAGTCAACCCACACATCACTTCTAAAGAGTTTCAGACCTCTCTGGCAGCATCTGGGGTAAACGAACATGGGTCTACAATCAGACGAAAATTGAATAGACATGACATTCATGATCGGGTTGCTAGAAGGAAGCCTCTGCTCTCAAGAAAGAACAAAACTGCCCGTTTCAACTTTGCCCAAGAGCACTTGGATAAACCAAAGGCCTTCTGGAAGTCCCTTCTTTGGACAGATGAGTCCGAGATAGAATTATTTTGTCAAGATCAAAACCAACAATTTTCGTCTGATTGTAGACCCATGTACATTTACCCCAGATGCTGCCAGAGAGGTCCGAAACTCTTTAGAGGTGATGTGTGGGTTGACTTTTACCTGATTTATTCTTTTTCTGGTGCTTCTTGGTGATAGTCTTGATGGGCGTCCACTTCTAGGCAGAGATGCGGTCATGTTGAATGCCCTCCATTTCAAAATGATTTGTCTTGGATGGATGGATGGAGCTGGAATCGTTTGGAGATGGTCTTATAGCTTTCCCAAGACTGATGGGCTGTCAGTACCTTCTTCCTTATGTTCTCGGATATCTCGTTTCCTCTCTGCATTGTTGATCTGTGTGGGTACACCTTGGCACTACAGTAGTTTGGTTGGTTCCCTCTCTCTTTTAATCTGTGTTGCCCAAACCTTTCCCTAAGGATGTCTCAGATGATCGGTTTGCTCAATTGACTAATTAATCACCCAAATAAGTTGCACTGAATCTGTTACCTGCTAGACTTTATCAATTCAGCTGGGGGTTCACTTACTTTTGAAATGGACTAATTCCATGTTTCATGTAATTTTTTGGGTACTCAAACAATTTCCTCTAAACAAGTACATGCAAATGATAAACATGAACCTGACATTTCATCTATGGAAAATTGGTGATAAAAAAATGAAAAATCATGGTAAAACACCAGAAAACGCTTAAGTGCTCAAAGGGTTCACATACTTTCAAGTGGCACTGTACATCCATACATACATTTATCTCCGCCTTTCTATGGACTCTGAACACATATAGTTCAGTTTAGCTCAATGTTTGGGACGCATAACGTCAATGATGTGTTGACTCTGCAGAATGACCTAGGTCATACACAGACACATACGAATACAGTCTTCTGACAATGGTTAACTGACACGTCTGTGTAAAGAACACTATGTCTCCAGGCAAAAGCAATGATTTGATGGTGCATCTGCCAAATTAAGAGAAAAAAATTGAATAATAAAAAACAAAAAAACTCATACAGTTCTAAAACCGATTTTTAGCACGGTTACATGAGTTCATTAGTCCTTCACACAATTATAACTTCATGACTATCAAATTATAATAATGGTGAGTGTTTTCTTTGACCTCTTTCTGGCTTTCTGTACAGAGCTATCAGAACACTATCAGTGTCAGGCAACCAATTAAACACATCATACCAACCGCACACACAAATACCCATACCAGTTAGAGAATGGGCAAATCTAAGACTTGGCCTAACCCTTGGGCAGTTGGGTGGCTGAAAGGGTTAGGGTTAGGGTTAGAACTGACCGTGTATCCTGAGAGAATCCCATCCTGTAGAGTGTCACCACCACGGCTCCTCCGAGGCCGATGTTGTGCTGCAGAGCCACCTTTGCCCCCGGCACCTGCCTCTGCTCAGCCTCTCCCCTCAGCTGCCAGCACAGCTCCGCACACTGCGCCAGGCCTAGCCAATCAATCACAGAGAGCGATAGAGACAGAGAGAGAGAGAGAGAGAGAGAGAAAGAAAGAAAGAGAAGAAAAAGAGAAAGCGGGAATAAGGCATGAAGGCGTAATCATAAAACTTACTAGCCTGTCTACTTTCCATTGCTGCAGTGTCTTGTGAATACCGCCACAAACAAATTACATCTATTGACCCACAGTTGCTGAAGCACCTCACACCCTGACATATCCATAATCTGGAGCGGACCAGCTCCTCTGTGACCGCTGAATCTTGGCTAATCCACTTTAATAGGCTTTCTGCGTGGAAATAAGGGTCTTAGGGTAAGGACCTTGGTGTGGGGATGGGTCCATGCAGAGTTGTCAATTTTTCATGGATGTGGTGAGCGTGGTGGATTATGGGGATGTGGTTCTTGACCTGGCTATGATTAAGGAATGTGAACCAGGATCAGGCTGACTGACTGTTCTCAGACCAAGAAAATAAGAGTGAAAAATCTGCCTTTGAATCTTCACAGTAGCAAATCTTCTGAAAGCAGCACTGCATAAGTCTAAATGTATATCTGTGTTATAGGCTGCCTTATTCGAACTCCTAGCAAACATTGAAGTTGTAAATAAACCTGATTGGACAATTGCGTTCATGTGTCCTAGGATCGATGTGGAATAAGAGTCATGCCTTCACCCAACTGTGGTGGGGATTTTCAATATTGTGGTGGACTGATGGTTTAAGACTCATGTCCATGTGGCATGTGGTCACAAGCAAGTACAACAACTCTTAAATCAAATTAGACCCTTTACAAGCAGACCCTGAAAACTCTAGACCAGAAACTTCTCAGCTATCACCACTGGCATATAACAACAAAGTATAACTTATTCAAATTTGACAGTTTCTTAGTTTTTAGACGCCCGTCTCATTTTTTAAATATTACATGGGCTGGCACCTCCACCATTAAATGAGTTTATAAAGCTGAAGGATGGCAATGGCTTGGCAACTAGGGAAGTCACCAGGGGAGACTGTGTTATACAGTTGAAACACAATACGTTTGGACAGACAGTCTTCTATTTCCGGTGCATTTACATTTTTGGGGAAATGTTTATGAATGAACACTGTCCCTTTTCAAATAAACGCATAAATAAATAAATGTAAAACAAGTCATTTAATACACTCAAATAGCTCCCACCCCCGTCTCTCTAAACGCAGCCAGCTAGGAGGTCAAATGTGAACACTCAGAGTAGTGGGGACTTCACACTTGTGTCACCTTAAGACTCATTGAACTACTCTCCCAGCCAGCTGGAGTTAATTACCCCTCTGGCCACGCCAGCAGCTGGTAGGATGAGAGACTGGGGGGGGGGGGGGGGGGGCAACTGTGCTCTGGTGATCCCTGGTGGTGATAGATGGTACTGGCACCAGAACACTTCATGTTTCTCTAAACATTGGGTCTCATGCAGGAAGCAATACACAAACAAATGTCCTCTTATTTTGGCTTGTATCCACGATTTGCTTTTATTTTGTTAGTACCCTTTGATTTGTGGGATTTACAAATGTTTTCTTATTTGTGCTCGTCTCTTAGGTAAGAGAACATTTTGGACAGCACTCTAACCAAAAAAACATCTAGTTTTCACAGCCCACAAATTGTTTGTCCAACGCGAGGAAACATAAGTTTTAAAACATTAAAAACCTTATAAATGTCATAAAATCAAATGTACACACACGTTTACTTTCTTGTAGCTGTAAAGCTGACAGAAGGTTGATTTCACTAGTGCTGATTTCACTTCTTCTCATCCTTCCTACTTTCCTAAAAGACCTGATGTAATTCCCCATGAAACAGAGGTCACTCTATGGCTGGGGTCAAAGGTTAAAAGGTTAAAAAGGATGTCAGCGGCTCACCTGTGGCCCCGAGGGGATGACCTTTGGAGATGAGGCCTCCGCTGGGATTCACCACCCACTTGCCCCCATAGGTGTTGTCTCCACTATCAATGAGTTCCCCTGCCTTCCCTGCAAATGAAAGAGACAGGCTCATCAGACATGTCTCACAACTCCACCTTAAAACAAACACAGACATGTCACTGAGGTACTCTACAATCCATACTTTAGTTTTTCTTATTTGAATATTTAGCTGGAAGGGACACATCAATGTACACACCCTCTGCGCACAGGCCTAGGGCTTCATACGTGATGAGCTCATTGGCCGAGAAGCAGTCATGAAGCTCAATGACGTCCACATCCGAGGGCGTCAGTCCGGCCGTCTCAAAGCACTTCCTAGCTGCTTGCTGTGTCATGTCATAACCCACCTGTAGGGGAGGATTGGCACAGACAGGATGGACTCGAATTCGGGCCGTATAACAGCAGGGCATTCACACTGTTGCACTAACATGGACATGCTGCAAAGCAGGCTGTAGGGGTGTGGCCAAAGACACTAAGTGGACTGAAGTTAATTAGTGGAAGGTTTGGTTAAAGGCGACCAACAGCATTGATGAGCAGTCCCTTTCAACTGAATGCGTCAGACTAAAGTACAATGTAAGAAGATGGCAAAAGCGCTGCAGGTTCTGGATGGTGTCGCCAGGAGAACTTTTACAAGGAACAAACTGAATAGAACATAAAATGTCCAAACATGCGTAATGTGATACATAGTCAATTGAATCTCCATTTGCAAAATGGAGCACATTTGCAACTTTTGAGCAAGCTAATGAACCAAAACATGTATAGCTTCCATCTTTGATGAAATGTTAAATGTTTCTGCAGTCATTCTGGCACCTGCTGAGTGCAACTTGGGAGAGCAGACGAGGTCTATTATCTACAGAAATAAATGTTTTCGGATGAGGCTACTTTCACTCCTTTCATGTGAAAGAATGATCTTTAGCTATTGTATTCAATGTTAATCAGATTAAAATGTTATCCTTTACATTGCTTCTTAATGATGAATTATTCTTAAACTGTAGGCTATATGGTGCAGTCGGTGCATCCAGAACCCCAGCAGAACCGGACAGGTGAGTGAATGCCTGTTTAGCTAAGCACTGGATGAACAGGAGAGAGTGGACATATGAAGGTTATCATTTGTGTAACATGAGGCATATGTGCAGATATACTGATAAGAGATATCCTAGAGACAGGGTGAGAACCTAATGCGGAACAGGCAACAGCTGCAGTGACCAGTAAGCTGCATGAATGCCAGCTATGTTTATGTTGATGAATTTGAACACCTGGACCAACTTGAATGCAATCTCTCTCTGCATTCCATTACGGCCAAAGAAATAAATGGTCAGAGAAGAATTAGTCACCAAGCCAATATCCAAGGCTTCGCGGAAGGTTTCATTTATTACCATATTTTGATATCCCACCCAGGCAGATAAGGCCGTTTCGGTCAGCTGTTTTGCCGGTCAAAATAGGGCCTTTTATGTACTATTTTATCCCCTTCAGGATGCCAAGACAGGCTACAAACAAGCTAATAGCCAAGTAAAGAACTGTATTCATAAGCGAAAAACTAAAACAATTAGCTGAGTCCTTTCTTCCATTGGCATATAACTGGCACCAGTCAGTTACTAAGACGTCACTCACAAAATACTAATATGGAAACTGTGACTGTGATAACTGTGATTTACTCATCCAAACTGCCCCACAAAGGTACTAGACAACCTGCATGTGCTTGAATGGGTGTTCACTAGGCCGAGGTCTGCCCGAGTACACCTGTGGCTCTCACCATTTTCAGGCAGCTGTTCTCCTCAAAGGTGGAGGCTGTGTCCGTCACCATCTCCTGGGCAATGATCTCCACCGCTTTGTTTTCCAGACCATGTTGCCTAACAAAGTCCTCACTGGCCAAGATGGCTGCTCCTGCACCATCTGATGTTGGGCTGTGAAGATGAATGAACCCCTTTACAATTAAGTATACTAGAACCTCTCACTAAAATTAGTAAGTAAGTAATAGCAAAGTGCCTGAAAGCTTTAAATGTTACATGGACCTGCAAGGATACTTTTTAAGCATACTAATTGTTCTACATACAAGTATTTGTGCTATTTGTGTATTTAAGAAAACAAAATATTTTTTACAGTATGACGTTATGAAGGACATGACACAATTGTAGGAAAACTGAGCTTTAAAGGAAGTTTATCCTTTTTTTTCCAAAGACACGACCTGTCATATGACGATTATCTTATCAGTGAACCTTGAGATTTTGAAACATTTCATAACACCATTCATGCTCATTCTTCAAGCACAAAAATGCCCTTGATTTCAAAGACAGGGAGCCAGTTACAAACTGACACTGTCACTACCTCAACTCATCTGTTATCTAACACTTTCCTGCACCAATTTTAATTCATAGTTACTTGTTATATAACTGCAAGGTTTGTGGACGATGAGGTATCCTTACCAACACTGAAGTAGGGTGAGGAAATCGAATACTTTTCTGGACTGCATCACTTGTTCTAGACTGTACTCGTCACGGAACTGAGAGTACCTGTAACAAAGGTCAGAGTTCAAACACACACTCAAGGTTTTTTTAAAAAGTCTATCTCTGTCTAAAGGTGCATTCATGTGGTGTCGGAATAATCGGAATAATGACTTTCTGACAGGTAAAGTTCATATGCCCATCCCCTCAAGTCGGAACAACTCGAAAAAGTAGGCAAAAATGTTGGTACACAACTTGCTGTAACACCTTTGAGGGCATGTCGCCAATTTATAGTCCACTACCGTGTCCAAGCCATTTACATGAGACAGTGGCAAATGCTACAGGGTTGTCACTTGCAAGCTGTATGTCCATTTCTTACAAGTGCCCGACACAATACAAAAAGTTTTCATCATCAATGTGCATGTTAAAAATTATGAATACGTCATAGCTCACTTGATCCTTCTTCCCTGCTTTCAGGGCTACCACTAAGAACAAAAATTAAGGCAGTCTCTTCCTATATCAAGGGGCCATTTTCCCCACATTAAGGAGTTTCAGGGAGAAATATGAGAAATGTAAGAGGATTGTAACACTCAAATGACTTATGAGAACTTCGTTTCTTAGTCAATGTATGCAACACTCCAAAATAATTGCCCATTTTGGAGGTGAGGGGTAAAGAACTCACGGGTTGTTGGTTGAATGCTTATGATTTTTCCAAGCAATTTTGGCAAAGTGTTCAGGTTTAGTGCCTGCAACATACCAAAATGAAATGTCAATGCCTTGAATTATGAATAAAATCTGTATAAACATGAGAGATTGTCTTGGATAAGTCTAAAATTGTGATTGACATAGAATGCAACCGAAACACAACAGTGGACAAACACAAGTGTTTAGAAACATACACAAACATGGACGCAAAAAAAAAATAAAAAAAATGTAAATGGTTCCTCCACTTTCAATATGTATAAACATATCAAGACCTAAGGCGATCAAAAGGTTTGTGTTCAATGGCTCTCTTTCCAAACTTCTGAACCAATCAGACCCAGCCGTCTCTCTTACCGTACTTCTCCATGTGCTCCCGGCCAGCATTGCCAAACATCTGTGGGGCAAATGGTGCTGCCGCCATCCCGTAGCGATTGATCATGACCTCCATGTGCTTGTCCATTGGATTTGTCCTGTCCATGTACTGCATGAAGAGAGCGTCTATGAGACTAGCATCTTATATTTTACATGGGATTTCACATTCAAATCAACTCAACAACACATTAATGCATCACATGAGGACAGTCATGGTCTGTGCCATGTTACAAACATGTACCTTTGAGGACAGAGAACCCCTCTCCATCTTCTCAAAGCCAAGGGCGAGCACACAATCAGCAAGACCTAACAGGAACACAGGAAAGGAACACATGTGGAGACCTGTCAAGCTCTCTCAGGCGGGTTCACATTCCATATTTTGTGGAATTCACTTTATGGGAAGACTGGAGGAAGATCTAAAATATTGTCTACAAATTCAATTTTAAACTACTCTTGACATAGTAAATGAATCCTATACAATGCAGAGCGAGAGAAGAGTTTGATAGAGTCACTGTGATTAAAAACAAACAAGCAGCTGAATCATTGAATGAGTCCATGACTACAAATTCGAATTGTTAGTGTTATGGACCCCACAAAAAGTGGCTTAAAAACCTGAATGTGACATTAGTCATGTCAAACTTGATAAACCTCAAAGTGGTACATTCGTTCATTTCACATATTTTCACAGCTGTCTAAACATCAGTGCATTAACAGTGAGGGCAAGCAGTGATCTCTCACCTCCCTGGATTAACTGGCGAGCCATGAACAGCGCTGTGGAGCCAGTGGAGCAGTTGTTGTTCACATTGATGATGGGGATGCCTGACAGACCCAGGCTGTGGTAGATAGCCCGCTGGCCACATGTAGAGTCACCTACCAAATAGATAGAAATGGAAATAAATAGAAATAGAAATACAGATGGAGAAAGGCAAGTTTAATCGTCGGCATGTGAGCACAGATGCGTGTATCCTTACGCTGAGTGCCAAATAAGAGATTACAGATCTATGCCATTTGCATATAGTCTCCCAGACTTCACGTCACAACTTCTTCCATTATAAGGTATTCAACTGAAATGTATTTAGAAGCAAATGTACACGAAAAACATCACAAAGATAAGTACAGGGTATCCTACCATAGACGTAGCCCACACAGGCCTGTTCTATTGCACTGTAGGGGATTCCGGCGTCTGCTAGGGCCTTTTCACCTGCAGTTTAAAAACAACAGAACAAACCATTTCAGATATCTGTTCGTTGGATTCATTTATCCATGTATTCTTACCATGATTTGTAGAAGATTACCTTACCTGCTTCTTTAACCATTTCAGGGTAATCAAAGTCTATCAGCCCGGGCTTCTCAAACTGGAAAGAGATCCTAACATTACTGCCATACAAATGTATGTTGAAGTATCCATTTGACTTTACAGACTGGAAGCAAAAACAAACTCCTAAAAGGTACCATGTGTAGTTTGTGGTGGCATCTTTTAGTAGAAATGGAATATAGTATTCATAATTATGGATCCCTTTAAGGATTATGGTAACATGTTCAGTACAATTGCTTATAAGTATTTTTGCTTTTTAAAACACCACAAACAGCTATCTAGACTTCTTAGGAATATAAGAAAAGAACTGATTTGAGAAAATTCTTATAAATTGAACTGTGACTGGCTTTATAACTGTTGCCGTAATGGAGCCTGCTTGGCATGGATAGGATGGGCAAGTTTCTTCAACTCTTTTTTCGGATGTAACCATGCTAGCTGGAAATGTGAGACAGTTCTGGCAGGGTTCTAGCCTGGTGACACCAGCCTACGTATTGGAGTCACAGGCTGGTAATGGCCAGGCTAGCAGGGTTCTACTGTGAGCACAAGCAAACTGGTCCACATTAAAACATCATTAAGGCCATAGTTGGGAAGATGCACCAGAGTGTGGTTCTGTCCACCTGTATGATTTCTCAGCAGTTCACCATTTGAGGGCGCTCTTGCACTACTAAATTAAATGTATTGCTTGATAGTGGTGAACCATGACCTACTAACAGAAATCAAACCTTGAACTTTGAATTCCGATAAGCTGTAAAAGCAGTATTGTCAATATATGTACAATTCTTGTAGAGCACGTTGATAAATGAATGATTGCTCAAACTATGCCTCGAGGTGGATAACGCTTGTGTGTGTTTTGTAAATATCAGCTAGCTAGAAAGCTAACTTATATTTGTAGCTACTCCATAGCCTTAGCTACTATCTTAGCTCATCATCAGTACAAGATCACCTTGCATAAGGTTTTAAAGTTGAATGTCTTTTCATTGTCATTATCCCACAGGCATCATTGCTGTTTGGCTACATTTCCCAAGCAGTACCAAGCAGTAACTCTGTTCTAGCTAACCAGGTGCCTTGACATATTGTAACTTTACGTACTAGCACATGCCACAACAGGGCAGTCGCACAACGTCAAATAGATATTAGAGAATCTTTATCGAAGTTATCAGCTGGCTAGATTGCCAGCTGTTATTTGCTTCAATGAAAGAAACGCTATGGTCACTACTCACTTGTTGTCATAGCACACAGCAAAATATGAATAGTTAATACTAGCTTTCAGAACACGTTTCTGGACAATTTGCACTGAAACTCAAACTTTGGACAATTTAAGAGAGCCGCAAACAGTCTTAACGTTGTATCTGTTACATTCAGTAACTTACAAGTTCACGTTAGCCAGTTGTCTAGCTATATAGCCGGGGAACAGATAGCAAAGACTTCAGTGTTTTTGTTGTTTTTGGTACAGCTAGCATATAACTGACATTATCAGTGATAGTCCTACCTTTGTCATTCCCACTCCAACGGAGAAAACTCTTTTTAAATTCTTTACTGAAGACATGTTGGAAGTTGCTCAACCACAGCTCAGAAGGGCACAATGACAGCGGGTAGTCGAGGTTGAACCTTAGATAGAGGCTGAAATGAGTACGCCTTTGTTGTGCAACTACACCGTTATGGGTAGCCTGTCATTTTTGACAGACCATGCACAGCTCCTATGTCTACGTGTTATCAATGTTAATATTTGTAATTCGTAGGTTGTCTCATTTTTGCTGTTACCATTATGCCGACTATGTTGAAAACCCAGACACAGTGACAACTTGGATTAACTAAATTAGCGTTAATGTTAGTATGCTAGTAGTAATCATATACAGTTCAGCCCATTCAATAGAGTAGACTATACCAATCTGTAGAGTAACGCAGAGTAACGCAAGAATATTTTCTCCAACTTTATTGTAGATTAAAACATATTGCATCAGCACAACTCATGATTCTTGCAGATTGTCTCTCTTCTTGCTGTTGCTCCCTGCTCCATGTCAAACCAGCATTGACTCATAGACCCCAACATCCTTGCAACAAATGTGGTCTCTGCAATCAACACTTCACAAACTGGTGTGTGACTTCATAGATGCCAACTGATTCTTTGACCTTCTCATCATAGTCTGTCCAATCCTATAACATGAATAGCCAGGTTGTGTTAGTATTGCTGTCAAGATTCAGTTAGCACCACATAAAAAAACACTTATTTTTCAAACATATTTAGCCAGGCACATACAATCTAAACTGTGTATGTAATGTTCTAGTGTATAACCGCAGTGGGGGAAAAAATCGAACTTACTTTCTCCAGGAGGTTGACCTCAGGAAATGGCGTCCCCGACTCTTCTCCCTGTGCAGCAAAGCCAGCCTGGGAAAAACATGGGGATGATGGGGGTGTGTGATGAGTTCACTGTTCACTGGGTTCATGGTCAAGGTGTTGCTGAATGATGTGCAATCTTAAGCGCAAAACAATACAAAAATAAATCAATTTATTATAAGAGTAGAAACATTTTAAATGTAGACTAGTATTCATTTGTGGACCCATCTGACATTGCAGGTTGTGACAGTTGCTCCACATTAACCTATAATAATAATCTTAATAAAAGGTTACTTGTCTTTTTTTGCAGTGGTGTGATACTCAGAAATGAATCACCTGTGGCTGGAAGTCCACTGGCTCCATTCCTCGACATTCAAACTGCACCATGGTTTTAAACGTTTCACTGTCCTCTGCCTACAGTACCAGAGAAAATAATATTGAGACACACCAAATCAACCGTGTAAACATGCTTTCCGTCCCTTATCCAGACATGAGATGGCCAGACTAAACTTTTTTTAAACTTACATTATATGGTGTAATGGTGTCTTTCAGGATATCTACAGGGATCACGTGAATCAAAAGAGAAAGGAGCGTTAGCACAACACCGATCAACAATAGATAGATATCAATATGGTGATATCAATTGCAACTCCACCTACCCAGTTTTAAACAAACATGATTATACATATACATTCAAATGATAGCAGAACACTCTTAACATTAAGTGTATGGCATGCTTGAAAAACAAACAGTATTCATGGATTCCTGTCTGTTTGGATATATCCTAATTTACTGACATTTTTAAATGTAGCAAACTGCGTTGCCTATAAGGACTGCTATAATTGCCACTGCATGGATACTTACCAATTGAGTTTTCTCGCGAACACATCTTGCACTTCTGAACCATACTTGCACTTCCTCGTCCGCCTTTGAGTGGTACACTTTCCTGTGGAGAGAAATGTCACAGGATTTTACAAATACTTCAACTTTCACTGTGCAAAACAACAAAATACATAAGTGGTCAAAGCTTCTGTTAGCAGTATCTTGAATTTCTTAAACCACATAGTTATACATTTAAATGGCTATATTTAGAAGAGACATTAAGAAGGAAAAAGTCAGGCGTTTTCTAGAGAACGGCAATCAGCAATAAAAGCAGTATGTCAGGAAATATCCAAACAGACAGGCATCCCTGAATACTTTCCCTGTGTGTTTTCATGCGCACACACTTAATGTGGCCTGCCATCATGGCCATGTCTGGATGGAAGTTAGCTAGATAGTCCAACCTCACTTACAGCAGCTTTCATTTAACATTATCATTATTCCTGAGCACAAAGTACAAAAGTTTTACTGGTATGAAAACTGATTTTATTTACCATGAGGTTCACATACTGCCATTTGTCTTGGACCTCCCGACAATTTCCACACTTCAGCTTCAGAACAACCGGCGCCAACATGAAATGCATACACATTTCCAGATTTTCTTATGCAGACATTGCTACAATATTTATGCAATATTGCCAATGAGTAGCATGTAGCCTACATTTTACACTTATCAATCGAGTTCAACATTACCTCAAAACTTTTAATGAAGGCAAACAAGTCCAGTGAGGAGTATATAATAAGTGTAGCAAAAGTACCGCTCCTTTGACTAAATCATTATATGTTCTCGGTCACTGCCTACCTAGTAAAAGAAGTATCACAAGGTGTCCTGCTTGCTAAAGAACACAGGATCAGAAAATTCTGAAACCATTCCACATGAAAAGCTGTTGGATTCCAAATGAAGAATGAAGGAGAGATAACAAATTGTCTCGCACAGCAGCAGGTCGTTAAACGTACGACACGGGTGAAGATGGTATTACTTTGGCTGAGGTTGCTAATGTTATAATGAAGTTCTACATGGCATCTTGTTTTCGTTTCAGCTGAGCTGTAAATACAAGCCATACCTTTAAAAACCATCGGAAGTCGTCCCCCTCAGGTCGCACATTTGTGACATTTTCTAAAGTGGCTTTGAATTGCAGCCCAACTTTCTGTATGAAAATAATCAAGGTGATTAATTTCAGGAAAAAACATTACATTTCTCTTGACAGCAAAACCTTTTAGACACACTTACCACCATTTTGAAATCTACAGTTCTATTTACGCGTGCGTGCGCAAACGTGGGCTGTGCGCAAGCGCTGTATGAGTTATTCTGTGTCATTCATTCACTCTGAACTATAAGCCTACAACGCTGCTGAAGTAACAATGGAGAATTCTTTCAACATAATTCGTTTCGCGGGTGAATCTTTCCAGGTGTTTTTATGTAGTTCATACTTAATATAGTGTTTTTTTCCCCCCCTTTAAGTGAACGGATACAGAAAATCTCAACAATGTAATAACAGGCGCGAGTCTGGGAGAGAAAAAAAGAAAATAATGTAGTTGTCAGAAGCAGTCCCAGGCAAAAAAAAAAAGACAGTTTGATGCACGTACATTTCCACCCAATAATCTACATGAAACAGATAAAACAATTTAATGATTAAGTGAAGACAGAAAGAATGATACAAAGTGCAAAATATTTATTTCGCCTTTGAACAAATTATTCATTACAGTTGCCACGAGTATTTGATAGCCTTATTCATTTGGAAATAATTAGATCACTGGTAGTTCATGTGCATGCAGAAATCGATCTGGTACACTTGACAGCACCACCTACCATTTCATATTTTCACAACAAACTCTCCTTAAAAGGCTCACAATTCAATGGAAACTATACGTGAGGTATTTCAGTATGAACAGCGAATAAAAAAAAATTGCAGACGTCCCAGTCTATGAGAGCAAACACTCCATTCTAATAATATTAACCTTCTTATCTGCATGAAAACTCTGCAATACTGACCAGACAATATTTGGCTTTGAGGTCAGCATGACAACACAGATGGCACTTTTCCTCCAAGACAAGGTTGCGTACATGAGCATATTCATATAGGTCCGTCTTATTCAAGTATTTTCCATTCTCTTATTGTCCCAAGTGAAATTTTTGCACATTTTGGGGAAACTCATCAGACAAGGCATTGGAGCAGCTGTAGTTAATAGGTTTAAATGGACTGCAACAGAACAAACGTCCTATTTCCACCCAAACTACCTTGGCTTTTAAAATATGATTGTTAGCATACTACCTTAGCAAAAGTACAAATTTCAGTTAAATCTAGCCTAGCCCTGCCCAGTCTTGAGGCAGAGCACGGTGGTAAATCCCCAACGCAAAACTTTAATCCAAGATTGAATTTAGCTTTGCTTGTTATGATGCATTTTCCAAACACAATAAAGATACAACATTTGGCCCCCTAAGTGTTTTTTTGTTTGTTTTTGTACCCAGTGTTGCAATCAGTTCACAGACACAAACCTCGTTTAACTTACAACACAGGGCAGGGTGCCAGTCACCAGTGCTGGGAGACAAAGCTGGAACTTCAAAAGCCTTACCGCTAACTCTCCTCCAGTCACTTTATTTGTTGATGTAGTTTAAGGCGGGACAAGACACAATGGGAAAGCAGTGAATTCTGACAGATTGCTTCTTCACTCTACCCAGTTCTAATTCCCCCTAATCAGAAAATAAACCGATCACAAAAATACATCTTGCTTAATCCTCATAGGATAGGATCTGTGTTCCATGTCCTTAGGACAAACCCAGAGGAGTTTAACAAACTAGAGGTTTCAACTTTATCATTTTGGGAGTTCACATTTGTCATCACAGCTCTTCTTTGAGACAAAACTTCCCGTAACCACTTTTTTCTAGGTAATTACTCTTTCTTCAACAACTTTGCATTCATAAACAGAAAATACTGTAAAAGCTCTTAGGGAACCAATATCAATACCTAAAATGTTAAACAATACAAATGCATGTCAATGCCGACTAAGGCCATGTCATTTTGCCATGTCCCCTATCCAGAGGCATTGTGCGGTCCTCTTCCTTTAGAAGAGGAGAGACTGAAACGTCAATGGGGCCTGCTGGATTCTGAAGTCCTCCGTTTTCGCGGAGGCACGTGACCATTCATGCAACCGCTCTGGCGTTTGGAGAATCCTCCGTTCAAAATGTCCTGTATGTGCTGCACGATCAAGTTTATTGCCACTGAAAAATGAAAGACAGCTTATACGGGTGCCAGCCATTATTCAATTACATTACACGGCCCACTGTACATATAACACAAGAGACAAGCCTGTTCTTAGTACCTTGTCAATTGCTGAAGAGAACCCCCCCCACCATGTATATGGTTTCACTCAGCTCAAACTATACAGTCATACAGTAGGAAAACAGGTGCATCCTCACCAAGATTGTCTGCTCCCCGGGGGATGATGACATCTGCATATTTCTTTGTCTAGAAACAGTAAATAAGTGACTACATACACAAAACACAACAAACATCTGACTAACAGTAAGCATGAGACAGGTGGCCGTTAGGGAGGAACCCATAAGGTAGCAAACTCACTGGCAGGCAGAACTCTTCAAATGCTGGCTTCACAAAAGTGATATACTGGGTCAGCACTTGCTCGAGGTCTCTGCCACGGTCCTCAATGTCCCTTAAAACTGGCACAAAAGTATACAATGCATACAGTCATAAATGTGTAACACTTTTCCAGTTTCCATTTCAGAGCCATTGCTTCTTCTCGTTTGCATGCAGGTGGTTCTTACCTCTTCGCGAGAGACGAGTGTCAGCATCTGTGTCCACAAAGAGCTTCATCTGGAAGACGTCTCTGATCTCCTGGGAGTAGAATATAAGGATGCCCTCGAACAGCACTACATCGGCTGGGTACAGGGTTACAAACTCATCCTTCCTAAAAATCAGCAATGGAAGACATCTATTCCTTAGAATGGCAAAAATGTGGTGTTAACATCTACCAGCTCAAAGAGTTGAAGGTGTTTGTAAGACCTGGAATGGGTGATGAAGTCATATACTGGAATCTGAACGGTCTTTCCCTGAATGATGTCATGGAGTGTCTTCTTGATGAGCTCATAGTCGAATGCATCTGTCAATGCAATTGGAGATTAAACAAATGTTCAATCAAGTGTATGAGGCATGGCATCTTGCACAATAAAACAAACATATACAGTAAAAATTAAATTACAAAAAATGTTTAAAGAAATATATATAATAAAATCCCAGAACTTCTGAAATGACCGGTCATATTATTATGGTTACCATCAGGTCTTACCTGGGTGGTCAAAGTTGAATTGGCCTTTTAGTGCCTTGGCTTTTTGTTCTGGGGTGAGCTCTTTATAGAAGCTGTCCTGGCTGAGGATGGCCACCTGGCGCTGGTGATGGTCGATCTCATTCTGACCCAGCAGCTCCATAATCTTCTCACACACTGAAGACTTCCAGAGTGAAGCAAAAGTAAATTTCGTTAGTTTTAAATTAGCACGAAAAACGTATAGAGAGCAAGTATATTGCCAAGCAAAGTGTGCCAACTCATGGGGTTAAACAACTCTGGTGTCAACCAACACCTCATTCCATGTAAGGGAATTCCATGGACATGTGGCACAGGTCCAAATGAACTTAACAAAAATGGGGCACCTCAAAGTTTTGGACGACTAAGAGGTCTGTTGTATTACATTAATTTACGTGACTTAAGGCTGGCACTTTAACATTTAATGTCATTTTAGAATATAACACAGATTCGGTACCAACCAATCACAGTGACTACATTATGTCTGTGCCCCATCTTGTAAATATTCAGCATATCTTGTCTTCACAGTTCACACTGAAGAATTCTATTTGCTTCCATTTCCGTAAACGGGTTTAATCACTCTTTAGGCCACCAACGTCATTTCATGAACATTAACGTATACTTCCTCCTCCCAACGTGCTTTCCTGGTAACGTTATCTAGCTAACATTATCCCATACCCCTGACCATATCTGACAGAATATTTGAAGTCGCACGTGTCAATACTCTTATATTATCGCCAGGTGGAGTATAATTTCAGTAAGGAAAGGAAAAAACCAACAAAACAAACATTTAAACTGCGCTTGAAAATCGTGGGGCTGTGTCACTTAGCTTCTAGTCAATGTTAGCTGTCGCTTTGTAATGTTGCCTACTTAGCTAGCGATTCAGCGAAGTTCGTAGCTACTCAACACGTAAACTTTGCCGGGACCGACACCGAGAACTACAACGAATAGTCTATGTGTCTCATTAACTACGTACTAAAGACGTACTACGTACTAAAGACATTCCATGTCAGATGAACTCATAGAAATCATAAATACAGCTGAAAGATGATGCACTGAACGGCCTGCTGATTGAATAACACTGGGATCCAGATTACTGTCTACAACATTTCAAAACCAAATCGCTTCCTCCAAGCAGGGAAGAAAAATTCAAGTTTTGTTAGTCCAAATATAAGTGCTAACCTTGCCACTAGCTGTACCCCCAGATACGCCAATGAGAAAAGGTTGATTGTTTATGTGTCCATTGTCAGAAGACCGAAGCCGTGTTTCACTGTCGCCAGCCATGCTTCCAACTGGGCTTAGCAAACAGTAAGCGCAACCCCTTTATAGTTCCGATGTGGAAGCATGTCGTACTACCCCTCTCCTTCAACGGTCCCCCATCTGACAGTTCTGATTCGGTTATAAATTGCACGTATAAAAACTCAAATTAATAAATATCCAAGTGCCATAAGCATGCATGTGATAGCATTTATTCCATAAATTGACCCAGATGGCTTCATATTTTATATTACGATAACATATTACGATAACATTTCCTAGAGAAGCAGCTGCTACGTCACTTCATCTCAACCTATCAACATTGAGATGTCATGTTTTCGATGTCCCGCCCTCAAACTATTCTCTAAATATTATTTCGCAAAGGAGTATGTTAACATCCAAACAACGTATAGATGGGAATGTGACTACAAGGAAGTAAGACGAATACCAGTGTTACTAAAGCAGGTAAGGAAACTTTGCTGTTCTCTAAAGGCTATCTAGTTGCTCCAATTCTCAAAACATGGTTGTCTAACAGTTAGTTCTGGTCTTGATGGTCTATAAACATAAA
The DNA here is from genome assembly GCF_963457725.1 of Sprattus sprattus. Taxonomy (NCBI): domain Eukaryota; kingdom Metazoa; phylum Chordata; class Actinopteri; order Clupeiformes; family Clupeidae; genus Sprattus; species Sprattus sprattus. The sequence continues at coordinate 29,955,501 of NC_137923.1, read as the reverse complement.
CTGAAAATGCTTCTCAGATGAATAATCACAAAACAATCGTCTCTTCAGGTGTGCAACCTAGATCGTAAGCACAGCGAAGATGCCACTTGTTAAGTTTTTGGTCCAGCGACTCCGTGTGCCAGCTTTACAGCAATGGATCTCTAGAAGTGCCTCGTCGGGTGCCATGGTTGTCAAAGACCCTCTCAACTTTTGGTGTGCCGGTCGAGTGAAACTTAACGATGCAGCAAATACAGAGTCTGTTTATGAACCTGCCACTGGTATGTCAGTATGCATCAGGTCTTTGTTTTTGAGGATAATGTGTTGGTCTGTGCAGGATCCAATTATTCAATGTCCACAATAGACTTTGGTCAGTTGTTAACACATGGGTCACATGACGGTATATCGAGCAATATTGAACCATAGGAGAAGCTGCTTGGTACGCTCAGGTGTGATTATCACATGTGATACAAAATCTTAAGCTTTAGGTAGTAATTGGCTTCCAGTATTGCACATTTGAAGTATGTGACCAAATGCTTTGGCTTCAGGGCGAGTTCTGTGCCAGCTGCAGCATTGTGGACCAGAGGAGGTGAACCAGGCAGTGTCAAATGCACACTCGGCTTTTGGGGTTTGGAGTAAGATGTCAGGGATGGAGAGAGCCAAAGTAATGCTGGAAGCAGCTCGCATTATTGAGGTAACACAGCAGTTGCGGTAGATGTGAGCCTTGTGGGTAATATGGAGGGATAGTATGGTTACTATTTCAAATGCATAATTCTAAATAAAAACAATACTGTCTTGACTGATGACAGTGTCGAAGAGAGGAGATTGCGGAGGCAGAAGTGGTGAACAACGGGAAGTCCATCACAGAGGCCCGTCTGGATGTGGACTCTGGACGACTGTGTATCGAGTACTATGCTGGCCTTGCCTGCACACTGGCAGGTTGGTGCTGATTCAAGTACAGAGGGGCATTACAAACAGACATTGTGACATTGCTTTACCTGTTAGTTTTTAGATAGTTGTAATATTGTTGTTGTGTTATATGTTGTCCCTCGTCACACCAACAGGAGCAGCACTCCAAATTTCGTTGTATGCGAATACAATGATAATAGCCTAAAGGCTTTTCTATTCTATTTTCTATTCTATGATTCATAGAGCACACTAGTAGTAGCTAAGTGTAACAACCTTGCCCATGTTCTTTTTTTAATATTATTATGGAACAACGGAAGCCCTCTCGTTGGTGTTTTGCTGGTTATTTAAGAATCTCATTCAGGTGATAACAATTTAGAAACTGATACAGATGACAGGGAAGGCAGACAGTCTGAAGGCCAATTTAGGGTCGTTTTAGACACAGAGCCGTAAGCACGTAATTTACACAAGGAACTTGTTTTAGACAAGTTTTGATTTAAGGTTCGTTTTAGACGCAGAGCCGTGTTGCAAGGCTTGTGAGCCGTGTTGCGTGTTGCAAAGCAAATTGACGCCAGAACTGTAGATTTATTTTGAGTTAAGTAAGCCTATTTATTGCAGCAGGACAAAGGAAAAAAACTTACCGGAGCATGAAAGTGTATTGGGCGAAAGGCTTGATGTTATGAATACATGTGTTACACAAAATACAAATGTTGGCAATTCAGTACCAGTGGCGAAAAAGACAGCACATGACGCAAAAGTTCGTTTATTGACACATCTTTTAATGACTGCGACAGGCTTTAAAACGATGTGTTTATGAGTTACATTATTCAAAGATGAGGTGGTAAACGGCGAGAGAATCTCATCATGTTGTCAATGCTTGTAACTACAATGGTGCTGGCCACAAGGTAACGGCAGGTTACTGTTAACTTTTGTATATAAGCAGACCGTGCTCATTCTATCAAACTCGCTGGTGCAATTGATGGATTCACGTCAATATGAACTCAATGAAAGATATCACCATGACTCACAAGTGGCGGAAAATGAATATGAAAGTACCTATTTGTTCGTGAATGACCACATTCTCTCCAAACAATCGCGGGTGAGAATGGGATTTTCTCTCCATAAATTCGCGGTAATTTGAGCGTGCATAAGTGTTTAAAGAGGATTTGTAAAGGAGTTCATGTCTTCGGACCTCTTCTGTTATGTTTGTTCCTAATCCATAAGAAAAGGCTTGTGAGACGGTCTGCAGGGTATTCATGATTTTAAAAAAATGTCTGGGTCTAAAAAGACTGTATGCTATTAACCCGGAAACGTGAGACTCTGTGAAAGGCTGTGGTAGCCGGCCAATCACAGCCTTTGCGAGCTGTGTAGGGCCGTAGTGATTTAGTCGCATAGTCAGGAATTTTGGGCGACGCACTTAAGCACGTAAGGGGGGATATTTTACCGCGCAAGGGGGGGTTATGTATCTTACGTGCTTACGGCTCTGCGTCTAAAACGACCCTAAATTGGCCTTTATACATGGACATAACCCACTAGGGAGGGGTGGGCAAATACTTTAACAACAGGTCAGAATCACATACTCTCGATTACACATAGCACATGGACTCTAAAAACACTAACACAGGCTAAAAAATACGAGTATAAACAGAAAGACAATATTAAGCACAGAATTAAACATTGTCATTCTCATACAGCATTATGGGGCAAAACACATCACACACAATATTATGGGAGCACACAACCCTATTCTTTCTGTATATAATACTAGCACTGTAACGCTGAAGAATGAAAATCAACAATGTTTGCAATAATTGTGAGGCGTTACTAAATGTGAATTTTTGTATTCTTATCCTAGGACAGCATGTGCAGTTACCGGGAGGTTCATTTGCATACACCCGACGCGAGCCACTTGGCGTGTGTGTTGGAATCGGAGCCTGGAATTACCCCTTTCAAATCGCATCCTGGAAATCAGCCCCAGCCCTTGCCTGTGGTATCACTCAATGCTTTACCTTTACACATACTGTATATATAATGCTATATACCGTATAAGATATAAGATAAGATTACCTTTCACAAAGATATATACAGTGGGGAAAATAAGTATTTGAACCCCTGCCGACTTCGCAAGTTTGGCCACTTGCAAAGAAATGTGTGATCTAGAATTGTAATGGTAGGTGTATTTTAACAGTGAGAAACAGAATATCAACAAAAAAATCCAGAAAACTGCATTTTATAAGATTTATGACTTTATTTGCATTTGAGGCAAAAAATAAGTATTTGAACCCCCAAGCAAACAGCAAGAATTCTGGCTCCCAATGGCCAGTTATGTGCCCAAAAAGCACACAGATTAGTCCTCATTAGGTCTAACAAGGTATACCTGATCTCAACTGGTGACCTGTTTAAAAGAAGCCTGTCCAAAGAATCATACTTCATACCTTCAACCTCACCACCATGGGCAAGACCAAAGAGCTGTCCAAGGACGTCAGAGATAAGATTGTAGACCTGCACAAGGCTGGAATGGGCTACAAAACCACCGGCAAGCAGCTTGGTGAGAAGCAGATAACTATTGGTGCGATTATTCATAAATGGAAGCAACACCAAACAACTGTCACCCGCTCTAAGTCTGGGGCTCCATGCAAGATATCCCCTCGTGCGGAATCAGTGATCATTCGAAAGGTGCAAAATAACCCCAGAACTACACAGGGGGAGCTTGTGAATGATCTCAAGGCAGCTGGGACCAGAGTCACCAAGAAAACCATTGGCAGCACACCATGCCGTCATTTTTTGAAGTACTGCAGCACTCGCAAGGTCCCCCTGCTCAAGGAAGCGCATGTACAGGGCCATCTGAAGTTTACCATTGCACACTTGAATGATTCTACAGAGGATTGGGAGACAGAATGTGGTCAGATGATACCAAAATCAAGCTCTTTGGCATCAACTCGACTTGCCGTGTTTGACAGGGGGGGGAATGCTGAATATGACCCCAAGAGTACATCATACCCACCATCAAGCATGGAGGTGGAAACATTATGCTTTGGGGCTGTTTCTCTGCCAAGGGTACAGGACGACTCCACCGCATCAAGGGGACTATGGATGGGGCCATGTAACGTGGAATATTGGGCTTGAACCTCATTCCCTCATTCCCTTCCATTGAAAACACAACCTTAAAGATTTGGAGAGGATCTGGAAAGAGGAGTGGACCAAAATCCCTCCTGAGATGTTTGTAAACCTGGTGACCAAGTACAAGAAACGTCTGACGTCTGTGCTTGCCAATAAGGGTTATTCCACCAAGTACTAAGTAATTTTTGTCAGTCAGTTTTGGGGGTTCAAATACTTATTTTTTGCATCAAATGCAAATAAAGTCATAAATGTTATAAAATGCATTTTTCTGGATTTTTTTGTTGATATTCTGTTTCTCACTGTTAATATACACCTACCATTACAATTATAGATCACACATTTCTTTGCAAGTGGCCAAACTTGTGAAATCGCAAGGGGTTCAAATACTTATTTTCCCCACTGTATATAACAGTATATTTACATTTACATTTAGTAATTTAGCAGACGCTTTTGTCCAAAGCGATGTACAGTGGAGAGAACAATACATATATACAGTATATATATTCCGTACTCCTGAAGAAACGTGTTGATTAGTCCAAGACACTTTGTTTCCCATTGACAGAGCCAGGACTTAATTGAGGCTACATGTGTTTTGAGCACACACACAGAAAGGACAGCACGCATAACTTGAGGAGTAATTAGCTGAATTTGATTTCAAGTGTATAGGATCAGAATTGCGGACGGCACTTTTGACATGATTAATATATCAATATAAGTCCTGATAGGACTCCTAATGTCTCTGATACTAGGCCTACCTGTTTGATAATGTTGGTCACTGGAATCTTTTTTTACTAGGAAACTCCATGGTTTTCAAGCCATCCCCAGTGACCCCTGTGACAGCAGTTCTTCTGGCTGAGATCTATGCCCAAGCTGGTGCCCCAGACGGCTTATATAACGTAGTGCAGGGTGGGCAGGAAACGGGCACACTGCTTTGCCACCATCCTTCTGTGGCAAAGGTCTCTTTTACAGGGAGCGTCCAAACTGGCAAGAAGGTAACACACGGCCTGTTCTTTTTCAGGGAGGAAATGTTTTTGATTTCATTAATTGTTTAGCAGTTCAAAATGGAAATATGACTCACTCCAGAATGTCATGTACAGTTTATAGGGAGAATGTATAATGTCTACACAGTTCTGTGCGTAACGTAATACACAGCATTAGGCTTACACGGTCTATCTTGGCTACAAACAGAACACTCAATGTACTTTGGGTCACCATGATTTTTAGTTTGTGCTCCTCTCTCCCTCTGCAGATTATGGAGATGGCTTCCAGTGGGGTGAAGCCAGTGACACTGGAACTCGGAGGGAAGTCTCCTCTCATCATCTTTGAGGACAGTGACTTGGAGAACGCTGTCAGAGGGGCACTCATGGCTAACTTCCTGTCTCAAGGCCAGGTACAGAAATGGAGCTGGGTTGGGGGGGGGTTAGTGGCTTAATTACAGTTTTTCTCCATTGCTTTGGATCATTTCATGAAACAGAAATGACATTAGCCTATATGGTTCAGCACAACTCTCTTTAAGCACAACTACATTGATCACCTTCAACAGGTCATATCTCACCCAAAACAGTTAACTTAAGCTTCAAAATCAAATCATTTTCTCATATAAATAGTCAGTGCCCCGAAAATGAAAAGTTCTTTCTCGATTGCTGTGGCTCATCTCTCGAAAATAAAAATGTTATAAAAAATGTTATTATAAAAATACAAATTTCTTAAAGCTTTAAATACATTTGCCAAAATAAGCTAGATGGTTTAGCAAAACACTATGGCACACCTACAAAAGGTCATATCTCTCCCAAAACAGACAACTCTTCAGTCAAACCTATTTCCTTTTCTCATACAAATAGTCAGTGCCCCCAAAATGAAAAGTACCTTTGGCATTGTTTAAATACTGCAGGTCAAAACATTTAGATGGTTTGTCAGTATGGCAGTGGACCATAGAAATATCCCTCATGTGCATATTTCAGTCCTTTGACACTGAATGGTTACTGTAGTACAGGGGTCTTCAACAGAGGGTCCGCGGAGGTACTGCAGGGGGGTCGCGAAATCTTTGGTTGATAAGACATTTTTTTTATATATTTCTAAAAAAAAAAAAAAAAATTCAACCAATTTTTTTTCCCACAAATTTAAATCAGAATTGTATTTATTCCCTTTAAATTTACATTTACATAAATCCAACATATTGTAGCGAACGCATAATTGATCGAGAAAACGTTATCTTTCAGTCCAACTGACACATTCAGCTACCCACAGGAGCTCTCTCAAGCTTGGCACCGGTTCACTCACAACACCTTTCATGCAAAAACGACAGCACAGGCACTAGCCAATCAGATCACGTTTCTGCTCAAGTCTAAAGAGCGCGAAGATCAAAAATAAAAGATGGCGGACCAAACTCCATAGCTGGTCTTGTTTGTAACTATAAATTGTTAGTTTGACATTTTTTTGCTTAGATTTAAAAAAAAAAAAAAAAAAAAAATTAAAGAGAAATAGACACTGTACAAGGTCAAAATACGTTAATTGTAACTGAAAAATAAGTCTGAGAGGATTTGCGAGGTGTATGAGCCCCCTACCTAATGTTAGCATGCTACTTCCTACAATCTTAACAACTTGCTAGCGGTGTGATTGGTTTGTTGACCTGTCAATCTCACTATAACATCTATGTTGTCAACACAACTCCATGCGCCAGACTCCTCCTCCGTCATCCGTTGGATTGTGTCAGTCAGGAGTTATTGAAAAGAAGATCTCACTAATGTGGGAGGATGTGTGCCATCGACAGATGCTTGAGGATTCACTGTCCCTTTTTTTATGTATGATGAAACAAAAACATATATCTGTGAATTATTTTAATAAGTTGTTATTAATTGTTAGCGTTATTAGAGTTGTTTGCAAGATGTAGGTTTATAAATGGCAGTGGCACGGCCACCCTGTACCTTTCATGTTGTTAAATATTAAATTAAATTCAATGTTAAAAAATAAAAATGTGAATAAATATATTATAAACAAAATGTTATGCAATTTATATAGTAGGGGGTCCCTGCTCATCTCGCCATCAGTTTGGGGGTCCCTGGCCTGAAAAACTTTGAAGACCCCTGATCTAGAGCTTGACCAAGTTCAGTACAATTTATGAACATGGAAGCACCTGGCCAGGGAAACAACCGATGGCAACTGCCTGCTCGAGGAAGAGTAGGAAGAAGAAGAGGAAGAGGAGCAAGGGTGGATGTATCCGGCCAGCGCGGGGGCAACATCACCATGTGTGCTGCCATTTCAGAGAATGGTGTAGTCACCCACATTCCCAGTCTTGGCCCATACAACACCCAGGAGGTCCTGGTGTTCTTGAACCGCCTGCACTCTGATCTTATCCCTCTACAGGAGGGGTGTTTGGTAGGGCCTCACTTGCCTACATTTGTCATTGTGTGGGACAATATTAGCTTCCACGAGGCCCGCTCATCAGGGCGTGGTTCGCTGCCCATCGAAGGATGCTGATGGTGCTCTGATCACTTTACTCCCCATACCTCAATCTTATCGAGGAGTTTTCTTCTGCATGGAGGTGGAGGGTCTACGAGCATCGGGCTCTAAACCAAAGCTTGTGTCGATGTCACATCAGATCAATGTAAGGGATTGTTGCGGCATGCACGCCAATTCTTCCCCCATTGCATAGCAAGGGAGAACATCAGATGTGATGTTGATGAAAATCTGTGGCCAGACAGACATGATCGCGAGTGTAACAGGTTAGAAAGGCAGTTAGAATAATTGCACAAGATACCTGTATTTTAGTTTCTTTATTATTACTTTTATTTTGATATCACGTGCACACTGGTATTGGAGTCTCTGGTAGCCCCCCCTGTCTCCCCCTGTTTTGATGCTCTCTCCCCCCTTCCTCTTTCCTGTTTTACATATGCTGGAATGAGGTAGGTGGTGGAGTCAGAATGGGATAGTGTAATCTGATAAACATTATCTTTATTGTATATCTTAACAATTTATTGGCAGTGACCTTTTAACGTATTGTTTTTATGGTTTTCCTTTTTGCAACATGTGGGGGCTAGCTTGCAGTATAAGAAGACAGCAAGCTGACCAAGTTATGCTCTATAGTAGATGTTTTCTTTCCAGAATACTATGTGTATCAAACAGAAAAACAATGAATTCAAGAAAATTGCACTCATATTGCTATGGAAATTGTTACAGTAATTGTTACAGTAATTGCAAAACAGAAACAGAAAATGTGTACAGCACAATATACTGTCAAACAATAAGCACATCAAAACTAAAACTAGAAAATGCATTTCCTGAAGGAAATACCAGTGCATGAAATGCAACGGTTAAGAAAGGAAGAAGAAAAGGAAAAAGAGTGAAACAAGGAAAGAAGAAAGGAAAGAAGAGTAAAAGAAGGAAAGAAGAGTTGAAGAAGGAAAGAATAAAAGAAAGAAGAGTGAAAGAAGAAAGGAAAGAAGAGTAAAAGAAGGAAAGAAGAGTGGAAGAAGGAAAGAAGAAAAGAATGAAGAGTGAAAGAAGGAAAGAAGAAAGGTAAGAAAAGTGGAAGAAGGAAAGAAGAAAAGAAAGAAGAGTGAAGAAAGGAAAGAAGAGTGGAAGAAGGAAAGAAGAATGAACAAGAGTGGCTCTGGATAAAGAGATAAAGAGAGTGAAAATATTTAAAACAGGAGATAAAAATGGAGTGAAGAAGAGAGATGGAGTGTGAGAGAAAGTAGACTGAGAGGGATAGTGAGAAAGATGGAGAGAAAAAAAAGTAGAGAATGGAAAGTGTCTTAAAGGCACCCAGTGCAACATTAGGGCATCAAAATGGAAATATTCTGGATAAGACAATCTTTATGCTATTGACATTTACTTCACCATATTAGCACATTTGCATCATTTTTTGATACTTTAAAAAGAAGGGCATTAAAAAGAGCGCTAAAACTAGCCGCAAGAGTGTAGCCCTTTATTTATTGGTGCCACCAATAAATGAAGATTTGAAAAAAAAATGGCCTCTCCCCACCGGCGGCGCTGGCAGCGCGATTTTCTATCAGTTCTCACCACACAACGACGTCTCATCTTTGCTCCTTGAATGTCGATATGTAATGGTATGGAGTTATTGAAACTTACTACGTGTAAAAAAGACTAGAAATTGAATGTTTATTTTTCGAGTCTCAAGCTTCTAATGTTGCACTGGGTGCCTTTAATATTCCTAGTTACAGTTAAATTGAGAGGGACAGAGAGAAGAGATTCCTTGGATTTGGCACAGGTGTCAGTGAAGCACAGGTGCAAGCCAGTTTAAAGACCCTATTATGATGTCATAATAGACCAATGTAAGTCGATGGGAAAATTTGAATGAAGTTTCTACGTTAAGCAGTTCGAGCTGAATTAATCGCAGAAGTCGGTACAAAGAATAATAATAACAATAGAAGCCTATAGGAATAACAATAGAGGGCATTTCATGCACTGTAATAAGTAGGGATGGGAACCGAAACCCGGTTCTTGTTTAGAACCGGTTCCTAATGAGCCGAATCTTTGGAATCGTTAGCCAAATTCATAACCGGGTCTGTTAACGGACCTCTGTGCCGTTTGCGCATGCGCGAACTCTCCCTTTAAAAAATCAGACCGCAGCAGAAATGGCAACTAGACAGAAGCGATCTAAAGTGTGGCTTTATTTCACTCGAACAAATGCAAACATGGTCACTTGTAACGTCTGTACAACATGTATTTCGTCAAAAGGAGGAGGTACATCTACTATGAATAAGCACTTGAGCACACAACATGGTATTAAATTACAAGATTGTCATGTTTTTGATGCCTGCAGCAGCTCAACTAACGACGGCGCTTCATCCCTAACTTACCAAGGTAAACTCCTCAAAATGTTTTATCATAACGGTGTTACTCGTGTGTTATCAGCAAACGTTTGCGTTGTCGTGTTAACCATAACTAAACTTAGCATTTAAATGCTTAACAGAATGGGCGATGTTGGACATTGTCATATAACTTAGGCTAGCTTAGCTGTAGAATCTTCTATTTTCAGCTGTTGGCTTGAGGCAGAGGCAGTGCTTGCCTCCCCTCTGTTGGTTCTAGAAAGTTTGCTGATAACACACGAGTAACACCGTTATGATAAAACATTTTGAGGAGTTTACCTTAAGTCAGGGATGAAGCGCAAAAGACTCCGTCAATAATGGCGTTGTCTAGCAACGCGTGCAGCTCCCTAGATATGGATACGTTTCTCTTTCAATTCAGTGGCAGCAATAGTTAAGTTTTAAATATACTGAATGCCTAGTTTGCGAATCATCTTTGTTCAAATACGTATGTGAGGCATTGTGTGCATGATACAAGTAAGTATGTTTCAGTACGTTATTGTGTTTGTAGTGGGTTCTACATTGCTATTAGAAGCGTTAAGCATAATAGTTCGCGATTAGCCAAACAACCAAGCAACCTACAAAAAAATATACAGTCCTTTACTCAATAACAAGGGCTTCATGTCAGATCAGAAAATTCAACGATTTTGTTAGTGCCATTTTATTGCCAGATTTAGTTTATCTCAAGAGTGCAATGAGGGAGGGGTTTAGATTGGACTAACTTAAACTAAACCTGGATGTATTGTAATATTCCAACAATTATGAGACATTTCCTGAGGTATATCTATATAGGGGTTGTTTGCTATTTCACTCATACACTCATCTGATACAGTATAGATGAGTGTATGAGTGAATGAGTGAAATAGCAATCAACAGTGCTCTGCAATGTCAATGTATAGCTTTAGAGTTGACACTCTCACCACATATGCATTTAAATATTGTTGTTTTATATTTAGTGGCAAGAATGTCTGTTTTTTTTAATAAAAGTTTTTGGTTATTTATGTAAACATTCTGTTTATGGTGTGTACAGCATTCTAGATATTTATATAAAAGAACATTAATGTAAAAAATCCGTTTGTGCTCTTTTTTCACCCCTTACCCAATAAGAATCGATAAGAGAATCGATAAGGAATCGAATCGATAAGCAGGAATCGATAAGGAACCGGAATCGTTAAAATCTTAAAGGTTCTCATCCCTAGTAATAAGAAGCCTAGGAATAACAATACAGGGCATTTCATGCACTGTAATATTAAGAAGAAGTATAAGAAGCCTAGGAATAACAATACAGGGCATTTCATGCACTGTAATGATGTATATCCTACACTCCTATAACAACACATACAGTAGGAAAGTAAAGCAAAGCTAGAGTTGAGTTTTCTTCCTCACTCTCCTGCTCATCCTCGTGTAACCGGTCTAAATCTCTGCGTTGTGTAGTTTATTGAATTGAGGGACAACTGTTGTTAGATGGGTATTTATTCTCCTGTAAAGCACACCAATAGAGCATAACTTGGTCAGCTTGCTATCTTCTTATACTGCAAGCTCATTCCAGCATATGTAAAACAGGCAAAATACAGACAGACATGTAATATATACATAAAGAAAGACAAATCAAAACGGTATCACACCTGTAAAGCACACCAATAGAGCAGGGGTCTTCAACGTTTTTCAGGCCAGGGACCCCCAAACTGATGGCGAGATGAGCAGGGACCCCCTACTATATAAATTGCATATCATTTTGTTTATAATATACTGGGCCTAGTGCCAAATAAACATAGCTACCCTGTTATTGTGTATTCAATACTAAGCTATTCAAATAATACAAAGGCTAATATATTTATTCACATTTTTATTTTTTAACATTGAATTTAATTTAACATTTAACAACATGAAAGGTACAGGGTGGCCGTGCCACTGCCATTTATAAACCTACATCTTGCAAACAACTCTAACAACACTAACAATTAATAACAACTTATTAAAATAATTCACAGATATATGTTTTTGTTTCATCATACATAAAAAAGGGACAGTGAATCCTCAAGCATCTGTCGATGGCATACATCCTCCCACATTAGTGAGATCTTCTTTTCAATAACTCCTGACTGACACGATCCAACGGATGACGGAGGAGGAGTCTGGCGCATGGAGTTGTGTTGACAACATAGATGTTATAGTGAGATTGACAGGTCAACAAACCAATTACACCGCTAGCAAGTTGTTAAGATTGTAGGAAGTAGCATGCTAACATTAGGTAGGGGGCTCATACACCTCGCAAATCCTCTCAGACTTATTTTTCAGTTACAATTAACGTATTTTGACCTTGTACAGTGTCTATTTCTCTTTAATTTTATTTTTTTTTTTTTTTTAAATCTAAGCAAAAAAATGTCAAACTAACAATTTATAGTTACAAACAAGACCAGCTATGGAGTTTGGTCCGCCATCTTTTATTTTTGATCTTTGCGCTCTTTAGACTTGAGCAGAAACGTGATCTGATTGGCTAGTGCCTGTGCTGTCGTTTTTGCATGAAAGGTGTTGTGAGTGAACCGGTGCCAAGCTTGAGAGAGCTCCTGTGGGTAGCTGAATGTGTCAGTTGGACTGAAAGATAACGTTTTCTCGATCAATTATGCGTTCGCTACAATATGTTGGATTTATGTAAATGTAAATTTAAAGGGAATAAATACAATTCTGATTTAAATTTGTGGGGAAAAAAATTGGTTGAATTTTTTTTTTTTTTTTTTTTTTTTAGAAATATTAAAAAAAAATGTCTTATCAACCAAAGATTTCGCGACCCCCCTGCAGTACCTCCGCGGACCCCCTGTTGAAGACCCCTGCAATAGAGCATAACTTGGTCAGCTTGCTGTCTTCTTATACTGCAAGCTAGCCCCCACATGTTGCAAAAAGGAAAACCATAAAAACAATACGTTAAAAGGTCACTGCCAATAAATTGTTAAGATATACAATAAAGATAATGTTTATCAGATCACACTATCCCATTCTGACTCCACCACCTACCTCATTCCAGCATATGTAAAACAGGAAAGAGGAAGGGGGGAGAGAGCATCAAAACAGGGGGAGACAGGGGGGGCTACCAGAGACTCCAATACCAGTGTGCACGTGATATCAAAATAAAAGTAATAATAAAGAAACTAAAATACAGGTATCTTGTGCAATTATTCTAACTGCCTTTCTAACCTGTTACACTCGCGATCATGTCTGTCTGGCCACAGATTTTCATCAACATCACATCTGATGTTCTCCCTTGCTATGCAATGGGGGAAGAATTGGCGTGCATGCCGCAACAATCCCTTACATTGATCTGATGTGACATCGACACAAGCTTTGGTTTAGAGCCCGATGCTCGTAGACCCTCCACCTCCATGCAGAAGAAAACTCCTCGATAAGATTGAGGTATGGGGAGTAAGGTGATCAGAGCACCATCAGCATCCTTGGATGGGCAGCGAACCACGCCCTGATGAGCGGGCCTCGTGGAAGCTAATATTGTCCCACACAATGACAAATGTAGGCAAGTGAGGCCCTACCAAACACCCCTCCTGTAGAGGGATAAGATCAGAGTGCAGGCGGTCCAAGAACACCAGGACCTCCTGGGTGTTGTATGGGCCAAGACTGGGAATGTGGGTGACTACACCATTCTCTGAAATGGCAGCACACATGGTGATGTTGCCCCGCGCTGGCCTGATACATCCACCCTTGCTCCTCTTCCTCTTCTTCTTCCTACTCTTCCTCGAGCAGGCAGTTGCCATCGGTTGTTTCCCTGGCCAGGTGCTTCCATGTTCATAAATTGTACTGAACTTGGTCAAGCTCTAGATATTTGATAGAAGCATTTATACTCCTGGGGCCGTATTCACAAAGCCTTTTATCTTACCACTAGGAGTGCTCCTAACTCGCGCTAAAACCTTTTACGTAGGAGTAATTTCTTAAAAGTGATTCACAACGGCTCTGAGACCTACTCATACTAAGGATAAAACCAACTCCTAAGCTTAAGATAAAAACTCCGTTGCTATGGATGACGTCGATCCTCATGCACGAGTTTAGAAGTGGTGCGCACGGTGATTGGTTGCTGACAGGCGCTCTCATTCAAAACTCAGTCCTAACATCCCCCTAACGATCCCACTAAATCAACAGAAAATAAGAGAATAACCTAGGCTTCAAATAAAGTCATATTAAATAGTTATGGACAGTGCACTTAGCAGAATGCACACGCATGATGACAAGTTTGTGCATCCAATGAGAATGACGCTTTGCACGTTAAGAGAAAGAGAAATTGCCGAAAAAAACACGGAAATTGCATGAAATCAAAGAAGTAATAATTAAAGCACCCTGCAAACTATGCGTGAGGCATGGGAGGACATATGTGTTAACATAAATGCTTCATTCCCTGCCGTGTGTCGCTCTGTCGATGACTGCGAGAAGCGGTGGTATGCGCTCCAGTCACAATGTAGGATGGAGATTGCGGAGTGAACTTTAAAAGAGCCGTCGCGGCTACAGGTATTGTGTCACCAAAATAGGCCTCATGCGTATACTTGCATGTTGTAGTTCAACTGTGCTCCCGGTTGTGGATTGAGGAAGGGTGTCAAAAGCCATGTCTTGCATGGATAACCACTGTCACCCAACAAGTGGCATTCAGCAGGTACATGGTGCCGCTCAAAAAGGCGCAGACCGCTCTCCATTAATATGCGCGAATCGTGAGTAGATCCAGGCCACTTCGCAACAATATCCATGATTGTGAAAAATCCAAAAATCTTAATGTTATCAAACATTTAATTTCCGGACTGATTGGGTTGTTTCGGATAGTTGGAGACGTGATTGCATCCCACACTAATTCTAGTAAAATGTTGATGCCGTCACGGTTTAAACGATATCTTCTCAACAATTCAGAGTCGTTCATTGTCTCCAACACCTTACGTCTGGCCTCAGCCATTTTAAGACTTTTTGTGAATAGGTCTTAGTGACTTAGGAGTCCTCACGAGGAGTTTTAAGCTGTCCTAGACTTAGGTGCTACTTTTAGGGATAAAATATTTTGTGAATTGCTCTTAGTAAAAAAAAATAGGAGTCCTAAATTTAAGACTGACACGCCCATTATTTTTAGGAGTTTCTCCTAAATTCGCTTCTTATGAGCTACTTTTAGCCCTAAGATTCTTTGTGAATACGGCCCCTGGATAGGACCTGTCAGCTAACTAAACTTACTGTGTGATCGGTGATCGGATGTGTGAATCTTCCCCTTGATTAGTAAAGTTCTAGTTGCACCTAAAAATTAAGCCGATGATCCAAGAGATCCATATTACACGTTTTATGTATTACACCATATTAGATGTTTTTCATGGTATTATGTGCATGAAGAATTTTGACAGTGGAGTGAACTATTGTGCAGGTGATGATGTTCACAAGGAAATTATGCCAACATGTTTTGCAGAGAACGACGACTTGACTGAGAAGCAAGTCAGTTTAGACCAGCAAGATGTATTCAATTGGTAATTGGGCTAGTAGAAGTCTTTTTATTGTTACAACACAAGTATACAAGTACACAAGTATCACAGCCTGTCGCATAGTAAACTAAAAGTAAACTAGCGAAAATGGCAATCAACCCGTCCATAACATATACTGACAATACTGCCTTGTTGGCACTCCACACCAGGTTCAGTCATCCTCCATAACTCATCTCACCTTCGACAGTCAGGTCATACCCCTCTCCACCACAGTCACAAATCTAGGAGTTAGGTTTGACCCTCACCTCACCTTCAACGAACATATAAAGCATCTGTGCAAAATCTCCTTCTACCATCTCAAAAACATCGCCAAGCTCCATCCCACTTTAACCCTGCCAGATGCTGAGAAGCTCGTCCACGCCTTCATCTCCTCAAGACTGGACTTCTGCAATTCACTGTTCACTGGGATCACTGGCAGGAACATCCAAAAGCTGCAGTACATCCAGAACAGCGCTGCCAGGATCCTGATGAGAGTCAGGAAATACAACCACATAACCCCCATTTTACACTCACTGCACTGGCTCCCTGTCTCATCCCGCATTGACTACAAAGTCCCCCTACTCACCCACCAATGCATAAATGGTCATGCCCCTCCTTACCTGCAAGAACTCACTCCCAAAACATCAACCCGCCCCCTCAGATCCAATAACAGTCTGTCCCTGCAGATCCCAAACACCAGGCTACGCACCATGGGCGACCGGGCCTTCGCCGCTGCAGCCCCTCGACTGTGGAACAGCCTCCCGAATCACTTAAGGGCAACACAGACACTAGACTGTTTTAAGACTGGCCTAAAAACCTTTTTATTCATAAAGGCATTTCCTACTTTTTAAAAAATGTATATATTTTCTTAAACTGTCCTTTTGTCCTTTAGCACTCTGAGATTCTGCCTAGAATGAAGAGTGCTTAACAAATAAAATGAATTATTATTATTATTATTATTGACAAGGGGGAAGACAACGGGAAGACAAGGTTAAGGGAAGAGGGGCTTTTGATAGCTGTCACCGTTTCATGAATTTTTCGATAAACCAGGGCAGCGCCTAGTCCAGTCAGCAAAAAACCTGTTATCATGGTTCCAAATATGTAGATGTCTTCAATGTCCTCCACCGAAAGAGCTGCTAGGCACACGACCTGCTACTCCTCCTACGCGTACATCATGTATCCAGCTGCGAACGTCCCGGCAGGCAGACAGGTTCCCCCGAACCCGAGCTTCTCGTCGAGCAGATGGTGTCAATTGCGTTAAGAGACCGACTGATCAGATCCATGGTTTAAGTTCCAAGAGCGGTGCGGAGAGAGTCTCTCAAGTATAGACAGACAGGACAAGACGATAGCTGAACTGAAGTCAATTGAACCTAACCATTTTCAAAGATGTGCTAAATCATTTGAAATATGTGCAAACTCTAGGCAATTGTACTTGTCATCTACAAGAATGTGCTAATGCAATTGCAATTTGATTAAAGGAATGAGAAATTCTGCTGTAAACAAGTGCTCAGTGGTTTGGAGGTTTACACGTGTTGTTTTGAGAATGTCATTTCTGTTTCGTGAAATGATCCAAATCGATGGAGAAAAACTGTAACAGAGATCAGGGTATCCCCAAAGACACGGAAGAAGTATATACAGTATATATATATTCCAAACATGACACAGGGGTAGTATGTAAGGGATAACGGCCGACGAGCTGTCCAGTTCTACGAAGTTAATGGACGCTGCGGGGCAAAGAACACCACGACGCGGAGCGGAGTGGTGTTGGTCCGCAGAAGTCCATTAACTTCGTAGAACTGGACAGCTCGGAGGCCGTTATCCCGCTTATCTCCCGTTTACAACATCCAAAAATGTTTTTATTATTATTATTATTATTATTTAGAATTTCCTTTATCTTTAGAAAATGTAATATGCATAATAACCTGATGAATTCTTGATTTGAAGCCTAGTGCTCCCGTTAGAGAAAGTAGTGAGAAAGTAGTGCGTGGAACTGGACCTTTAAGGCCAAATTATGCTCTGTTTTAGACGTAACGCGTAAGCACGTAAGATACATAACCCCCCCTTGCGGGGTAAAATATCCCCCCTTACGTGCTTAAGTGCGTCGCCCAAAATTCCTGACTATGCGACTAAAACACTACGGCCCTACACAGCTCGCAAAGGCTGTGATTGGCCGGCTACCACAACCTTTCACAGAGTCTCACGTTTCCGGGTTAATAGCATACTACAGCCTTTTTTAGACCCAGACATTTTTTAAAATCATGAATACCCTGCAGACCGTCTCACAAGCCTTTTCTTATGGATTAGGAACAAACATAACAGAAGAGGTCCAAAGACATGAACTCCTTTACAAATCCTCTTTAAACACTTATAGAATGCTTAAATTACCGCGAATTTATGGAGAGAATATCCCATTCTCACCCGCGATTGTTTGGAGAGAATGTGGTCATTCACGAACAAATAGGTACTTTCATATTCATTTTCCGCCACTTGTGAGTCATGGTGATATCTTTCATTGAGTTCATATTGACGTGAATAATCAATTGCACCAGCGAGATTGATAGAATGAGCCCGGTCTGCTCATATACAAAAGTTAACAGTAACCTGCCGTTACCTTAGAGAATATCCCATTCTCACCCGCGATTGTTAGGAGAAAATGTGCTAATTCACGAACAAATACTTTCATATTCATTTTCCACCACTTGTGAGTCATGGTGGTATCATTCATTGAGTTCATATTGACGTGAATCAATCAATTGCACCCGCGATTTTGATAGAATGAGCCCGGTCTGCTCATATACAAAAGTTAACATTAACGTGGGCTTAACTGATGGCCAGCACCATTGTAGTTACAAGCATTGACAACATGATGAGATTCTCTCACCGTTTACCACCTCATCTTAAATAATGTAACTCATAAACACATCGTTTTAAAGACTGTCGCAGTCATTAAAAGATGTCAATATACGAACTTTTGCGTCATGTCTTTTTCGCCACTGGTACTGAATTGCCAACATTTGTATTTTGTGTAACACATGTATTCATAACATCAAGCCTTTCGCCCACTACACTTTCATGCTCCGGTAAGTTTTTTTCCTTTGTCCTGCTGCAATAAATAGGCTTACTTAACTCAAAATAAATCTACAGTTCTGGCGTCAATTTGCTTTGCAACACGCAACACAAGCCTTGCAACACGCTCTGCGTCTAAAACGAACCTTAAATCAAAACTTGTCTAAAACAAGTTCCTTGTGTAAATTACGTGCTTAGGCGTTACGTCTAAAACAGAGCATAATTCGGCCTTTAGTTTCCCCGGGCGTTGCTGCAAAGTGACACTCATGAGCTCACCTCTGTAAGTAAACGGACACACGGACACAGGTATTGTTCATAAGGTTTTACTATTTACAGTTGAACTCCACGTTTCCGTTGATGGTGAAGTTGGACAGAGCAACAGGGAGGTCAAGTTTAGTAATTTTGGTCGAAGGCTCACAATCGAGCAGGCTAGTTAGCCGTGAGCTACCATCTGTTTCAATGGTTTTTTTTTCTAAGCGCTAACAGCCGCCTACAAATAATATTAGAGACTTTC
This sequence comes from Sprattus sprattus, assembly GCF_963457725.1. Classification (NCBI taxonomy): domain Eukaryota; kingdom Metazoa; phylum Chordata; class Actinopteri; order Clupeiformes; family Clupeidae; genus Sprattus; species Sprattus sprattus. The sequence continues at coordinate 29,936,608 of NC_137923.1, read as the reverse complement.
AGTTAAGAATTACAATATTCTACAACATTCGTGTAGAACATAAACAACTAACCGAGTCAATTTAGACAAAGTCGTGTAGACAGCTTAATTGACATAAAACATTGCCCACTAACTTGTCCCAACACGCCGCCATCTTGGTTCAAATTATCCTAGCTGTCAAAAATAAACGTTACGTTGGTTGTCAATGGTAACCATTCAAGAGCATTGATATGGAACGGCGATTTAACGTTTCTACTGGAACTACGTCCAAGGTGTCCGGTTATACGAACTTAATGTACACCCCATTAGCCAATCAGAAAACAGTATTTCGTTCCAGAGGGAGATAAGTAGCCTTAGTGCACACTGCGATGAGCTGTTAATTAAAGCTAAAGAGGTGGCTTATGAATTATCAATTCTCATCAAAAAGTGTTATTTTAATTGCGATGCCAACGAAGAGAAGATTCAGAACCTATGACTCACTATGCATTTCATATCTCAAGGGTTTAATGATGCAGGCTCAGGAAAGAAAGTCCTTTTCTGTTGGCTTAGTAGAAGAATTGGGTATGGAAAAATTGCAAATACTATCAGAGTGGAATGTAATTTTTCCACCTCTGTCTGTCTGTCGCCCTCCCTGAATAATGCATGATCACCCCCCTTCTATCTTTCAGGTTTGCAGCAATGGAACTCGTGTGTTTGTTCAGAGGAAGATCCTGCCTCAGTTTATAGAGGAGGTGGTGCGAAGGACTAAAGCCATCCAGATAGGAGACCCACTGCTGGAGCAGACTCGAATGGGTGCTTTAGTGAGCAGACAACACCTGGACAAGGTGCTGGGATTCATCCGCCAGGCTAAAGAGGAGGTACCTTTGAATATTGAATAACATTTTCTAAAGGCATTTCATTTCATGGTGTGCAATAAAACAGTTTTTAAAAAGATATACAGAAAGCAAATTATTGAAGGTTTCATTTACATTTTCGGCGATACTGCATTAAACATTGTATTTGTAGGTTGAGTTATGTGTCAGTGTGATCATGTTATTTCCAGGGAGCCAGGATACTTTGTGGGGGAGAACCCATTACCCCTGCTGATCCAAAGCTCAAGAATGGTTACTACATGTCCCCTTGTGTGATAGGTTAGTTCTTTGTGTGCATATGGAGTTCTGTATAGGGATGTTTAAGTCCTTTGACTTAAGAGTGTTATACACAGATACTCTTCATTTTAAAGTAATATCATATAATATAGTCATAAAAGGGGTCACACTGTGTTTTCAGTTTTATAGTTTAACTCTTTTAAATGTGGCTCTGGGGTGTAAGAGCTTTATATACAAAACTCTTTTTAAAACCAACTTTTGTTTGTGTGGTTGGCTACAGATAACTGCACGGATGACATGACATGTGTGCGGGAGGAGATCTTTGGGCCAGTGATGTCTGTATTACCATTTGATACCGAAGAGGAGGTGCTGCAGAGAGCCAATGACAGCACCATGGGTCTAGCAGCTGGGGTCTTCACCAAGTAACAAAATCACATTTTAAACACTGTTATATTAGGAGTATCATTTATTGTTGGAAAGTTTGCATATGCCTAAACCTCAACATGCATTGCCACCATTACATTTCAAGCCACCATCAACAAACTCTTAAGCTGTACTTCATAAAGGGTATTTTACTTTAAAACTGCATTTGAGTACAGCTAGGAATATGATTTGGATGTGATGAGCTTCCTTAACAAAAAGCAGATGCATAAATGCGTGGTCTATATTTTAAACTACAGCCTAGCATGTGTGCATTAAATCTCTATAGCTGTGTCTTTCCCCATTATTTTGTCGCTCGCATTGCAGAGATGTGAAACGTGCACACCGCGTGGTGGAGAATCTTCAGGCTGGCGCCTGCTTCATAAACAACTACAACATCACTCCTGTGGAGGTGCCATTTGGAGGCTACAAAGCATCAGGTTTGCACACATGCACCTACACATGCCTATGTTTCTAACCTATACATTCAGCACCTACACATGCCTATGCATCTAAGCCTATACATTCAGCACCTACGCATGCCTATGTATCTAAGCCTATACATTCAGCACCTACACATGCCTATATGTCTAAGCCTATACATCCAGAAATGTGGATATTCTCACTGAATCATAACCTTTCCATTCCAGAGGGTCTTGTACCAATCTGTTCACACTGCAAAGCCATTAACTTTGTTTAAATTAAATGTAGCTTGTTTATGTCATTGTTATAATTTAGAATAATTCATTTGGTACCTGACTTGGTTGTGCTCTAAATGGACATTTGTTCCTGCATCTGTCACAGGCATAGGAAGAGAGAATGGCCAAGTCACCATTGAATTCTACTCTCAGCTGAAGACAGTGGTTGTAGAGATGGGGGATGTTGACAGTCTCTTTTAAATACGGGTCCTGTGAAGACCCATCTCCAGCTGCTTGAACCTGCCAGGAGCCTCGACGCCGTTAAAGCTGGCTGGCCACCAATCATCGGCCCAGGCGAGCTGTCTATAGTGTGTATGTGCACTATTATGATTGACCACAAAGTGACACTATTGGACTGTGTTCTTCATCAAGGGGAACATCATGAAGCATTTAATGTCCGTATTGCCTCATTCACTTAATTAGTAGAATATTATTACTGTTCCAGTTTTTGAGATGGGACTGAATGAATGTTTACACAAGTATGCCAAAATCTTACAAATAGCGATACACAATGTGCTTCTAGTAAATCAATGACTAAGGAGGACAGAGAGAAGGAATAATCAAAGACCATTTATATATTTCATATTGGGTTCAGTGAAGGACAACACATGTGTCAAACATGAACAGTAAAAAATAGCAATGATCACTCTTTAATAATTATAATTACTTGTTTACCCTCTGTGAAAGAGCCTTTCAAATATATATCTGTTCCATGTCTACAGCAACTCACTATACTTTGTAAATAAATAATTGCAATACTACAAATAAATATGTGATAAAAATTACAAGCACATGCGTATCACTCTACACTGCATGCAACCAACTGTCAGTCCAAATCCACTTCATAGTTCTTTTCTTGTCTTCTTGGTCAGTTTGTTGCCCTGAATTTTCTTCTGTGCAAAAAGAAAAAAATATTTTTACCAGTAATCTAGTGGCCATGTTATGTCGTTCTATGAAAAAGTAATTTGGTTGTTATAATTGTATATTGTTCACTGGAAAGAAGTAATGATGGTTCCATAAAAATCCATTAAGGAATCTCACAACACCTCAAGGTTAGGGAACTTGATACATACAGGATCATGTCTCATGAACACAATGGATTCATTCTTGTTCTCTGTCTTTTTTTTTCAAGAATAGAAAGGATTCTTTCACTGGTTACCTTAATCTTTTGGGGTTTCTTGAACTGTGCAGTGGACTCTACAACATGGGAATGAAACACAAATGAATGAAAGTATAATTCCTTTAGAAATGTAACAGAATAACCAAATGTTACAAACTGTGGTATGGCTGTGTGGTTACCTTCATCAGATGACACGGTGTCAGCGGAACATTCCATGTGGGTAGCCTATCCAAGAGTTAAACAAAGTTACGTCACAGTCCAAATCAGTCTCACTGACTGCAACTAATTACACTGGATATGTTAATACAACACTTTCCTGAATTGTAATTGGACTGCAAAATCAATGGCTATGCAACTGTAAGCTGTTCCCAGCTCATTCATACAGATAAGGGCAACAATGCAACAGTAATTGTTTGCTGTAGGTCTCTGGAGCACACCTCGGGGTCAGAGGGTAGAGGCACCTTCCCCGTCTCCCTCAGATGGCTGCTTTCCTGGAGCTTCCCTGCGCGTTGTTGTTCAGCTGCCACGCGCATCTTCATGGAATGGAACGGAGTTTGCAGCTCACCCACTTTGAAGTGGACCGCTGTGCCCTCAAACCACAGGTCATCACACACACCCTCTTTGAACCCCGGCGGGTCGTAGTCAGAAGGCGTGACTGAGGGTAATAAAAGTACGGATGAGAGAGAGATGGTGAACTTTGAGCCGTCTGTGTCACTTGATAAAGCCGGGTACACCATGTTATCTGCCTCTCAAGTCTGTAAATCGGTCCACTTTAAAAGCTCTGCAAGTTAAATCAGTTATTAGAGCTCTATTAATACTATGCATTTTTTCACCTAACCTATTAGATATGTGAGCTGCAACCTAGGTCTACATAACTTGTCTATGATGTAGAATTAATTAATTGAGGTAGAGGATAACACTTATTCTTGCTAAAAAACACATGTTTACTACAATTAAAAGGCATTTTTACAGCACATGCAGGATCATTGTTTTTACCATCGTCATAGTAGTAGAGCCTCATGGTGAGGGACACATTGTTTGGGAGAACATCCAGATTTTGTAAGAGGAGGAACAACTTCCTGATGAGAAGCACAGAAGCCTTCTTTGTGTCCTCCATGGTCACTCTCATCTCAACCTTCTCGTTTCTACAGATGCCAGAATGCAAATAAACACGAGTGTGGGAACAGGAGCACCAGTACACCTTACCTATAAGCTGTAGAACTCAGCTGTCTGAAAATAACGTTTAAATTGTTCTGCGTAGCTTCTGTATGTCCCCCACCCCAAACAAACACACTGGAAATCCTGTTAAGGTACTGTAACACTTGACATGGAAATAACTGCAACAGTCAACTTTCTCACCTTACAAAATCCATTTGTGGCCCATCCTCTGTGTATACAAATTTAAACTGATAGGACTCAATGATGTGCTACAAACAAATGAACAAAATGAAAATTTCATCAAAATCTGTGCAAATGAAGTGATTCTGCTCTTTACTATCGTTGATTGTAGCGCTTAAACAGGGCAATATTTTACACCCTGATGTCGTGTTCACTTATAGGTGACAATACAAACTGAAAAAGACTACAGGCCTACTGCCTAATTTAACTACAACCTTAAGCCAAAGGGCGTGGCAATGATACTCTTAGGCAAAATATCGTTGAAACAACAGACTTACTGCCTAATTTAACTACCACCTTAAGCCAAAGGGCGTGGCAATGATACTCTAAGGCAAAATATCATTGAAACAACAGACTTACATTGACATCTGCAGTCTTTGGGCATACCTGGGTAAAAAATAAAGTGAAAGAGTATTTTAAGAACACTGGCGAGCTTACACTAACTTACTGATCAATGTGCAGACTAAATTTGTATAATTCTATGCTACCAGGATTGGGAAATGTAATAGGTTACAGATTACTAGTAAATTAAACTAATGACTGCATCAAAGTAATGTAATTTACATTGCATTTGTAATTACATTACCAGGGATTAAAATTAACGTCGTCCCGTCGTCCCGGGGCCGTATTCAATTCGTCATTGGGACGATAAACAATTTAATTTGGGACGACGTCGGGACGACAAGAATTTCAGCCCGCTTTTTATTGCACTTGCAACTCATTTAAACGGAAAAGAAACGCAATTTCAATGTCCTTGAATGAAGACATTAGACACTGACAATAAATCTGACTTGACTTGAAATGGACTCGCGCCTCACGTTTGTGTTCTATTAGTGACAACAGTGGCGGTCCGTGGATTTCACGACTAGGCCTTCAGTGATGTCCTACACAATGTTAAACTGAGTGAATCCACCTCTTAATACCATCATTATGACGCCATGGCTCTCGAACCATATATTTATACAGAAAGGCAGTATAAAAGTGAGCATTGCATCACATTAACATAGTCGAGTACAACAGACTTAATTAATATTTCCGGAGCATTTAAAATCAATACACTCGTATTAACAATACATTAAGAGAAGTAAACTCTCAGTTATATGATCGCTTGGATATTACTGTCACAACTTAAAAATAAAAGGCGATTTTCAGGCATTAGTCTACAAAGTTTTATTCAGTCCACCGAAAGTAGCCTATGTGAGCTTTAACAAGTTTGTCCACTAAACATCGCATTGTCCCACCTGCAAAGCAGTTTCATTAAACTTCCTCTCCTCACGATATCCAGTTTTTCTTGAAAGTTCCGTCTTGAAAATGGCGTTGTAATTGTATCAAAAACTGGAATTATCAAGTTGGTGTAAACTAGTTTATTTGAGTTGGTTAATGTAATTATATTTAGTCTTACCAATTGAAACAACTAGCATAATAAGCATTGCAACCGATGTACGTCGTTTTCACATTAGCCAACTAAACTGAGCACTGAAGCACTGCACCGGTCTGCCTCAGTATCCAATCAAAGGACGTTTACGTGTCACGTTCAATTCTGAAGGCCTCAGGGAAGATTTCTATTCTCGGGGAAGATTCTTGGAGCCTGGCAACACATGATAGCTGAAATATGATTGGATGAAAGCTCTAACATAAATAAACAACGCTGAAAGCTATGAAATCAAGAGAATGGACTATGGGGAATAATTTAATACATATTTATGAAAAGAAAATATTAAAATTAAATTAAATTAAAAAGGAAGTTCCTTCCTGAGTGGAAAAAGACATATTCTTGTATTAAATGGGATGCAGGAATAGGAATGTCATCTCAGTTTTAAGAAATGACCCAAACCAATTGAGAGAGTTTTAATAAACAGTTTTGGATTTTAAATCTATTGCCAGCAGCAGTTTTTATTCTTGTATAATCTTAATGGAATTCATTGTTTGAATTAATTTGCACCGAATTTAGTTTTTTTTTTTTTTCCATAAAATTCGGGACGGTTCCGGAACGTTTCGGGACGGTTGAAAATGATTTTCGGGACGGTTCCGGGACGGTGGTGAAAAAAGTTAATTTTAATCCCTGCATTACAGTTGATTACTTTTTGATTGGCAGACGAGAGGCGGTACTATTTCAAATTAACCAAAACAATGTGCATAGTGCCAAATGAATGGAGCCTGTATAAATGGCAAAAAAAAATGTTTAAAGCCACTGATGAATGTTATATTCTTTTACATATAAGCTTTAAATCTTTTTACTGAAAATAATATATTTGGATGTCACCTCTCTGAATCACCAACATTTTGATTAGTAACTGTTATTGAATTACAGTGTATATAGTTTTTCTAAGTAACTGTAACAGATACATTTATTTTGTAACTGAATTACATAACTCCCAAACATATAACTAGTTACTCCCCAACCGTGTATGCTACACTAATAATGTAGCTTCACAAAATAAAGAACCTCTACTAAGACAGAGGGGGATACTAGACAGTATTTTGTTGTAAATTGCTTCATATTTTACATATTCTCCTACTTACCCCAATGAACACGATTTGCAACTGCAAACAAACAAATGAACATACATAAGGAACAAAAAAAAATTACATTATAATATACTGAATTGATGACGATATGGAAAATGAATGCTTACATATGCCTTCTCCAACGCATCAAAACACCCCATCATCCTGGAAAACAAAATAGCAATATCTCAGTTATATTGATAACCTTTCAGAAACATCTTCTACATCTAGTCAATAATAATTACACTTACCACCTCACAATTTTGCAGGCCCCCGCTGAGGAGCTGTCTTCTCTCAGAACTTTGATACACAAGTCTGCGAAAGGGAAGATAGTACAGAGGAACAACGATGTAGTGTGCATTGCACATTTAACTCTAACTGCAACCACATAAGTAAACAATAATTTTAATCCTCAAATCAAAGCTCACCCTCTAAGTAGCGTGACCGGTAGGCATCCTCTGGGAAAACACCACGCAAGTAGGTAATGGAGGACACTGCGAGGGCCATCATTCGCTTCACGAAAAGAAGCGACTGTTTTTGCGTTTTAAGTTCATTGTTGAACAAACCAGTCCACTGTGAGATTAAGTTTAGGCAATATTGTGTCATTTCAAATATTATTCATATGTAAAAACTGCGATTTCCTGGACATCTATGACAGAGTATGAAAGTGAAATATATGGTATAGCTATTTCTAGTTAGTAGTTGTCAAAAATGGATTAGCTATCTTAGCCCAAACCTTATTATTCGTTGCTGTTTGGCTAACCAGTTAGCTATCACTAAGGAACGACGAAACCCAAATAAATTACACTCATACAGAGCATTATAAAGTTACTGATGGCGTACATGCTAGCCGTATTGACTTCGATTAGTAATTCTCCATTTCCAAAAGGAAGGTAATGTTAGATAAGTTGATTTCAGTTGATAAGTGTAACCCTCACAGATGACGTTAGCTAAGAAAACAAAGACATCCTAGAGAAGCTGACTAGCTAACCTCACTTAAACATAGAACTTCCAAGTAATCTCACCTCTGCATTATCTTGTTTGGTTGGCATTTTTGTAGCAGTGGCCATTTTGTTATTTGTTATCTGGGTCCCTTATTGCTGAGAACTACAGAAAACCAGGAAAAAAATAAGAAAAACTGATGCTGATTCAGATTTCGACAAACCTTTATGACTTAATATTCCTCTACTTAAGCGATCTATGTGCTCGTGGCTCGCGCATGGAACAGCTTGGCGAGGAGATCGTGCTTACCTCACATTAAAAACCGCCAAACCCACCGCACTCACAATTTTGTCAGCTTTGGAAATCGTGCTATTCCGGTAACAAAGATGCTTTTGACAGGTGCATTATGTCGATGTTGTTAACCCCAACCACTTCTCCAAATCATATTTGACAGCCAGGCCTACACATGTAAGCCTCCAAAAGGGCAGCGATCCATAAAAAGACTAGAATTGTAAGCAGTCACTGGTGTCATCATGCCGCATTGAATTCAGTTCGTAGGTTGCAGATCACAGAGAAGCCTAAATTAAAATAAATTAAGGAGTCCTGTAAAATGTGTGTTTAAAAAAAAAAAAGAATAATCTTGTCTGCAGGGGGGGGGGGGGGGGGAAATCACCTGGGCTCTGTAAAAATTATATTTCACCGGATATTGTAAACTTCCTAATTATGATAGTGGACAAAGAGACAAGGACGGGATGCTACTTCATACAGTTATTACCTTTTAATAGAAAAGTAATGTATTTATTGAACGTGAAATTTTCATTTATTTGAAGGAAATGCACATCGGATGTATGAAACTTAACACACAATGCTGCAACACACACAAAAAACATCACTTCCTGACTATGAAGAAACAGGTGTGTGCTCCAACAAAATTGTTTAACTCAGATAACAGCTAAATATTTTGTTCTCAAAGGCATTAACAGTCACAATAGATAGGCGTATATGTATAGGAATGTTCTTAACTTAAAAAAAAGTGGTCCACATCAACTCCTAAACTAAAGTACAGAGTAGGGTCTTCTTAGTTCTGTTTGGAGAAGAAATCTTTGCTCTGCTTGACGTCAGGTTTGATGGTGTCTTTTCCTGGTTTCCAACCTGCTGGGCAAACTGTTGAAAACCCAAAGTGTCAAATCAGAATCACACTCTGCATGCCCGACTGGCAATACATACAAATTACATTGTCATGCCCTATAGAGACTGCTTTTTACTTTTGATCCCCATTTGTATAAAAGTGTTGGCCTTCACCATCTGTTCCTAACATACCGCGATGCAACAGCGCCCACAGTGAAACATCACTTTGAAAATCGCTCACTCGAGCTGTACGTGGAAAGCATTTCGCACATGCGCACCCACCTCCAGATTGTTGTCATTGGTTCTCGGAGATTCCACTTCATTTACGGTGCAATTTCGCAAACGGTTTGCTTGCGGCATGTTAGGAACCAGTGTTAACTGAGTGTAAATACTATGCAATACATAAGACCTCCACTCTATTCTAATTGGGACTATGCATCACAGCCATTACCAGTCAATTTAAAAAAAAACTTAAGAAACTCAGCCAAAGGCCTGTGCTTTGACATTAATATGAACTATTACATTGTCAGCAAGAAAGACATACCTTCTCCGTGTTTGTCAGTGAATTGAAATGCCTGAACCAGTCGCAAGGTCTCATCAATTGAGCGGCCCACTGGGAGGTCATTGATTGTGATCTGCCTTAAGATTCCCTTGTCATCAATGATGAACAGACCTCTAAAGGGGGAAAAAATCCACAAAGCACAGGTAATGATGCAACTGTATTAGACTGGTGTCTTAAGGAGGACTTAAGGAGGCAAGGCACCCTTCCACCTCACCTGTAGGCAATGCCCTCATCCTCTTTCAGCACACCGTAATCTGTTGCGATGGAACGAAGGGTGTCAGCTACCAATGGAATCTTCATGTGACCGAGACCACCTTGTTTCCGAGGTGTGTTGATCCTGTAAGGCAGTCAGACCCACATGGAAAACCTTTATGATAGTCAACCAACAATGTTATTACTACTAAACTGGGGTTTACTTCAATATTATGATAGCTTTCATATGAAGTTGACTTGGAACTCACCAGGCAAGATGGCAAAAATGAGAGTCAACCGAAGCGCCAATAACTTCGCAATCAATCTTCCTAAACTCTTCTGCAGCATCACTGAAAGCAATGATTTCCGTGGGGCAAACAAAGGTGAAATCCAGCGGATAGAAGAAGAACACCACATACTTTCCTACAGGTAGAACAGAGAAATATGATCATAAAAGTTCACCAAGTTCATTGAAAATGACTGCATTAGAGACAACGGCTGAATACTTGATCAATGAACGCATAGCCCACATACACTCAGTAAAATGATGAAGAGTTAAGAAGTAGCTTATTCTTTGTTCATCCATACAAAAACAAATCTAACCCTTAAGATCCCTTTGAAACATGAAACAGATATTAACACAGCACTGTTAAATTATCTGGGTATACATTTCTCCTATACCATCTTACCTCTGTAGTCAGACAACTTCACATCCTTAAATTGGCCATCCGGCATCACAGCCTTGGCTGTAAACTCAGGAGCCAGCTTCCCTATATGAGCTTTGCCAGCAGCCATCTATTTCAAAGTAAGCAAAAACAATTACAAACAAAAGAAAAATTAGCCCATGAAAATACCAAGGATCAGAGCTGCTGACCTTTAGCTCATTGTGTTTTGCTCATTGTTATATGTTACAAATGTGAAGGTCTTAATTGACTGGCATTGTCCATATTGAAACCCCTCTAATACCATTAACTTCTTATGTTTAGCAGCTGATATTTCAAAACACAATTCCAGGAATTGCTAACAATGTATGTAATTTTCTTAATATCCAAGCCCTAAAGCTAAAGACAATGGTGGTCGTACCAGAGCTTGAAGACCACCGGTGGACAGATATATGCTTGTTATATGCATGTTATCTGGGTAGTGTAATGAGTACATCATCATCATTGTGACCAGATATTTAATTTTCACATAAGCCCTTTATCTGAATACCATACCTAATCGTACACGTTGGTAAGTTATAATGTAACCTTTGAAGTGATGTTGTAGCCTGATCACAGCACGGATGATTAGGACATAAATTAGGCAACAGTGCCAAGTTAATTGTAGAATAAAGTTTGATGTTCTTCCTATCCCAGCAAAAAAAGACGTTAGGGGAAACCGATAGCTATAATTAGCCTAAACCAACAGAACCAGCCGAGATTTAGACTAACACTTCCTTATTTAAGCGAAATTTCTTTGTTCAGTATGGCATGGGTTACAGCCTATGACCACCTGCGTGTCTTAAATGCATCCACCCGCACACTCAGCTTGTAGGGCGCTGAATGGGTCTATGTCTATGATCATTTATTCTGGAAACACTTCAACTGCTCTGTACAACAATCACGTTTTCAGGGTTTGTTGCATATTTAACAGAAATTGAAAACCCTTTCTAGCGATCTGACTGTTTTTGAATTGAACATGAATTGAAATCCAAAGCTATTTCCTCTTAACATAGTCTAATTGAGCCTTCACATAGCTTTTTATCCATTTAAACCCCTTCAGTCTGACATAATGGCCTACATATCTTGTCGAAGAAAGATGTTAAGCCTTTTTCCTCATCAGCATAGAACTTCTAAACTTTTCAAACATTAAAAAAAAAAACCTAGTCCAAAAGTTTGTTCCGGACATGGCAGCTCTGCATTGTTTCGTATACAGAGAAGTCACAAGATCAAATAACACTCTCGCTTCCTCAACCAATTGTCGCTGTGAAGGCACGTTTGTTCGTACGTGCAACTTACCTTCTCTGTTGCACTGGTGTCCGTGAATGCGTGAACTTCTAGCGCAGCCTGCTTGTATTTATAATGTATCTCAAATCTCGCGAGGACATCTCCACATTTCGTCTTCTTCACCACGGGCCAGTTATCTACAATCCCACTTTGACAGCATGACTTTGCACATTTCGTCTCAAACCCATGGACTGGCAGTAGTAGAGTTCCAGTGCAGCAGTGTGACTCAGAAGTGTATACCAAAACTTGGATCAATACTTCCGTGACAAATGCTGTAACTAAACATTGTGTCAGCACTCAGCACTGTGTCATAACACTTTTTAAAAATCTGCCACTTTATATTTCCCCTAAGATTTCTACCTCATAATCAGATTGTTACTGGTTCATGAAAAATTGTTGGCATGTGTTACTTTTCGTATACCTCAATACATTTACCATTTCTCGGTAAGGCACTCCCATATAATGTAAACAGAGAGCAAAACAGATAGCTCCTACCCCATAAACGGCATTCCTTGACCAAATGGGGTCATGGGGTTGCATCATATGACTTGGCTTCTCATTAGTCACAGTGGGTGAAAATCAGTCTTGATCCCCAAAATTATTAAAAGTGTGTCAATATGGTTATTCTAACATCTCATCTTAACAATTAAGACAACACACACTTGGTTAGGGAAAGTAATCACATTTTCCTGTAAACATGAATAGGCCTCCCTTTTTAATACATTGTCATACTACACTGCTAATATTTAACCACTTCCTGAATAAGAGGGAAGTATTTTCCTGGAAAAATCTGTTGCATCCTGATATGTATGACAAAGCATGTTGCAATGTTTGCTAACACTGGAATATTTTACTATGTCACTTCACACAGAGAGAGAGAGGGATAGAGAGAGAGAGAGAGAGATGAAAAGAGACTCCCTATGTCATGATTGTAGCATGAAGGGAAGGGAAACATTGATGTACAATCAAACCAAACCGTTATTTGCATCAATACAGTCCCACAAAACATAGCTGTTCCCTCGTCTTTAAACTGAAGGTTACTCAGGTTGTCATTTGCACTCTCTCCCCCAATCTCCCTCCCTCATGTTTTCGGCCCCAAGTACAGCTCTTCATCTCGTTGCCATGGCTGCAGCATGAAGGGCCAGATAAGAGGGACTGGGCACAATGGACTTGCATTAAACCACAGCTGTGTGAATCAGATCTAATAAAGCACCGATTTCAATGCTAGACAGAAAGGCCTTTAACCACAGCATGAGATATGCATATGAAAACCTCAGCATGCCTGCCCTTCGTACTCAGTAGATATAGAAGCTTTGTTTGATCCTTTATTGAATTTCATTTTTTTGGATTTATTCCAAAGTTTTCATTTGTAAAAGTTTTTATTACAAAAAAACACAGTTTGTTAAGTTTGTCCCCTTGAAACAAACATTTACACTTGCAGTGCAATCAAACAGACTACAGAGCAGTGTTAACATGGAACACGACAGGACTTTTATTCAGTACCTTTCTCTCCTTGTGTTTTAAATAACAATTACATATCAGTTTCACTCTGTTTTGTGCTGAGATCACGCATATACCTTTAAACTGATATGTTCTGCAGCTACGGTGTATAGGTAGGTCTGTCTTTACAGTGCCTTTGTTAGTACACAAGTAGTGGTCCTCAGAGAGAGGATTTAATGAAGATCTCCCCACACAGCAGGTAGTGACAGCAGCCACAAACTCTAACAATACCCCCCACTGTGGGCTCCATGCTGCAGCTACAACCCCCTCTGATCACACACCTGGCTCATCAAAATAAATGACTTCAGAGTCACATGCTCTACAGTAGGAGTGCTGAAGTCACTGTAAGACCCAAATTGTCACATCCCAAGTAGTTAGGACAAGCTAAGTGTTTATTCATATTGGATAGTAGCACAGAGAACAAATTCAGATTCTATGTAATGATGCCATCTTTAGCCATGTTCATCATCAACAGCTTCAGGTCTTTTCACACCTTTGTCAGATGACCCAGCTGTTTGATCAGATCCTGACTAAACCTCCAAATCTGCTCTCATGGTCCTCTTCTCTCTTCTTCTCTTAGCCACCAAAGAGGTTGTCCTTCTCTATCCCTTGATATTTGAGAAGCTAAAGGCTCGGGACAATATTTTGTAAAATTGAATCTCATCCAAATGATCTTTCTACAGATCTGTCAATTATCGCAGGACTGAATTGGACTGGGTTGGATTCCGACCAGAGAGCTATGTGTGTGTGGTCTTAAAATGGTAGGCACAATATTCTAAGGTAACTTCAGATGCATCTCCAGATTGGCTAAAGATAGCTTGTAATCCCTTATGGAGATGCACTCGTGAACCCGTATATGTCATTTTCCTTTACACTTCTAAGGTGATGGCTTATTTAGGCTTTATGTCGCCATTACCCAGCCATATCCCTGGTGGAGCAAGGAAAGTCTACTCGTTAGCGAAAACACAGTAATCTCCTGCTGTGGCCTCTCAACACCAATTTTTAGACCAATCAACAAAACAAAAAAAAGAAAGTAGTAGGGCAATCGGAGAACACATACCTCCGCCAAGGACAGACAAATGGCCCACTGTTATGGCTCTCGCTTTCAGAACATTGCTTTCCTAATGAAAAAAAGAATCGTGATACTATGTCTTCTCCTGCACATATTTCAGCGACAAAGCTACAGAAGACCCAGATAGCAAGAATATATTGGTCAGTATACCTCCCTGGTGGTGTACCACTTTTGTTCCGCTCTCAGACCACCACCATCTCTAGTGTAGCTGGGCGTGGATAATAAGAAAATAATATAAAACGTTAACAATGGAATCATATCCTTGGCGTAGTCTATTTAAAATATCAGTAGGTAAAGACAAGAAGTTCATAGGTTACTAAAAGGCTCTCATGGCAAAAAATTACTTTGTAAAATAAAAACGTATGTTACAAACTGGCTACATCTGTAAAAATGTTAAGGCTTGGTGAAAATTACTGAAGCAGTATAAATGTTTTGAAAGTGAGTGGCAAAACAGTGGGCCGTGAGTCTGCAAGTCACCAGCAGACCGCTGGAAAGCTGATGAGCAAAAGGCCAGTGGACTGCCAGCTCTGCCCCCAGTGGGCCAACAGTGGTACTGGCCTTTTGCCTTCAGGGCAGATACCCTACCTAGCTCTCTCTGAACTGAAAGTTGGACCTCCAGAACAAGTGAAAGCTACCTCACTTTAATAGAGTCAGAAACATGGCGTACTCAGTCATGCAGCCATTTTTCTTGTTTAAAGGGTGATTTCATTTTTTTCCTAAAATATAAACTACAGAAACCATACCGGCACCGTGGCCAAAAAGATGTGATACATACCGAACCGTGGGCCCACTGCACCGTTGCGTCCCTATAGGCCTACAATACAAAAATAAAGCACACCAACAACTCCCAGCCCTTAAGGTCATAGCCCACGCTGCCAAAGAAAAGCTGCCAGTATCTGTAAGACTCCACACACCCATGCAATTGACAGTTTGACTCATAATTGGCAAACGTTTCTTGGCCATTTACACCAGTACCTTCCGACTGAGAAATAGCTTCTTCCCCAGAGCCATGCTTTTAATCCAATCCAGTCCACCAAGTATTCCCCATGATTGTCAGCCACAACTGACATACACACATAAAGGCTATTGCACTATGCCTCCAAAATATAAAGTTAGACAGAGATCCACACTCTTTTCTGTGTTACTGTACTGTGTTCATTATCTGTTGTTTAATAACCTCAATGTACAGAGATTCATATAATATACATTCATTTTGTGTTCTTCTGTACTGTTTTGGATTTGCTGAACTATTTAGCCTACTACTGTCAGAAACTGTTAAGGCTACACGGTACTTTATTGCTATTTTAGTGCCATTTATCTTATTTTTAGTTTTTTAATAGCACATAGTATGGAAGCTGCAAAGGTGTTCAATGAAGATATTCTATTCTAGTGTGACCATAACAACGCCGCTGTAATATCACCAGCCATGTTCCCATGATCAATACAATTGCATACAGTTTGATATAAAAGAAATTACAGAAAACTCAAATTTGCACAAAAAACACAGATATTTACTTGTTAATACGTTCTTCTCATTTTAATAAGAAATATCTGCCTACATTCCTTGAATTACATTTTTATCCGAATAGCGCTGCGGAGGCGCAGGAAATGTTTGCACAACAGCTGATTTTGTCGCCATCTTGATCCAGATATAAACATGGGAAGACCCTACAGCGAAAAAAAATGTGTAGTGACATCTCTACGTCTGAGAATTATCGTCAGTTGAACTGATATAAGACGACTGTCTCGTTCTGTTTTATTCTTGGATATTTTATTCATGATAGTTTTTGCTACAATACAATAACGCCACGGTGTGAAGGAAGGAGGTGGGACATTTTCAGCGTCGTAGGTATAACATGAGCTAACGTTAGCTGGGTTAAATGGCAGTTATCAGGTTAAAGGGCTAGGTTGCTCGTTAACCTCCTAATTTGTTCGAAGTCTCTTTTTGTGTGATGACTCTTTGAAATTCACTATTAAGGATAGCCACTTGTGTTCTACTGACAGAAACCTAAGGTGAGCGAGCTAGCTGGCTAGGTTAGCTGCCATGACAACTATCGATACTAGTTAAAGACCAATATGGCTAACACGGGTTGCTTCAAGCACAGATATATGAATTACAGCTACATTGGCAACCGTGCAATTGGATGTTGTATTGTGAATATAAAATAACGAAACTGGGTAATTGATCTATAGTCTGTGTCTCAGCACACAGTTTGAGCAGCAATTTAGGCAATCACTGTTAACGTTAGATAGCTTGGCTATGTAAGGTTACGCTAACCCAGGCAAGCTGATATAGGTATTTTCAATTGCCACATCTGACCTACGTTGACGGTACACTCATTATTTCCTCTGTGTAATATGAGGTGGCTACTTGTAACAATATTTAGCTACTTTGATTAGGCATTCTGACTAGGCATTCTGACAATTATCGATACCGATGTTTACATGCGAACAACCTTATGATGCCAACCCATTTCGGCTGATTTACTTAACCATGCTTCAGTAATTACCACGTTAGTGGCAACAACTCATAATTCTTCTTTCTGCAGTAATGGGGAGTTTAAAGGGAGGGGGAGACTGAGGGGAGCCGAGCGTCCTGGTGAACGTCCATAGAGCTATGGATCAGGAATATGAAAGACGCCTACTGAGGCAGCTCAACCATCAGAACCTCCCCGAGGCTCAACTGGCCAAGGTAGTTCAAGTTTGCTATCTTCATTGTTACATTGGTAATCAGTGCCTACTACAGGTTGTTTGAGATTTTCGTTGCCTAATGGATTTTCGCTGCCCAATTCATGGCATGATAAAAAAAAAAAAAAAAACTCAATCACAAGGAGCACATTTCATGTTGGCAACTGTTATTACATGGTGTTTAAGTAAAGTTAAAGTAAGGTAAGTCAAGTAAAAGAGTATATCTGATTAGGTGCCATACTAAAAAGTCTGTCAAATTTCTGTCTGTCTCCTTTTCAAACTCCACAGCAGGGTTATGCAACATGCAGTCCTGTCAGTATCAAGTCAGGAGACAGATTCATTCCTACTCGAGCCGGAAGTAACTGGAGCATCAATTTCCACTATGCCAATGTAGGACATTTATCACTGGCACCTCCAACTGTGCACCTTCTGTTTGTGTAGTCTGCCCCATGTGTTTTCTTGCATACATTTTGTAGCATCTATTGCACTCCATGCAATTCTCAATCGGCAATTCGAACCAGGATGTGATGTTCTCATAGATTTGTTGTATAATTTAAGATACAATTAAGAGATGATTACTGGCAAAAAATCTACAGGATGAACCCTCGCCAACATATTTAAAGTTTTGTGAATTAGTTTAAGGTTTAAATTTGGGTTAGAGTAAGACAGAGTTTACAAGTTGACTGTTGGAATTTGAAACAAGAGGTGTGACCCCAGTTGACCCAGGAGGAAAGTAACGGGTGTGTTATTAGATAAGGGATTGCCTTCTGATCATTGAATAAATAGATGATTACCGGCAAAAGATCTACAGGATGAACCCGCGCCAACATATTTAAAGGTTGCCTAACAGCTCCCACCTGTACCCTGTTTGGTTGACCCCTTGGGCCAATTAAATGTAACCTCCCATTTGACCCCAATCAAATCAGAAGGCAATCCCTTATCTAATAACACACCCATTACTTTACCCCTGTGTCAACTGGGGTCATACCCTCGTTTCAAATTACAATGGTCAACTTGAAAACTCTGTCTTACTGTTACCCAAATTTAAACCTTAAACTAATTAAATGGGTGTCCTGTAAATCCTTTCTTATTCATACATAGATATTCCTACAACTTGCACACAGGCATAGACACACAGGCACTCCTCCACGCTTAGGTCAATGTTATAGTTTTTGCATCTGTGAGTATGCCTGATTGTCCTGCCACTATTTCATACGTAATCCATCTCTATGGCAAAGATTTCACAATTGTCTGTAAATCACTGATAATCTTGTTGTTCTTTTGGTATTTGTCCAGGAAAACTGTCGGTCTCCCAGTCAGAATCACAGATCAAAAGATTCTTCAGCAGACACAGGCAAAGGTATATAGATGTTCTTCTTATTTACACCACCTTAACGTTCTTTCTGCCCTTGCTAGAGCCAGATGCACATCACCATATGGAATTAAAATGTTCACGTATGTGATAAATAATCTAGAAATACTAAAAGCAGTATGGACCATGCAATGGACAATACCACGGACACTGTAGGGAGCACACCACCTCTGTGGTATACCCAAGTTAACCAGATCCAGAGGCATCATCTTGTCAAAATGATAATGAATTGACCATCGGCTCGTTAATGTCCCCCCCCTTGCAGATGCAGTGGCATATGCTGCCCTGCTGAGGAACGAGCTACTGGGAGCAGGCATTGAGACAGTCCCTGATCCACACACAGATGACCGTCGCCACGCCATCCTTTCCCAGGACACATGTAGCCTATTCAAGGTGAGAAGTGCCGGACGGCGTGTCCCTCACATTGTCTGTTTCCACTTTGCCTGGTTCCTCTTGGTGTTAATGATCTGCAGTGACTGACATTAGAATCCTCTTCCTCTGTCCTCTCCTGTCTTTAGTACTCAGTGCAATCAAAGAGAGTGCCTTTTGACAACGGTAACGAAGTCTCTCCATACTCACTCTCCCCACTTAGCAATAAGAGGTATGGAGCCAGAACATGCTCTTATCTTATCTTATCCTAGTACCAGTAGCCATTGTGTTAAACTCAGAATTACAATGGAGTTGAGACGGATTGAAACTAATGCACTTAAAGTGATCTGAATTGAGTTGAACTGAGTTGGATTGTATCCACAGCCACAAGCTCTTGCGCTCTCCCCGCAAGCCGGCGCGCAAGATCTCCAAGATCCCCTTTAAGGTGCTGGACGCCCCGGAGTTGCAGGACGACTTCTACCTCAACCTAGTGGACTGGTCCGCGGGTAACCTGCTGAGCGTGGGCCTGGGGGCGTGTGTGTACCTGTGGAGCGCTTGCACCAGTCAGGTGAGACGGAGAGGAGGCCTACTCAGTGTGTGGAAAGAGTTCACGGAGCAGTAACTCACCAGTAATTGAGAACTCCAGTTGGGTTTGTAGTGAGACAACCGCTGAAAAAAACTGCTTTGTGAATAGGAGTAAAAACTCTGAAATGATATGGCCAATGGCAGTCAATTTGTACATATCGTGGCAATAGTTAAATCATTTAATAATTCATATTCATGCATTTTTGCACAGGTGACCAGGTTATGTGACCTGTCGGTGGATGGGGACTCGGTAACATCAGTGTGTTGGAATGAAAGGGTTTGTATTTTTTGGGCTCATTTGGCACACATCAAAGTTGAGCACACAACACATGAGCTACATGAAATATTTAACTGGGCTAATTTGATTGTCCATTTGTGATATTTTGACATAACATAACTGCTGGCCCGCTACAATGATGTTGAATTAGATATGGAATCGTAATCTACTAATTACTAACATATTAATGGTTTAAAAGAATTTTCACCAAGTCAGAGATCATTTTGAACCACCTCGTCAGAACCATTGCTTTAGTGCAGGGGTCTTCAACGTTTTTCAGGCCAGGGACCCCCAAACTGATGGCGAGATGAGCAGGGACCCCCTACTATATAAATTGCATACAATTTTGTTTATAATATACTGGGCCTAGTGCCAAATAAACATAGCTACCCTGCTATTGTGTATTCAACACTAAGCTATTAAAATAATACAAAGGTTAATATATTCATTAACATTTTTCTTTTATTAACATTGAATTTAACCTAACATTTTTGAACAACGATTTGAACTTTAAAAAAATGTAACATTGAATTGAATTTAACATTTAATAACATGAAAGGTACAGGGTGGCCGTGCCACTGTCATTTATAAACATACATCTTGCAAACAACTCTGAGCTAACAATTAATAACAACTTATTAAAATAATTCACAGATATATGTTTTTATTTCATCATACATAAAGAAAGGGACAGTGAATCCTCAAGCATCTGTCGATTGGCACACATCCTCCCACATTAGTGAGATGTATCTTCTTTTCAATAACTCCTGACTGACACGATCCAACGGATGACGGAGGAGGAGTCTGGCGCATGGAGTTGTGTTCACAACATACGTAGATGTTATAGTGAGATTGACAGGTCAAATCACACCACTAGCAAGTTGTTAAGATTGTAGGTAGTAGCATGCTAACATTAGCTAGGGGGCTCATACACCTCGCAAATCCTCTCAGACTTATTTTTCAGTTACAATTAACGTTTTTCGACCTTGTACAGTGTCTATTTCTCTTTATTCATTTTTTTTAAATCTAAGCAAAAAAATGTCAAACTAACAATTTATAGGTACAAACAAGACCAGCTATGGAGTTTGGTCCGCTATCTTTTATTTTTGATCTTCGTGCTCATTAGACTTGAGCAGAAACGCGATCTGATTGGCTAGTGCCTGTGCTGTCGTATTTGCATGAAAGGTGCTGTGAGTAAACCGGTGCCCAGCTTGAGAGGGCTCCTGTGGGTAGCTGTATGTGTCGATTGGACTGAAAGATAACGTCTTCTCCATCAATTTATACGTTCGCTACAATATGTTGGATTTATATTAATGTAAATTTAAAGGGAATAAATACAATTCTGATTCGGAAGACATTTCAAATTGTGGAAAAAAAAATTGGTTTAATTTAATTTTTTATTTTTTTTTAAATATAAAAAAAAAATTGTCTTATCAACCAAAGATTTCGCGACCCCCCTGCAGTACCTCCGCGGACCCCCTGTTGAAGACCCCTGCTTTAGTGGTTACCAGGCAACAGGGGTATTGCTCTATGATTTAGTTTTGTGATGTTATAAGCAACTGAAAGAAGATGTGAAGACAACATTTGTTTGCTATTGTCGCTATGAGGTCTCATTCTACCACAGTTAATAATGTCAGCTAACTATTACTCCTGCCTCTGTTTTGTGCAGGGTAGCTTGGTTGCCGTGGGAACGCACAAGGGATTCGTGCAGATATGGGATGCAGCGGCCAGTCGGAAGCTGACCTGCCTTGAGGGTCATTCTGCACGCGTAGGTCAGTGTCTGCACAGCACCAGCACAGCCAGGCAGAAATGGTCCCACAGGACTACAGTGAAAAATTTGATGTATTATTAGTATTATTATTTGCAGTAGACTTGCCCCCAGTTCTAGGGAGTTATAGTAGTTTAAACATTCACATATAAATGTCATGCGATTCCAAATCCCAAACGATTGCCGTCACAGGTGCTTCCCTGCATTTATTTGCGGACTATTTTAGACCTTTCCGACATGGCTTGACAAATGCATGAATGTTTTTTATTTTTCAAAAGGTCATTCCCTGCAGCACCGATATGTCTTCTTCAATGTCTTGAATCAAAATCTAAACCTCCCTGATCCATGTCTCCCCAGGTGCGTTGGCTTGGAACGGGGAGCAGCTGTCGTCGGGTAGCCGGGACCGCGTGATCCTCCAGAGGGACATCCGCACCCCCCCTTCTGCTGAGCGCCGGCTGCAGGGCCACCGGCAGGAAGTCTGCGGCCTCAAGTGGTCACCTGACCACCAGCACCTCGCCTCAGGGGGAAACGACAACAAGGTAAACGGGCTAATGACATTCCTCCCAAGGTAGACGGGCCAAGGAGATTCCTCCCAAGGTAGACGGGCCAAGGAGATTCCTCCCAAGGTAGACGGGCCAAGGAGATTCCTCCCAAGGTAGACGGGCCAAGGAGATTCCTCCCAAGGTAGACGGGCCAAGGAGATTCCTCCAAGGTAGACAGGCCAATAAGATTCCTCCAAGGTAGACAGGCCAATGAGATTCCTCCAAGGTAGACGGGCCAATGAGATTCCTCCAAGGTAGACGGGCCAATGAGATTCCTCCAAGGTAGACGGGCCAATGAGATTCCTCCAAGGTAGAAAGGCCAATGAGATTCCTCCAAGGTAGACGGGCCAATGAGATTCCTCTAAGCCAGCTGTGGTGCTCCTTCAGTGCCCTTCACCTCTGTGCAGCTTTGTACTTGTGTGATACTTGTTAGACAGTGGGACACACCACACAGTAATTGAAACGCAAGGCTTTAGATCTTAATTGAGTTTTTGATAATATGGCTGACAAAGAGAACTGGGAGAACCACGTCCTTATTTGCCCTCTGCTGACCTCTGCTGCCCTCTAGCTGCTGGTGTGGAACAGCTCTAGCCTGCTCCCTGTGCAGCAGTACAGTGACCACCTGGCGGCGGTCAAGGCCATCGCATGGTCCCCTCACCAGCACGGGCTGCTGGCATCAGGCGGGGGCACAGCCGACCGCTGCCTCCGCTTCTGGAACACACTAACGGGCCAGGCGCTGCAGAGCACCGACACCGGCTCACAGGTCTGCAACCTGGCCTGGTCCAAACACGCCAATGAACTGGTGAGTAAAGGTGCTCAAGCACGCCCAGTCATGTCTGCAACCAAGCATGTAGCATCACTAAAACCAAAGGCTAGCTCAAACAAGTGTACAGTCCTGTGGTCAACAGACAACAGACATACTCTTATACTCACTTAGTTTTAGACATAAACACTCTGTCTCCTAAACTTTTTTTTCACTATTACTTAAAATACATTGCTATTTGCATCATCATTACTGATGTATGAAAATGTATTAGTCCTCCTGCAGGCTGTACACATGTATTAAAGTAATGCCCTGCTGGTCTCTCCTGTAGACTGTACAGGTGTATTGAAGTAATGCCCTGCTGGTCACTCCTGTAGGCTGTACACGTGTATTACAGTTTTTATCCATTGCTTTGGGCAATTTCACGAAACAGAAATTACATTCTCAAAACAATATGTGCAAACCTCCAAACCACTGGGCACTTGTTCAAAACCGATTGGCATTTCTCATTCCAATTGTTTTAGAAACTCCTTGCAAATGACAAGTACAATTGCATACATCTTGCACACATTTCAAATGATTTAGCACATCTGTGCAAATGGTTAGGTACAATTGCCTTCAGTTAGTCCAATTACCAATTGAATACAATTTGCTGGTCTAAACTGACTGTTGCTTCTCAGTCAAGTGGTTGTTCGCTGCAAAACATGTTGGCATAATTTCCTTCTGTACATCATCACCTGCAGAATAGTTCACTCCACTGTCACAATCGTTCAGGCACATAATACCATGAAAAACATCATGGTATATACTGTAATATGGATCTCTTGGATCATCGGCTTCATTTTTTCAGGTGCAACTAGAACTTTACTAATCAAGGAGGAGTTTCTCACATCCGATCACCAATCACTCAGTAATTAGTGTGCTTGCCCGAAGGAAAGCACAGTATTGTTCTTCATAAGTTTTCTTTATTTATTCTCCACGTTTTTCTTGCAGCTAACTACGCCTCGCCCGATTGAGATAGAGACGCCGTTCAAACACCGAAATGTCCGGCCCGATCCGGTGCAACCTGCTATATCTTTTCGTGGCGGTACTCCTTGCCACTCCTTTTTTATTCCTCTTTTTTCATCCCCTTTTTCCCCCATAGACTTGCATGGCAGAACTAAGGGGCATTATGACATCATAATAGGCTCATTAAACTGGCTTGCACCTGTGCTTCACTGACACCTGCGCCAAGGAACCTATTCTCTCTGTTCCTCTCCATTCAACTGTATAACTAGGAATATTAAGAGACACCTTCCATCCAGGGCTCTACAGTGCGAGTATTTCACTTGCATAAATAGGTACGTGCGAACTTGAAAAACTTGTATTCCCACTACCGTAACGTTAGCTATCCTAGCTGTGTTAAGCAGTGCTATCCTAGCTGTGTTAAGCAGCTGTAATATCTGAGTCCTGGGCTAAAGGCTAACTAACACTACGTAACGGGAGTATCCACTGGCAGTTTCAGCTAGCCGTAACGGGGGATAATTTTCCTTAATTCAAGTTGTGAATTAAACCTGTGAAGTAATTCATGAATTTAGTTGTGTGAATATAGTGAGCTAAGGCTTGTATTCCTACTACGGTAACGTGAGCTATCCTAGCTGTACGGGGCTATGCAAAAGTAGCTTATACTGAAAGAATGGTTAACTTGTTAGCTCACCAGTTTATTTTGTTGCTAATGTGGTTGGAGAGGATTAAGCATGACTGATAGCGTGAGTTAACATTAACCCGTGACGTTGGCCTGGGAGTAATGATTCATGAGAGACCTTGAATCATTAGGTTAACTGAAAAACGTTTGAGGATGTACCTGGACACAGCGTAGCTGTTGTAGTGTGCTCAAAACTAATATGCACTGAATCTAAAATAGCTGCTGAATCTAAAAGACTGAATCTAAAATAGCTGCCAAAATGAACACTGAGATGTATTCATTTTGGCAGCTATTTTAGATTCAGTCTTAAGACAAAAATGCATATTAGTTTTAGTCACATTTAGTCATAGTTATCCTTCTTAGTTTCAGAAGAGGTTTTTCATTGTTGCTAGCTCTAATCAGATGTACTAACTAGGAGACTAACTTTTTATGCCAACGAACACCAATAACTAGTAACTAATAACTAACTAATTTGACAGACTATAAACCAATGTGATACACGTGCTCTAGCTATACAGTAAAAGTGTTGCTTACGTTAGATACTAGACCTACAGTCTAACTCTAACTGCATTAAGTCTAACAAGCTATATCTTACAATAAACTTTTAAGTAAAGCTGGCTATGTAAGATACTACTAATAACAATTGATAAGAGGTCAACCAAAGCGTTGTATGAACAAATGCAGTAATTTGATCAATTTACCAGCTAAATTGCTTTGGAATAACTGAACATGAATAGGGTTAAACGTTGGAAAATACAATGTTTGTAACTATAGGTCGCAAATGAGTATGACATGCTTTGCTTCCGCGTAAAACAAAACCTGCTGTGCTCCTAAATTTGTTTTGTGTGCTCCTAAATTTTTTCATTTAGGAGCACATGTGCTCCTTGGGAAAAACCTTAGCGTAGAGCCCTGCAAATACTCTACTTCTCTCTCCTTCTTTCTCTCTATCCCTCTCACTCTACTTTCTCTCACACTCCATCTCTCTGCTTCACTTTTTTTTCTCCTTCTTTCAATATTTTTCCTCTTCACTCTCTCTTTACTGTCTTTATCCAGAGCCACTCTTGTTCACTCTTTCCACTCTTCTTTCTTTCTTCCACTCTTCTTTCTTTTCTTCTTCCACTCTTCTTTACTTTCTTCACTCTTCTAGGAGACTAGGAGGGGAAGAGACTAATTCCAAGGCACTTGTTCTCTCTGTCATTGCCGCAACAGAGCAAGCACACTCTCGCAGTTCGTTCACGAAACGCATTCTAGTTTTAGTTAGCTGACAGGTGCTATCCAGGAGTATAAATGCTTCCATCAAACATCTAGGGCTTGACAGAGTTCAGTACAGTTGACAAGAATGAACATGGAAGCACCAAACGAGCAAGGGCAACTGGCCCAGGACAGCGCAGGGGCAACATCACAATGTGTGCTGCGATATCCGAAAACGGGGTAGTCACCCACATTCCAAGTATCGGCCCATACAACACCCAGAAGCTCCTGGTGTTCTTAGACCGCCTTTAGGTTGATCTTATCCCTCTACATGAGGGGTGTTTGGTAGGGCCTCACTTGCCGACATATGTGATTGTGTGGGACAATGTCAACTTTCACCGTGGCCCGCTCATCAGGGCGTGGTTCGCTTCCCATCAAAGGATGGTGATAGTGCTCCTAGCCCCTTACTCCCCATTTCTAAATCCTATTGAGGAGTTTTTTTCAGGGGGTCTACGAGCATCGGGCTCTAAATCAGAGGTCCCTCCTCCAAGCAATGGATGCTGCTTGTGAGGATGTAACGGCTGATCATTGCAGGGGATGGTTGCGGCATGCACGCCAATTCTTCCCACGTTGCATTGCTAGGGAGAACATAAGATGCAATGTAGATGAGAATCTGTGGCCAGACAGACGTGAGTGTGAGGCTGAGCAGGAGAGTGAGGACGAAGACTGAAGACTTCCTTTCCTTCTGTATGTTTACTACTGTAGGCTATACTTAATTTTAGTTTTGATGTTCTTTTTGTTTGACAGTCTTTTTTGCTGTACACATTTTCTGTGCCTGTTTTGCAATTACATACTGTAACAATTTCCATGGCATGAGTCCAATACAGTTCGTCATGTGAAACCTTGTTGGCTCCTCTTGAATTTGTTTCTGTTTGATACACATAGTATTCTGGAAAGAAAACATCTACTACAGTAACCATTCAGTGTCAAAGGACTAAGCCAAGTTTGAAATGTGCACATGAGGGATATTTCTATGGTCCACTGACATACTGACAAAACATCTAAACGTTTTGACCTGCAGTGCTTAAACAATGCCAAAGGGACTTTTCATTTTGGGGGCACTGACTATCAGTATGAGAAAAGGAATTAGTTTTAATTGATGAGTTGTCTGTTTTGGGAGAGATATGACCTTTTGTAGGTGTGCCATAGTGTTTTGATAAACCATCTAGGTTATTTTGGCAAATATATTTAAAGCTTGGAGAATGTCCTTTTCTTTTCGGGAAGGAACTTTTCATTTTGGGGGCACTGACATTTTTTTTTATGAGAAAATGATTTGGTTTTGAAGCTTGACTTAACTGTTTTGGGTGAGATATGACCTTTTGAAGGTGATCTATGTAGTTGTGCTGAACCATATAGGCTATTTTGCCAAATGCACTAAGAGCTTTGAGAATGTAATCTCGGTTTCGAGAAATTGCCCAAAGCAATGGATAAAAACTGTAAAGTAATGCCCTGCTGGTCTCTCCTGTAGACTGTACAGGTGTATTGAAGTAATGCCCTGCTGGTCTCTCCTGTAGACTGTACAGGTGTATTGAAGTAATGCCCTGCTGGTCTCTCCTGTAGACTGTACAGGTGTATTGAAGTAATGCCCTGCTGGTCTCTCCTGTAGACTGTACACGTGTATTGAAGTAATGCCCTGCTGGTCTCTCCTGTAGACTGTACAGGTGTATTGAAGTAATGCCCTGCTGGTCTCTCCTGTAGACTGTACACGTGTATTGAAGTAATGCCCTGCTGGTCTCTCCTGTAGACTGTACAGGTGTATTGAAGTAATGCCCTGCTGGTCTCTCCTGTAGACTGTACACGTGTATTGAAGTAATGCCCTGCTGGTCTCTCCTGTAGACTGTACAGGTGTATTGAAGTAATGCCCTGCTGGTCTCTCCTGTAGACTGTACACGTGTATTGAAGTAATGCCCTGCTGGTCTCTCCTGTAGACTGTACACGTGTATTGAAGTAATGCCCTGCTGGTCTCTCCTGTAGACTGTACAGGTGTATTGAAGTAATGCCCTGCTGGTCTCTCCTGTAGACTGTACACGTGTATTGAAGTAATGCCCCGCTGGTCTCTTTCCAGGTGAGCACACACGGCTACTCTCAGAACCAGATTCTGGTTTGGAAGTACCCCTCACTAACACAGGTGGCCAAGCTGACAGGGCACTCCTACAGGGTCCTGTACCTGGTAAGTGAACGTGTAGTTGACGTGGCTATTACAGCAGTGACTTGCTGTGCTGATACAGTTGTGTAGTGTGTGTGTGTGGTGTGGCAGTGTGTAGTTCCAAAAATCAACGATCATGGAACTTTCAGACTGGAGATCACACGTTAAATGTAAAGGTTAGGTTTCCAAAGCCATGTGCAGTCAACCTGCAGCGATCGGGAAGCTAACCCAACGGCTTGCAAACGACTTTGTGGCGCTAACCACTGCACCACCACGCCAAACTGCAACAGTAGAAATGTAATCCTTGTGCACAGATGCCCTTGTAAGTGAACATGTGAACCTCTCTTACCCTTTCATACTTCATCTGTCTCACTGTCTTTCTCTCACTCTGTCTCACTGTCTTTCTCTGACTCTGTCTCACTGTCTTTCTCTCACTCTGTCTCACTGTCTTTCTCTGACTCTGTCTCACTGTCTTTCTCTCACTCTGTCTCACTGTCTTTCTCTCACTCTGTCTCACTGTATTTCTCTGACTCTGTCTCACTGTCTTTCTCTCACTCTGTCTCACTGTCTTTCTCTCACTCTGTCTCACTGTATTTCTCTGACTCTGTCTCACTGTCTTTCTCTCACTCTGTCTCACTGTCTTTCTCTCACTCTGTCTCACTGTCTTTCTCTCACTCTGGCTCACTGTCTTTCTCTTACTCTGTCTCACTGTCTTTCTCTCACTCTGCCTCACTGTCTTTCTCTCACTCTGTCTCACTGTCTTTCTCTCACTCTGTCTCACTGTCTTTCTCTCACTCTGCCTCACTGTCTTTCTCTCACTCTGTCTCACTGTCTTTCTCTCACTCTGTCTCACTGTCTTTCTCTCACTCTGCCTCACTGTCTTTCTCTCACTCTGTCTCACTGTCTTTCTCTCACTCTGTCTCACTGTCTTTCTCTCACTCTGCCTCACTGTCTTTCTCTCACTCTGTCTCACTGTCTTTCTCTCACTCTGTCTCACTGTCTTTCTCTCACTCTGCCTCACTGTCTTTCTCTCACTCTGCCTCACTGTCTTTCTCTCACTCTGTCTCACTGTCTTTCTCTCACTCTGCCTCACTGTCTTTCTCTCACTCTGTCTCACTGTCTTTCTCTCACTCTGTCTCACTGTCTTTCTCTCACTCTGTCTCACTGTCTTTCTCTCACTCTGTCTCACTGTCTTTCTCACTGTCTTTCTCTCACTCTGCCTCACTGTCTTTCTCACTCTGTCTCACTGTCTTTCTCTCACTCTGTCTCAATGTCTTTCTCTCAGGCCGTCTCTCCAGATGGCGAGGCCATTGTGACGGGAGCAGGAGACGAGACCCTGAGGTTCTGGAACGTCTTCAGTAAAACACGATGCACCAAGGTAAGCACCATCACTGCCTAAACATCATTTACCATGATGGATATCACTGACCATGATGGACATCACTGATCATGATGGACATCACTGACTAAACATCACTGATCATGATGAGCATGATCTACTAAGTACTGAACTTGCGGTTACATTCTTGCACTGTTTTTCAGTTTTTTTTTAATGTAAAAAAGTATTTATTGAGACACTAGGTCTCTATTGCTTGTAGCTTGACTGTTCTCTCCCCTGTACGTCGCTTTGGACAAAAGCATCTGCTAAATGACTAAATGTAAATGTAATGAGCCTTCATCACAGAACGTCCTGCCTCATCCAATCCCGGCTAACTCTCTCATTGTGTTCTCCACCCAGGAATCCAAATCCGTATTAAACCTCTTCACCAGGATACGATAGTGACGGTAGAGGAGACAGGGTCATCTGCATAACTGGACAACAGGCGCTTAACCCTACATGTCTGGGGAGAAATGCCAGGTCTGCAAAATCAACTCAGTTTCATGAGCTGTGATTCAGGAAGTGGAAAAATAAAAGTGAAAAAACAAACAAAAGATCCTACTCCATTCCTTGTAGACTCACTGAAATGATGATGGCATTGACCCCAGGCCTGAAAGAAAAAGCTCAAGCACTTGACCTGTGACCCCACCTCCTTTTCTACTGTCCAGAACTGTCCACCAATCCTGACTTTCTCTGAAGTGATGTCATTCATGCACTCACACCTGCCGAATGAGGACTTTTTCAGTTGAACATCCATCTTCTTTTTACTGTACTGTCTTTTGTGAATGTTGACAAATATGTTTTATTATATGAGTAGAAGTATTAGTCGAAATATAAGCTATATATAAACGGTTGGGTCTTGCAATGAATGTGAGGCACAAGAGTTGTGACCTTGTGAGATTTTTCTATATTTTGATAAGTGTACACAATTGCGAGCTGCTGGTGAGCTATCATGCTATCTTCTACCACAGAATAAATACAGTACTTCCGTGACATCTTGGATCAGTAAACCTTTTTGTTTTTTTGGATATTGCTGTCTACAGCACAGACACCTGCTCATGTTATTTGGCAGGGACAACACACAGGGAAATACATGTGGGTTATGCAATATCATTCATATCAATCTCATAAATATATGTTCATCTCCCTTGCTGATTCAGCTGGCTGAGCATCAATCCTTAACCCAACAAAGAGCACCACACTCGGAAACATCACAAACATTTTAATAAAATCATACAAATGCAAACTAACATACCAATATGTATGTGAAAACCTATAAAAGATGCCTTGTTTCCTCCTGGCTGTAGGTCCTGAGGAACATTTGAGTGTCTGAACCCTTGCCATGTCGGGTCAGTAATCTCCAGCGTACTCTGCTCCGTGCACACCTCGACACCGCTGAGAAAAGTCTCGCACTATCTCCCTCGCACGTCTCTTGTTCGCTTGCTCCCTAAAAGGGGAGAAGAGATGGCATGTGTTACCTAGGCAACCTACTAGCCCTTTAGTTAAAGCTGTAAGAGCTGAGAGCACAGTCACCATGATCAGTTTGCCGTTGTTGTGTTGTGTGGTGTTAGGCTACCTTAGGATTTGTTGATTGAAAGTCTGTTTCTGCTCCATGGAGACGTGTGCTGAGGGAAAGTTGGGTGTGAGCAGCACCTCCTGCATCCACACAGACAGCAGGCTGTGGCAGTGGCGGTTCAAGCACAGCAGCACCTCGGCAAAGTGCTCCATCACACTAAGGGCAGCCAGTCCCCCAATGCCCTACACAAGAGAAACGTTCCAGCAAGTCGCGTTAGTTGGTCAGCATCTGTGATGTGATTTATAATGCAGGTTGTTTAATCACAGCAGTGGTGGTCCGTCAGGGCCTTCTCTGCTGGCCTAAACATCAGAAAATAAATGTAATAAAATAAATGTAATTTTAATATTTTCTTTTCATAAATATGTATTAAATTATTCCCCATAGTCCATTATCTTCATTTCATAGCTTCCAGCGTTGTTAATTTATGTTAGAGCTTTCATCCAATCATATTTCAGCTATCATGTGTTGCCACGGTCCGAGAAATCATCCCCGAGAACAGAAATCTTCCCTGAGGCCTTCAGAATTCACATTGAAGGCCCGTGTACATCTGATTGGTTATCACAACTGGATGTTTCAGTTCATTTAAGTTACTGGCTGTTTCAGTTCATTTAAGTTGAATGAACTGAAACAGACAGTTGTGACAACCAATCAGATTTCGAGTTGGCGACACTGGGCCTTCTAGAACATAGACATGTATAGGTAGACACCGCCTCCACTGCTTCTCGGTGAAACGCGTCGCCGCCATTTTGGGAAAGGTGCTCTCTGCCGTCAGAGGTCTGTCAGACGTGTCAAACTAGCGCAAGTTGCCAGGAGCTGCGGTTTATCTGGATAAAAATCACGATAACCTTTTACATTTCGCAACCAATTTCATGGAGTATTCAAGGGTTTATGCTCTACGTGAAGTGTGTGAAAAAGATTTGCCTCTACGTTACTTTGAATCTCGCTAGTTTAATCGCCAGTCATACATGTGCATGGGTCTATAATAAACGCTCGTGCATTTTGAAAATACTGAGAAGATCTATAAACTATCGAAATAGTGCTTCTTTAGTTACTACGTATTGACCATCATTAAGAGAAAGAGCATACATCAAATAGTGAGAAACTGGCAGTCAGTGTGTTTTTCATAGTTTAATAGTTCCTTTTCAAGTATGTGCATTAAGAAACCTTGAACAGTGCAATTGGCAATACACAGTTATTTCACAAATCAACATTAGGCTACAAAAAAAATCTATATATTTCTATAGCAGTAAAAATATACACATCTCAATATATACATAGCCTACACATCTCAATAGTTGAACTGTAATATAAATAACATAGCATATATATAATACAATATAATATAATGACTCAGTATAATGTGCAATGGAATAACATATGATATATATAATATGTGATACAATATAATATATTTTAAGTATAAGTATATATTCATATTATATATATATATATATATATATATATGTACATTTGTACAATTTGACATAATATACAATCATGCTCTTAACATTTTCAGATCTATGCAGTGCAATTGACACAATATATAATTGTGAAATAACTGTGTATTGCCAATTGCACTGTTCAAGGTTTCTTAATGCACATACTTGAAAAGGAATTAAACTATGAAAAACACACTGACTGCCAGTTTCTCACTATTTGATGTATGCTCTTTCTCTTAATGATGGTCACTACTAGTAACTAAAGAAGCACTATTTCGATAGTTTATAGATCTTCTCAGTATTTTCAAAATGCACGAGTTTTGAAAGAAAAGTGAGCGTTTATCATAGACCCATGCACATGTATGACTGGCGATTTGACTAGCGAGATTCAAAGTAACGTAGAGGCAAATCTTTTTCACACACTTCACGTAGAGCATAAACCTTTGAATACTCCATGAAATTGGTTGCGAAATGTAAAAGGTTATCGTGATTTTTATCCAGAAAAACCGCAGCTCCTGGCAACTTGCGCTTGTTTGACACGTCTGACAGACCTCTGACGGCAGAGAGCACCTTTCCCAAAATGGCGGCGACGCGTTTCGCCGAGGCAACGGGCTGAAGCAGTGGAGGCGGTGTCTATCTATACATGTCTATGTTCTAGAAGGCCCGGAAGATTTCTTTCATTGCGTTGAACGTGACACGTAAACGTCCTTTGATTGGATACTGAGGCAGAGCGGTGCAGTGCTTCAGTGCTCAGTTTAGCTGGCTAATGCGAAAACGACGTACATCGGTTTCAATGCTTATTATGCTAGTTGTTTCAATTGGTAAGACTAAATATAATTACATTAACCAACTCAAATAAACTAGTTTACACCAACTTGATAATTCCAGTTTTTGATACAATTACAACGCCATTTTCAAGACGGAACTTTCAAGAAAAACTGGATATCGTGAGGATGGGAAGTTTAATGAAACTGCTTTGCAGGTGGGACAATGCGATGTTTAGTGGACAAACGTGTTAAAGCTCACATAGGCTACTTTCGGTGGACTTAATAAAACTTTGTAGACTAATCCCTGAAAATCGCCTTTTATTTTTAAGTTGTGACAGTAATATCCAAGCGATCATATAACTGAGAGTTTACTACTCTTAATGTATTGTTAATACGGTTGTATTGATTTTAAATGCTCCGGAAATATTAATAAAGTCTGTTGTACTCGACTATGTTAAGGTGATGCAATGCTCACTTATACTGCCTTTCTGTATAAATATAATGGTTCGAGAGCCACGGCGTCGTAATGATGGTATTAGGAGGTGGATTCACTCAGTTTAACATCGTGTAGTAGGACATCGCTGAAGGCCTAGTCGTGAAATGCACGCACCGCCACTGAATCACAGTAAAGGTTATGAGAATTATTTACATAACATTTAACTTTTTTTTTGTCTGCCATCACAGCCCGTCAAAATACGTATTCTATGTCCTAGACATTAGTTGAGTCTGGGATAAATCCGGCCATGTTTCTGCCAGCACTGCGTACGTAAATTGTGTGACAAGAAACAAAATGGAGCCTTGAGGGAACTCGCCTCTAGCAGGGACTGAAGGAGCAACTTCCCGTCCTCCTGCAGCACCTCACTCACTGCAGGGATATCTTCACAGTGGGGAACCAGTTCTGTCTTTCAGTAGTAGAGCACACACAGCAGTCATGTATCTGTACACAGAGGACCTGCAGATACCCCTTCAACATCTACTAAACGTGTGTGCATTCACAGGTGACTAGGTAGAGACAAGCATTGAAGCACTAAACAGTATTTTTTTACATATCAAACTAGGGTATCCTGCTAGGTGTTGTCTGTGAAATGCTTATCACATGTTAAGTGCGCCCAGGAACTCTAGGAATGTGCCATGGACTTACAAAGAACAAACATGTTGACTTCACAGTGGGTTTCTCAGGGAATTTGAATGACAGGATTCCTGAAGAAGTAGAAAGAATCCAAACATGAATATTCAGAGTTAAATTTAAATAGCGATCATTTGCTTCATAGCACCTACCAATTGTACCATCAGCCTTGGGATATATACTCACAGGGAATAAACACATAGATCAGGTAACTGAGAATGAGATTAAACCAGCGTAGGCTTTGTTGCACACGTCACTTTTTCTGTGTCTGTTACTTATGGGTTTCAATTACAGGTAGCAGGAGTAGGCTGGCCCTCCCATTATGAAAACCACGACAACAGTATTGAGTATCCAGGCTGGGGTCAGCAGGTCGTGTTCTCACCACAATAGAAAAGAGCTTTGATGTCCAAAGTTTCAGAGAGGTACAGCTCCGCTTTTCTTTTCAGCACCTGGAAAACACCATGACGGGGAAATCACACGAGATTAGTACTCAAGTGTAAATGACACAATGACAATCAATGAGTATTTTAAAAAGATCTTTTTTTAAATGAATGAACTGCAAACAAACCTGTGCATGGAGTTGCATGAATGAATCCACAATGTCAGGGTGATCTCTTGGCTCTAAATTACAATCATGCATAGACATGAAATTATCTCCTGGGTCTAAAATAAAATCATGCATAGATATACAATGAAAACTAATAGAAATGCAAATATTACACACAGTAGTGGCTGAAAGTTGAAAGTATATTCTCTCTCACAAAACATGCATCAGTGTACATCAGTAGTCAAATGAACACCTGAACAGAAAGTTTTTCAAGCAATATCTAACATGGATCTAGAAAAAGGATCACAATGTTCAAATCATATGGTTTATTGGAAAACCGCAGTGCTGCTTACTGTCCTCGAATCAGTGAGCTCTTGTTTTTACCTTGCTGAAAGATAGTCAGTGTGATGGAGCTCAGAAGCTCAATTAGCGACTTGATGGGGGCAAAGTGTTCTTTCTCGCTAGAGAATATGTGTACAAGCTGATAAAAAAGGCACAAAACAAGCCACAATCATTTATAAACTCGAGACGTGATGGATGACTAGTGGCTCCTCTGGAACTGAAGAAGTCACCCCACCTGTCGTGTGAGGTCAAGCGCCGCAGCCTGAGGAACAGCACTGTACATCTGCCCAATCAGCTCGCTCAGCTGGGAGACCAGAGGGGCAAAACCACTCAGGAGGGTCTTCAGTGACTTGTCAAAGATGGCACAAGCAGCCTACAGGAAGGAGAAAAAGATGACCACACCAGCATATAGAGATGGACAGAAAGACAGATCAATAGACAGACAGGTCGATAGACACACAGACAGACAGATAACTAGGTAAATAGATAGATAGATGGATAGATAGATAGATAGATAGATAGATAGATAGAAAGACATATATAGATAGATAGATAGATAGATGGATGGATAGATAGATAGATAGATAGATAGACAGATAGATAGATAGATAGATAGACAGATAAATAGATAGATATACACACATATAGATAGCTACCGGTATAAAGATAGATAGATGATAGATAGGGCCTCATTTATAAAACGTTGCGTAGAAACCATCCTACATTTTGTCTAAGACATTTCCTGAAATGAGCGTAAGTGAGATCCACAGAAAACAGACGTACACACAAAAAACACGTGTACGCCAATCCTTCGGTTATAAATCACAAATGGTCGTGAAATTGTGCGCAACTGAATCTCCGCCCTCAAAACGCCCCTATTTAATCTAATCAGCATATTTTCAATGCACAAACAGAGCGCATCCTCAATCCACAAACTCTCTGTGAAAGTGGCAAGAAAGAAAGAAACATGTAAACAGAAGAATTAAAGTGAGGTTGACATCAACGTTCTGCTGATGGAACAGCAGATGCGGGCCAAAACATCGTTAGAAAGCCTGTCTGGTGGCGTAATGGCAAAAGCAAAGTATTTGACATGTAGTAGACACGTCTCCGAAGCACGAGCAGCACCAGAAGCCGCATCTGCGGCAGCAGCACCAAGGCTTTGGTGCTGTATTGAAGTGGGCTTCCTAGGCTTTCTGAGTGTGCGAAATCTGGATGAGAATACATTGGGAACCCTGTTTTACGCAGGAAATCCTCTTTCACATTTAGCTGGGCACTGTATGGAAATCTAATAAATTGCGGGCATATGGGATAGTAGGCTATACTACGAAGAACATCGGGCAAAATTCTGCTTAATGATGACGGGGATTGCTCGACTGGTCTCCAATTTCTCATCGGAACGTTCCTGTAGCCAGGAATCCAAGAACGGACACTACCTGAACGTGTATGGCCTGGTTGCCTCTGGTGCGCCTCTCTAGACGAGAGGCCATTTGGGCACAACGCTCTCGGCAAGCGGTACCTGCTTATCAGACATACATCATCCTGTGTCAAAAAGTCTGCACGATCACAAAAAAAACCTCTCTCTCCTTATTGCGCAGTTGGCAATATCCTCTAACAACAGCAATGCAGCCATATCTCCTACTGAAAACTAAGCCACTATTAGTCTTTTTATAGGTTATAAGTTTGAGCGAAATGTTTTACACTTGTGAAATTAAAACGGAATACCTATAAGATGTGAATCTCATTCATGTGTAAATTATTCTAATAGTTTATTTGATTTTAACATTAATTTGGCCTT
The DNA here is from genome assembly GCF_963457725.1 of Sprattus sprattus. Taxonomy (NCBI): domain Eukaryota; kingdom Metazoa; phylum Chordata; class Actinopteri; order Clupeiformes; family Clupeidae; genus Sprattus; species Sprattus sprattus. Next base: position 29,899,598 of record NC_137923.1, on the reverse strand, counting down.
TCACCATTAGCCCAAATGGTGACGGTGGTGCATGATGATGAAACTGCGTGTCGGCTGCCTGTCGGCGCTCGGAGAGTCCTGAATTCCTGCAGTACTCCAGTATTGCCGCAAGGAAATGTACTTACGTCAACTGAAACCAGACGTAGAGATACGTCCTTTTCTACGTCTAAGACGGTTTTTATAAATCTGTACTTAGACGTGGATTTGATCGCACGCACAGTCTAAGATCAGTTCTGTGCGTAAGTAGAAACCATCCTACATTTTGTCTAAGACATTTCCTGAAATGAGCGTAAGTGAGATCCACAGAAAACAGACGTACACACAAAAAACACGTGTACGCCAATCCTTCGGTTATAAATCACAAATGGTCGTGAAATTGTGCGCAACTGAATCTCCGCCCTCAAAACGCCCCTATTTAATCTAATCAGCATATTTTCAATGCACAAACAGAGCGCATCCTCAATCCACAAACTCTCTGTGAAAGTGGCAAGAAAGAAAGAAACATGTAAACAGAAGAATTAAAGTGAGGTTGACATCAACGTTCTGCTGATGGAACAGCAGGTGCGGGCCAAAACATCGTTAGAAAGCCTGTCTGGTGGCGTAATGGCAAAAGCAAAGTATTTGACATGTAGTAGACACGTCTCCGAAGCACGAGCAGCACCAGAAGCCACATCTGCGGCAGCAGCACCAAGGCTTTGGTGCTGTATTGAAGTGGGCTTCCTAGGCTTTCTGAGTGTGCGAAATCTGGATGAGAATACATTGGGAACCCTGTTTTACGCAGGAAATCCTCTTTCACATTTAGCTGGGCACTGTATGGAAATCTAATAAATTGCGGGCATATGGGATAGTAGGCTATACTACGAAGAACATCGGGCAAAATTCTGCTTAATGATGACGGGGATTGCTCGACTGGTCTCCAATTTCTCATCGGAACGTTCCTGTAGCCAGGAATCCAAGAACGGACACTACCTGAACGTGTATGGCCTGGTTGCCTCTGGTGCGCCTCTCTAGACGAGAGGCCATTTGGGCACAACGCTCTCGGCAAGCGGTACCTGCTTATCAGACATACATCATCCTGTGTCAAAAAGTCTGCACGATCACAAAAAAAACCTCTCTCTCCTTATTGCGCAGTTGGCAATATCCTCTAACAACAGCAATGCAGCCATATCTCCTACTGAAAACTAAGCCACTATTAGTCTTTTTATAGGTTATAAGTTTGAGCGAAATGTTTTACACTTGTGAAATTAAAACGGAATACCTATAAGATGTGAATCTCATTCATGTGTAAATTATTCTAATAGTTTATTTGATTTTAACATTAATTTGGCCTTTCACCATTAGCCCAAATGGTGACGGTGGTGCATGATGATGAAACTGCGTGTCGGCTGCCTGTCGGCGCTCGGAGAGTCCTGAATTCCTGCAGTACTCCAGTATTGCCGCAAGGAAATGTACTTACGTCAACTGAAACCAGACGTAGAGATACGTCCTTTTCTACGTCTAAGACGGTTTTTATAAATCTGTACTTAGACGTGGATTTGATCGCACGCACAGTCTAAGATCAGTTCTGTGCGTAAGTACGTTTTATAAATGAGGCCCATAGACAGATAAATAGATACGTAGATAGACAGATCTATAGACAGACAGATCGATAGACACACAAACTGACAGACAGATAGATAGATAGATATCTGTCTGTCAGTTTGTGTGTCTATCGATCTGTCTGTCTATCTATTTAGCTATCTATATGTGTGTCTATCTAGCTATCAATTTATCTGTCTATCTATCTAGCTATCTATCTATTTATCTAGATCTAGATAGATAGATAAATAGATAGATAGCTAGACAGACAGACAGATAGATTGATAGCTAGATAGACACACATATAGATAGCTAAATAGATAGACAGATAGATAGATAGATAGATGTATACAGTATAGATAGATAGATAAACAGATAGATATACTGTATAGTTAGATAGCTAGACAGATAGACAAATATATAGATACACAGATAGATTTATAGATATACTGTATAGATAGATAGATAGACAAATATATAGATACATAGATAGCAAGATAGATAGATAAATAGATAGATAGACAGATAGATAGACAGATCTATAGACAGACAGATCGATATACAGACAGACAGACAGACAGATAGATAGATAGATAGATACATAGATAGATAGATAGATAGACAGATATATTGATAGCTAGATAGACACACATATAGATAGCTAGATAGATAGACAGATAGATATATAGATAGATAGATAGATAGATAGATAGACAGATAGATAGATTGATGTATACAGTATATACATAGATAGATAGATATATAAACAGATAGATAGATAGATATACTGTATAGATAGATAGCTAGATAGATAGACAAATATATAGATAAATAGATAGATACAGTAGATATACAGATAGATAGATAGATAGACAAATATATAGATAAATAGATAGATACAGTAGATATACAGATAGATAGATAGATAAATAAACATATATATATATATAGATAGATAGATAGATACGTAGATAGATAGATAGATAGACAGATAGTGTGTGTGCGTGGCGGGGGTGCTGCTTACTTCCACTACTTCGGAGTCAGTAAGCCAATTGCTGAGGACAGCTTGAATAAGAGGGAAGAACTGCTGCAGTACTACAACCACCTGCACAGACATTTAATCCATAAAGCATCACATTTCTTTATTAGTTTACACACAAGGTGGACATAGAATTTCTTCTGCACCACACTCACACATACTGCCTTACACAACACGTGACTTTAGTATCTAATTCAGTCTCAGAAAAATACTTCAGTCATACTGTGTACACTTTTACATGTAAAAAATACTCAACAATTGTGAAGTCCCACCACACAACTCATTATTTGATTCCTGTGTCTCGTATGTATCTGTTGCCGAGTACGTGACTTACTGGGTGTGGGTCGGGCTGTGGGGCTGCTGCTGGTCTGGATATGGCCATGTCGTCAGAGCCCTCAGGCTCAGCATTGGTGTCCAGTGTGGTGAACAGACTGGACAGCAGGCCCAGGATGTGGACGATTGCTGACTTGTTAGATGGGTTGGGCTGGAAAGAAAGAAAGAGATGAGTCATGTTTTATGCCGTCGTTTCTCTTAAGGAAGACACTCTGAGACTAAGCAGTAATCCTCTAGTAATTTTGAGATATTACAACATTTCTCTTGACGGAGTTGATTTTTTTATTGTTTATTATTATTTATTTGGGAGATTTTATGGCTTATGTCAATGGATGAGTTTGTGTTTTATGTGTTTGTGGTCTATGCTTTATGTTAATGGCTTATCACTGAGTGTCAGTTTGGAGTCATGGAGTCATGTTTCTTTCTCAATATTGGCTTCAAGATCCGAAGTGTAGGTTTCCCCTCTCTGTTTGTGTCCTACTTCTCTTCTTGACAGGCTGTACAGCTGCGAGGTGAGGGCCTGAGCTAGAGACAGGCTTTACTCTGTTCTTGTAAACTCCATCATGCAAACACAGATTGAATAACTGGGATGACTGGGGAAGATGAGTTTGAGACATACAGTATGTTACGTGTGTAAGATTCTGGATGTCTGCCTGCACGATAATTGGTTTGGATTTTTTGTGTTTTGGTGTGTTGTCATTGCGGGTCTTAAAACCTTAGACTTGTTTGAAATAAATTGGAGACCACCATTGCTACTCTCTACCTTGATGCACCACTGAAAAAATAAAGCCTTGTCTTCTGATTGATCACCATTGCTACTCTCTACCTTGATGCACCACTGAAAGTATAAAGCCTCATCTTCTGATTGAGCACCACCGCTGACTGAGTCCCCTTCTGTGTGGTAGTGAAAAGTACCACCACTCTCTAAGCTCAGGTTGACCATACCGTCTCCTTTGTCAAATGCCCCAGCTGCTGGAGGTGAGGGCCGAGCAGGGGCAGCAGTTTGCCCAGGATCTGCTCCCCTGGCAGGGCCGAGATCAGGAACCCCAGGGCCTGCATGAGCCACATACACTGGGCACTCTGCAGACAACACCAGCAGGGCTTTACACATAATGCACAGAATGACATGTTCATGTTTGAGACTTTATATTAACGCTATTACCCTTTAACGCTTTAATAGGGATGTATATATTGTAGGTGTTAAAGATGGACTGACCTTGTGGATCTGTTTGACAAGAACATCCTGTGGAAAAAAACAAGACTTCTTGAGCTCAATCTTTCTAACAAATATTTTTTCCATTCATGTTGTCACGCCAAAACAGAAAGCACATGGCGAAGATTATACAAAATTCAGAAGCTTGCCTTGTGCTTCAGGCATCACACCGTAAACAATATAACCTCACCTGCGTGGCAGCCAGGATGTTGTCGGCATGGGGCTGGAGGCTGAAGCGGCACTCACGGCAGATTCTCTTCAGGGCGGAGACGCTGGACACGGACAGGTCTGCATTGCTCAGGGCCTGGAGCACCACGGGCAGAATCCCCCCAAGCATGAGAGGGTGATCTGCCAGCCACTCCCCTAGTGAGCCTGCAGAGCACAGGGAGGGAGTCACAACACTCTGGCAGGTGGGCCTTTAAAGGTACAGTCTGCAATTCTGGTTTCAAATACACCCTTCCCTTCGGTGCTACTGTGGCAACAATGTTGACTGTCTGGAACACTGTATTGTTCGGTCTGAGCCACTTTGTTTGTTGCCCATTTATAAATCCAGGACTGCGTACAAACACCTGAGTTTTTTGAGTGCACGCACAGAACTGGCAGCTAAAGGGCCGTGAGGTGTAGTGCACTGAATCTGACAAACAGTGTACTGGAATCAAATAAATTCCAGTGATTCATGTAGAGCCAGGAGGAGAACAGTACCTATGGTGAACATGACTGTGTCTGCTAGCTCCACGTTGGTAACATTGATCAGGGGGATCAGGCCGATCAGTCCAGGGATGACATCAGAGTAACTGACGTCTACGGTCTCAGCAATGGACTGAAACCCAAACAGAAGTGCCTCTATATCCTCCACGAGAGACAGAAGATGGGGAGAAAAAGGTTTATGATCAGTAAAGCCAGTTAGTTTGTCATCTATTCATTCATTGCTTGGCTGGTAGTTATAATCAGAGAGAGAGTGTGTGTGTGTGTGTTTGTGTGTGTGTGTGTGTGTGTGTGTGTGTGTGTGTGTGTGTGTGTGTGTGTGTGTGTGTGTGTGTGTGTGTGTGTGTGTGTGTGTGTGTGTGTGTGTTTACACTTGTTTATGTGTTGAGGTTGAGTGTTTGTGAAAAGGAGGTTGTTTTCTTGACTGACCTGCCAGGCGGCTGTTCGTCTCGTGTCTGTCAGAAGTCGGCCAAGTCTGTCATAAAGGTTCCTAAGCAACTCAGGCCCCAGCAGATCATATACATACATCAGTGTGTCTGAGATGTCTACCCTAGGATGCAAAGATAGCAGATCATATACATACATCAGTGTGTCTGAGATGTCTACCCTAGGATGCAAAGATAGAACACAACTATAACAGACCTATCTATCTAGAGGTATTCAGAAGGGAATGCATTATTATAACACTATGGTTTGTCTATAATGTCTATGAATTTTACATAAGAACATCCAATCTTAAGATTTCTGTCAAACATGTCTGTTCATATTTAAGACATTCATGATAGACGAATTAATATGATATTTACAACCATTAACCTTATAACCTTACCCACAACCTATACTTTGAATGCTGGCCCTATTTTTATCCACTATCAATCTCTTATGTACAGTATCATGTACCATCTAGTATTTATCATGTATATGTATATTGTATGTCTCATGTATATACCATCTTGTATGTATCATGTTTATACTATCTAGTATGTATCATATATCATCTTGTATGTATCATGTTTATACCATCTTGTATGTGTATGCCACTTTGGATAAAAGCGTCTGCAACATGACTTCATTTTAATGTATGCATGCTAATGTGCTTTATCCTGATTCATTAATCTGCTTGCTCCTGATTCTCTCTTCTCCTCCTTTTCTCCCTTTCCTTCTGCGTTCTTCCCTTCCTCTTTTTCTATCTCCGTCCCTGGCCGTCCCCAAGCAGAGCTGGGGTTTTGCTTAAGGGCTCTTCCTAAAGGGAGTTTTTTCCTTACCAAAGTCTTTTCCTTGCTCTAGGGGTTCAGGCTCTGGACTCTGTAAATAACCTTTAGAAGATTCCAATTGGTTCATGGCGCTACATAACTATATTTTAATTGTATTTCAACTCATAATAGTAACATCAACATATGCCTAGCAGATTCCCTGGATTTAAATAGTGAAATAGTTAGCCCCTAAATAACGTAAGGCCTATCAGCTTCAGAGTTCTGTGGACCTGTAAATTCTGAACTGCTCCTTGTCATCAGAGGACCAAGAGGCGTATCCCTCATCGCTGGGAAAACGGGATTTGTGCAGCAGAACATCGACCAGCTGGAAATACAGGGGCCTGTACACCTGGAGGTAAAGTGCCTGGCGATCTGCATCAAAGGACAGAATTTCGTCCTGAGAAGAGATGAGTGAAAAAAAGTCTCAGTACAACCTGCTAGCTATGGCCATTCCTCAGAATTTCCTCAGGCCATTCCTCAGCGTGTACTAGAAGGTGTGAGTGTGAGAGAGATGGCTTTGCCTGCAGCGTGTACTAGAAGGTGAGAGTGAGAGAGATGGCTTCACCTGCAGTGTGTACTAGAAGGTGAGTGTGTGAGAGATAGAGATGGCGTCACCTGCAGCGTGTACCAGAAGGTGAGAGTGAGAGAGCTGCTGGTCTCATCTACAGGGTAGTGCCCAGGGATGCCGGTGCAGTACAGGATCATGTTGACCAAGGCCTGAAAGTCTTGCCACTGGTCCACATGTTCCAGAAGGGTCCTGTAGAGCGGATTGGAAGAAACCACAAGCAGCAGACAGGTGAGATGGGTAGCAGTAACATGCCATGCTACATTAGTTAGCCACCCCGGTGGAGTACAGAGGTGTGTTCACTAGCTCATCGTGAACAGGTAAGAACCCTCTCATTTGCTTCATACCGCCCACAGGTGGTGTTTTGTTCTTAGACACTTCAAGAGAACATGTTGTTCCGCAAGGCAGAGCCGGCACTGTTAGCACTGTACCTGCAGTGTGTCTCCCCAAGAGCAACGGCAATCCTGCAGATGCCGTGAGAGGTCTCCATGTCGCCCGTCTCCACAGCCTTCCTCAGCTGATCCTGCAGGCCTAGAACTTGAGGCATCAACTTAACCAAGGTGTCAGCAAACCTGTCGGGCCCATTGGAAATATTTTTTTACACAAAAAATAAAAAGACTATTCAAAGTTGGGTACATAACATTCTTCATTTCAGTCTTCAAAGACACACAGTAGGTATCTTTCAATGACACTATCAATAAGTATAAGGGTTATAACCAGTTACTCGTTAACTGAATGTAATCCTTAGAAAAAAAATACACCGAAATGTCTCAACGGCCTTAGACCACTCACCTGTGGCAGTCAGGCTGGGAGATGGTGCTCACTATGGTCTCCACTGCCGTGTCAAACAGCTCTGGGTCTGCCAGCGTGGAGAAGCTGTCCTGCAGCAGCCCCTCGCTGTCCCCCAGGGAGACGTCCAGAGCCATCCAGGAGGCCAGGCACCGCAGCACCCTCATCTTCACCTGGGCTGGGGAGTCGGCCTGCCTCAGCAGCTGTTGCAGGAGGGGGCAGACAGTACTCCACTGCCTAGCCAGAGCGGTCCGTAACTGGGTGCGGCGTGCGGCTGGGATCTTGCAGTTCTGGAACTCCTCTGGGAGCACGGCTAGGAGCTCCAGCATAGCCAGGCAGCGGACGCGCCCGTCGGCCCCGGTGATGGCATGTCCGCTCTGAAACTCCTGAAGCAGGTCGGGCACGGCGCTGGGCCACGTGTCGGGCATGAGGTGGAGGACCAGGGAGGCCAGGGCCACACACAGCCTCGTCAGCACCATCTTGGGGCCACTGGCGAAATGGCCGACCTGGGAGATGAGTTGGGTCTTGAGGGAGCCGTGTTGCTCTGTGGGGAGGTCACTCCAGCTCCTGGATATTTTGGCATACAGCGTGCTTGCTCCAAAAAACTGGACCTCTGGGACCTGAGGAGAACCGGGACAGTTACCAGGCAACACAGTGTTGGACACCCTAATCTTCCACTTTTGATTCTATGGTACCATTATGGGATTGATTCTATGGTATCATTCCTGATGGCTGCAGTGTAGTACCACTCCCTGTCACTTGGCCCACCCAGTCAACTAATGTACATACCTCTGTTGCGAGCTGTTGTGTGTGCTGTTTTGGTGCTGTTGTGTGAGCAGTTGTGTGTGCTGTTGTGTGTGCTTGTGTGTTTGCTGTTGCGGTGCTGTTGTGTGTGCTGTTGTGGTGCTGTTGTGTGTGCTGTTGTGGTGCTGTTGTGTGTGGTGTTGTGGTGCTGTTGTGTGTGCAGTTGCGTGTGCTGTTTTGGTGCTGTTGTGTGTGCTGTTGTGTGTGTTGTTGTGTGTGCAGTTGTGTGTGCAGTTGTGTGTGCTGTTTTGGTACTGTTGTGTGTGCTGTTGTGTGTGCTGTTGTGTGTGCTGTTTTGGTGCTGTTGTGTGTGCTGTTGTGTGTGCTGTTGTGTGTGCTGTCGTGTGTGCTGTTGTGTGTGCTGTTTCGGTGCTGTTGTGTGTGCTGTTGTGTGTGTTGTTGTGTGTGCAGTTGTGTGTGCAGTTGTGTGTGCTGTTTTGGTACTGTTGTGTGTGCTGTTGTGTGTGCTGTTGTGTGTGCTGTCGTGTGTGCTGTTGTGTGTGCTGTTTCGGTGCTGTTGTGTGTGCTGTTGTGTGTGCTGTTGTGTGTGCAGTTGTGTGTGCTGTTGTGTGTGTTGTTGTGTGTGCAGTTGTGTGTGCTGTTTTGATGCTGTTGTGTGTGCTGTTGTGTGTGCAGTTGTGTGTGCAGTTGTGTGTGCTGTTTTGGTGCTGTTGTGTGTGCTGTTGTGTGTGCAGTTGTGTGTGCAGTTGTGTGTGCTGTTTTGGTGCTGTTGTGTGTGCTGTTGTGTGTGTTGTTGTGTGTGCAGTTGTGTGTGCTGTCGTGTGCGCTGTTGTGTGTGCTGTTTCGGTGCTGTTGTGTGTGCTGTTTTGGTGCCGTTGTGTGTGCTGTTGTGTGTGCTGTTTCGGTTCTGTTGTGTGTGCTGTTGTGTGTGCTGTTGTGTGTGCAGTTTGATACCTTGTCCCGGCTCAGGAGGACCCAGCAGAAGTGCCAGGCTTGTGGAGACATCTGAGCCTGGGTCAGCCACTTCTGAGCCACGTTCTTCTGGGCCATGTCAGGATCATAGTACAGCTGATGGAGAGCCTGAGTAATGTGAAATGTGAAGAGAGTGATTATGATTTAACGGACAAAGCACACACACACACACACACACACACACACACACACACACACACACACACACACACACACACACACACACACACACACACATACACATACACATACACACACACACACACACACACACAGGGAGAGAGAGAGAAATTTATTTTGCAAGGTTACTTGCTGTGGTGGTGGTTACTATGACCAAACTGATTTGATTTAGGCATATTATTTTAAGGGTCAAACATCAGGGACACAGTGGGCTATTCCATGGCTCTTCTTCTATTCTTGATGTTGCCAATAGCAACAACCTTCACAGAACCACATGGCACATTTTATAATTATAGCATAGCTTACAAAGATATCAGATTACAATCCCACTGCCTCCTCAACTCTAGCCTAGCTCTTTGCTGGGCAAAGTCATTGGAATTTCATTTGTCAGTTGGACAATAATTCACTGTTGGAACAGATGTCCCAACATTTTTTCAACCTAAACTAATACAGTGTTATATTATATACAACACCCTACCAAGAGTGGCATATAAACTCCTCAAATGCAATGTTATATTTGATTATTTTGAGTATTCAAAGTATGGTTAGTCCTAGCATATTTAATATTATTCTTGGCCTTAAGTAAGAACATTTTAACTCTAATCCTCTGTAATATACATAAGGATATGGTTCATATGATGCAAAGAACATTGCACTGTATGAATAAGACAAAATGAGTTCATCGGCTTACCCTCTCCACAGCTTCAACGGTGAAGTCAGCGCCAGACGCCTGAGCTGAGCTGGACTCCATGTTAACTCAGTTTACTAAAGGAGTACGGAAAGCGCAAAATAATCGATTACTGGTGTGTCAGGGCGTGAAGACCAGATACATCGTCAACATAATTTTCGGAGCCTATCCATGCGCATGAGCAGCACCCTCTCGACTCCTTCAATCGGACCTTCTCTAAAGAAAGCGTCCAGACAGTCTGTATCTTGACATGTAGCCCCGCCTACCAATACCAGAGCACATGTGAAGACTTGACAGCTGACACACCGCTCGGAGAACGGACGCGAGGAGACGCGAGAGCATCGACCTACTGTTCAGGCTTCTGTATGAGCTAACGAACAAAGGAGTGGATGATATCGTGTTTAATTCAGTTGCTCTTTGGTTGAGAGAAATTTCTTGTTTCTTTGTTCGATTTCGGATCCAAGGCCTCTCTGAGTGTGAGAGCACACAGTCGTACCCCTCCCCTTCTTTGCCTAGACCCCGTGTGTATTTTTAGAGATGATGTTCCCCGTCAAGTAACGTAACGGAAAGAAAACCTCTCCGCTGAAGAGTGAGCAAGCCGACAGATGAACCGCCGTCACCGCCTAGAAAAAAACACCCACGAACATGAAAACTATAAGTTATATTTTTACGGGTGCTCTGGTGATTCTATTCAATCCAGCCAAATTGGCAGGTAAGGTCCTCCGAAGATGTATGCTATTCTGTCGCTTATCTGGCATAATGCAGTGATAGTGTACATTTTATCTAGGTCCTTTAACTGTTATGGAATAAGGCGTACATTTAGCACATCATCTCTGTCAGTACGAGTTAGTGGTGTGATTATCTGAGGTGGGTGGATAACGGGATGAATGTGATAACTCTTTTAAACTGTGGAAATCAAGGCGCACAAATCATTATTGCTCACGCAATGATCGTTAAGGCATGGCCTATTCTGCCGACCTCTCCTTTTTAAGATCATTGCGTCCATAGTTTATACATCAACACCTGGCTGTTTCATGTGACAAGTCGTGCTGTATACTTGCTGTTTGTAAGCTACTAGATGGTACAATGCAATGTATTACACAGTCTTTACTAGATTTAAATGTGGCATGAAAGTAGATACTGTATATGCTCCCAATACAAATGCACAAAGGTGTTCAAAAGTGAAACTGTATTTGTTCAACTTGATTTGAAGGTGTAAGCCTTACATGAAGAGGCAGACAGTAGAGTACAGTCTTTGTTCCATTTTATCTTTTGAATAACAAATGTATTCTTGGAAACAGATATAGCCAACCCATTAGGCTGAATTAAATTATTCCTTAGATTGTTTCATTTGTTCATTTGGAATATGACCTAATTTGAGTTTCAGAGATACTGAAGCAAAGTAAACAGAGATTCCCAAGGGTAGACAAAATCTGGGCCTGAGCTCCATCTTCGTTTCTCATGGGAACAAATATACACGCCTGTTGTTTTGTTTGTTCTTTTAAATCCACAGAGATGCCTAAATGTCAGAGGCACTTGCAAAGTGGTCCTCTAAACTGCTGTTTGTGGTTGGCTGCCCTGAATTATACATTAGTCTTCACAATAAGATCAGACCAGTCGATCTACAGGCAGTACTCCCCCTCATACCCATGTGAAAATGCTTTGCAGTTTAACAGAGAGTGAGATTAGTAGTGCCATTTTTGAATATCCCTATGTTCTGTGTACCTTGATGGCTTCATTCCAAGCATTTCTTCTGTTTATATTTTGTTGGCAAATGTAAACAAAGGGCTTGAAACTAGGATAGGATGCACCCAGTGCATTTGAATATTAAGCATGTCCCCACAATTTCCTTTTTGGTCCTGTTCTAGATTTAGATCAAAAATCAATCAAAAATCACATGCCAGCCTAGATCAGGGACTTTTCTGGGATTTCCATTAAAATCGAACCATTTATATATTCAGTGAAAAGGGCTGGTGATATTTATTTAAACAATCACATTCCTCCGACTTGCAATTAACACACAGTGAGGTGTGGTGAGGTGTAGTGATGTTTCAATAACAGAGGCAGTAGTCTATAGGGATTGTGGAGCTGAAAGTCTGCTATAACATAACACTGTAATAATTATGCGTTTTACCCTTACTGAGCAGGACAACTCTGCTATAAATGTCGGAGATCTGGAATAATCACAACCACAATGGTGTGTGTGATACAAAGAGGCATCTTTATTAATTCATCTAATGGTCTACAGGTTATTTCATAAAAAGGTAGAAAGGGTTTAAACCAACCTCACCATGATAAACCAGGTTTCCGTTAAGTTGAAAACTCCTACACACAGGGCCATTTTCCAGCTTAAGGCACGCCACCTGAACACGGCACGCTGACACCCTCACCCTACGGAGGCACTGCAAGCCATTACTCACAGCATCACTCAATCTCGCTCTGCCATCTATATCCCTCAGCGCTTAAGCCAAACCATCTATGAGTTAACCTGTATCAACTCCTCACGCTAATAAAACCCACACAACCCCATCTACACATTCATACAAAAACACATATCAAGTTTAAAAGGATACACTTAAACACTTAAATAGATACACTTAAACACTTAAAAGGATACACTTAAACACTTAAAAGGATTCACTTAAACACTTAACTTGCCCCCTTAGCAAGACCCTCCCCTGGGGTCTGAATTCAAGACGCCGTCCAACAACCCGGGAAAATGCTTCGCTGGACACTAGCAGGTTTTTGACAGATGTCGGTTTTTCACCCCACAGAAAGAAGCAACACACAGGGCCACTGCACTCACCTGAGAAGGCGTTCCAGCTGTCGAAGGCGTTCCTATGTGCCCAAAATCGTGTTGTACGGAGAAGTCTTATTCGGCCTTCCTTAAGTCCAAGGCCTGACTGTCTACAACCCCTCCCCACCTAACACCGCAACAGCTAACCCCCCTATTATCTCTATCTTCATCGTCAGCAGAAGCAGAAGCAAATGCAAATTATCCCCTCCCTCCCCAAAAGAGGGTTGAGCCACAGCAGAGACGTGCTCTCTCCCTAATGCAGCGCCTGCCCAGTCTTTTGTCTCTCCAGCGCTTCCAATCAGTCACACCTGGATCTCATTCAGTCAGTTCAAGCTATCCATGAGTCCAAGCTCATTCACTGATGAGTGTACCACCCCTCCCACTTCACTGTCACCATCCATATCACAATACTATGAATTATGGGAGTTTGGTTCTACCTTCCTTTGCTTGCTGAGTTGTTCATTGCTAACTATGCTGCCTGTTTGTTTCCTCCGCAGGTCAGACCACTGATCCACTGCACACCGAGCCTCCCACTGCCCAGTTGGATGTGGGAGCTCCCGTCTCCATCTCTACCTTTTCCTCCAGACCCACAGCGACATCTGGAGAGGAAGCCTCATCTAATCCTCCACCGCAAGAGAAAACCTCCCCACCGGCTGCCACTCTCCCCTCCCCGTCAGAGCCCACCCGCGTCAGTGCTTCATCACCAGAACTTGGCACTGTCTCTGGAGGATGGAGAGACACGACTGCTCTCCATATGACAACCCCCCTCCCTACGCTCCCAGTGCCCCCACAGAATGACACCCTCAGCCCTAAGCCATTCTCATTCACAGGTACAGTGTGAGAAAGGTAGTGTCAGCCAGCATGTGTGGACTATTTCTGTGTCTGTGTTCTTGTCTGTGGCATCGATGTTCATAGCGCATCTTGCATTTACACCTGGGGAAAACGAGTCATGTCCTAATTAAAAAGTCAACAGACGCATAAATGAAAACACACGAAACCCTTCAAAATATAACATTTGACATTATCACTCTGTAATGAAAACACAAACGCAGACAAATACACACGATGTAATGGTATAATTGGCTTTATGCATACAATATTATTAAAAAACATTAATTCATGTTAATTATATAGAATGCAATTATTAATAATAATGTATTATTTGTCATATTATTATCATAACTGTCTTAACCATGCTATACTAAGTTTACCTTTTGCCGTAGCTGTGTGTAGATACTGCCCCTGTGTTTGTAAATACAGTTGTCAGCGTTACGCCGCCGTCACACCACTGGCATACCTTTGTCTATATTTAGCTCAGCTGAAGCTCTGACCTCTTGATTAATTTCTCTCACTGGGGTGGGCAATGGTGTCATACTACCATTGAATGGCTTCAAACCACTACCAGGAAATTAGGACGGAAACACTCATAGAATTAGGCAGTCAAGCACTTTACTAATACTTTCATAATCATGGTGTGTGCTCCAACACAATTTCTTTTCAAAACTGCAAGTTACCATTGTGGATATTACACAAACCTTGGGTTAGGGCTATGCGTATAACTTTTGTTTTCACGCTGTCTGTATTGAATTGCTTGTTCATAGCTTCAATTTTTGTTATATATCCTTTTATTACTGTATGTTAAAACTGTGTTATTCTTACCTCTAGTTTCCAATCCCTTTCTCGTTTCCATTCTTTTTCCATTTTTTCTCCCAGCATCCACTGCTGTTGCCACATCACTTCCCCCAGGAACAGGCACTGCCCCCACAGAGCCAATCACAACCCCTACAGCATCAACTCATCAGACTGATAGTGATCTCCTGAACACAGGCACCTTGACGCCTGCCCTAGTGGCCACCCAGACCGTACCCCAATCTACCCTTATCCCTGTATCCACACAGACAACACAACAATCACCCCCTGAATCAGTACCTGAAAAGACAACTCTGAATATGACCTCCCTCCCACCAACCCCTTCTCCTACCCAACTCCTCACGTCAGAGGCCCCCCAAACACCTGTTCAACTCTCTGTGGCCCCACCCAAACAGGATGACCCTCCACAGTTGGATGTTGGTGATGAGGGTGAGTGTTCATTAAAGCCAAACACAAAAGAGTTAAAAGTGAGATTAAATAGACATTGGCTTGCAATAAGTTAAGAAGATTGTGTCCAGAAAATTATATTATTTGACAGCTTTTGCACCTTTCCTCTTCATCAAGACGCACCACGTGACGGTCACCATCCTGCCTCTCCACTGGATCCCATCCTTACAGGGCTGGTGTCCATATTCATCGTCTGCACGGCGATAGCTTCTGTCCTGCTCTTCCTCAAATTTCGCCATCGCCATGAGCACCCCGAGTTTCATCGACTTCAGGATCTCCCGATGGTGAGTTCAGGAGGATGACTGTTGCTTCTGGTAGTGTTTTCCTGTTGATCCTTATCTTAGCATCTACAAAGCTGACCCAACAACATGGCTTTGGTGCCCAGTTGTGAGCTCATAAATGAACTCCCGCAAGATTTAAACTGATAACTGGTGTGTGTGCAAAACGTTACCATTTTCATTGTGGTTTCTTTTTTTTAAATTATTTTGTTTAACAAAATTTGAAGGTCCACTTCAGCATGTGTCTTTCTATTTGTATGCCCACAGGATGACCTGCTGGAGGATACCCCTCTCTCAAGATACAGCTATTAGCCAGCCAGTATACCTCGTCTAGCATTAAAAGATAGTCCCAAGCTGGAAAACCACTGCCATTGATGGTTCCTCTTGCCTTTTGATTAACGAGGACCTCTCACTAACAGATTGGACTTTACCTTCTCTACTTCACCCTCTTCATCTTACTACTATTGCTAGACACAGCATCATGTTATAAATAGCATCCTCATGTTTTTGAGGAGAATGTGATCCAAAGGGTCAAGCACTTAGACGAGGCCTTTTCCTTTTATTGTGGTACCTTGAGTGGTTGAGCTCATATTTAGCCAGGTGAGATTGAATCATCAATGGGAATTGTCTGACTGAAAATGTAGTGAGGTAGTAAAACATTGTGGAAGAGATGATGCTGGTCATTATGTAATTTTTATCTTGAGATGAAACATTGATGTGTAAATGGTTGCTAATATACACTAGGATTGAAATTGTGATGTTGCCTTTTTGTGCTTTTAATGTAGCTGTGTATGAATAATGGTGTTCCGAAATCTGTTTCTCCACTTTATTGGTAACTATGATAATGTGGGATTGATGTGTATTCAAAATTGCTTGATACGTCAGTCATACAGTATTGTGCTGTTGTGATGACTTATCTAATTCCAGTCATAAAAGGCCTAGTGTCGGATTGAATGAAATGTGTTTGGTTAACTTTAGTTAACAGCTAACACATCCTTAAAATCTCTAGAAGAGGCTGCAGTTCTATTAATGATCAGGTGTGCTATCAAAGTGGTCTCAAGTCAGTTGCCTGTATCAGGTTGTCAGGGAAGGCTTGTTACCACGACAGACATCCAGAGACATCAGCGCTCCAGTCAACATATTTGTTGAATCTCCCAGCATCATTTCTCAAAACATTTTCCATTACATAAGTGTACTGCTGTTTTTCATCTTAACTTTACCTGTGCATCAGCTGTGCTAGCCCAGTGACAATAATTCCATTCTCTACATTGGTTCATGAAATCTAGCACATTATTTATGATCAAATCTACAGCACACAGATAACACCAGAAGGCCTCACCTCCAAGGGTCATACCATTTTCTTTGACAGCAACTTTCAGTTAGAATTCTAAAAGAAGAATTAAATCTCAGTGAAATAAACAGTAAAGCAAGGACAGACCAAGTGCCACATGTGTTATTTCGGTCCTTGTATCTGAAACGGTTCGGTGTTAGCTGTCTCATTGATCAGTTACGGCGAATTTGCAACAGTTGAAACATTTGAAGGCATTTCCCAGGCAATACTTATGGACTGATAAAACATACAAGGACACAAGGAAGACAAGGTTCTAATTAAGATGTTCTGTATATTGAGTTGTTCAACTGTGTTCTGTGTTGCAGCTGTTGGTTGTTTGATACATCAGGTTACCTATAAATATACTAAATGCAGCATATTTTTGTATAGTTTCATTGATAACAGTTTGGTCTGTTTTGGGATGCACGGAATGTCCTTAAAATTAACCATTATTAAATATGTTGCCTTAGGCTCACTTTGACCTGACTCCCATCTCATGAAAGAAATAAAACAACACAATTGTTTTCAAAATGTGCTGTACACAAGTCATGTATGCTTGTTGCAGGTGACAAGTGCCAAAAGGTGGTTCAATGTCAAATATGTTGCACATTTGTGAAAATATTGTATAAAAGCTCAAGTTTAGAACTGTGTTTATAATAAAATGATTCTAAATTATTCTGGGATTGTTTTTGAACGTGTCACCATGTGTCGGACTAGTGTACAGTCTGAGTAAAGTATTATTAAAAATACAGGGTATTGCTAGAAGCAAATAAAATATGACATTTCATCATCTTGTTCATGGGACAAGATAAATGTATGTCAAATGAGCAACAACATTTTCTAAATAGATATGTGATCAGATTGTGCATGTCACTTTGTAAAGGTTTCAACAGAAAACAGTTTAGTAATAAGCTCCCAACAACAGGACAACCCATGTTCATTTTGGTGATACAGAAAACTAAAGATAAAATGATATGAGTGCATAGACAATATTTAATTACTTTGGTATGGTACAAAATAATGTTCTGTCTGTATGGACACAAATCTTTCTGTTTGTACACATGAGAAGGTTAAAAGAAAAATAACTGTATAAAATGCAAAACATTTATAAAAAAACTATAGTTAGACATCAGGGTAACACTAAAAGTCAAATCAATTCATGGCTAACTTTGAAAGCTGTACCTTAACACTGGTAAAATGCAAATATACAATTCAATTTCAATTCAATTTAACACAACTATACGAATGTATTATAAAATGCACAATGACAGGCAACAGAATGCTGATGATCATTACATTCATCTTGCTTTGATAAATATTTGAACCGGTTGAATATACGGTATTTAAAAAGCATCAAAATAAATATCAATTAATGAGTGTATGTAATTGCCTCTGTAATTAAATATTATAAATATTATAAAACTAGATGAGAGTAGATAAATCCCAACTTCAATTGGCACAAATTAATCTAATAATAGTTTACATGGATAAGAAGCGGGTGACAGTGAGCAGGTTAACAGTGTGTTTAGCATTATAGTTCAACAGTGATCATAAATGATAGACATCATGTCTACACAATATAATATATATACAAAACATACTTATAATATAGTGTATCTGAAATGCTGTTATCCTATTTGATAAAACAGAGGTCCACGTGAAACAAAAATCTCTCCATATGGCTCGTCCTGGTGCACCATGAGACTCTTTCGGTTGACATTATCTGTAAATGGCCACATAAATGTCATTAATGTATTCATTTAGGTATCTTTTTATTCGTTTTAGAGACTAAAACATCCCTAAAAAGATTTGTGAGATTCTTCAAATGTGGATCCACTTTATAAATGAAAAACACCATTCAGTGATTTTCCCTATTGTTGATAACCTACTGTCATTAGATTGATTCTAAATCATATTATTGAATTGTATTATTATTTTAATATTCTGCCACTGGTTGGTAGTTTAGATTCAGAAAATGAATGTGCTGCCATATTCTTGCATGTCCATGAGCCATCCTATACCCATCAGTTCTACCTGGTTGAAGTACTGCACTAATCAGCACATTCAAATCCCTAGGTAGAAATGTCACTTTTTAATCTAGAAACAGATCTCTGTCAGTCTTCTCAGCCTTCCTTACCCACCCTAGCCATCAGATGAGTCTGTCAGATGGTGCTGCCATTCACCGTTCAGCTCAGTTTTAGCCAGGATGATTGTCTGGAAACGCTCACCTGACAAGTTGTGTATTCCTATACCTATATATCTATTCAATCCCTATTTAAAATAACACTCATTCAGGACTACTGAAACACCCAAACAATTCCAAGTCAAGCCTGTTTAAACCACAATGAATAAGTGAAATATATCGGTGTATCCTTTCCACTCACCTAAAAGACTCCAGAAAGAGCAGGCGACTGTTGTACGGCTCGATGTTGGAGGCAGTAAAGAGTGAAATGTCACTTCGTCCTGCATTTGCAGAGGTTGGAAAAAAAACCTGAAGGGGAAGAGATACAATATCGAGATGGCCTTCTACAAACACACTGCATCAGAAGTGATAACAAGAACTGTGAAAAGCAGGGCTCTGTGCACAACTGAGATCTGAGTCACTGATGCTGAGGCATCCACATATGTTCACACAACTGGGTTGGGGCTCTTCTGAAAACAAAGGCATTCCATTTAGATTCCCAGTTTCACAGAACTGGACTGGCGCTCGTACCTCCACTCATCCTGTGGCGGTCCGAGTTGTGCTTGTAGAGGCTCTGGAATTTCTTCAGGAATGTCTTCCAGTCGACCAAGGGAAGGCTGAGGAGGAGACCTCCAACACAAACAAAATGCACGGTAATGTGTCACAATGACAACCACAGGATACTAAATAACAATTCAATTAAATTCCATTTGTATTAATATAGCGACAAAACAATAAAATTGTCTCAAGATGCTTTAAACGATATAACAAGGCTCAGTCAAAGTTTTATTTTATTGTATTTGAGAGCTGGGCTCATTTTGAACAACACAAACTTCTAACATGGCTCCACTATCAGCTACCGATCTCATCTCACAGCAGTCTCCCTGTGACTAGGACTCTGAGGTACAATATGCTGCCCTTGCTGTTCATGTGAAGAAGTTTTTTTCCTCATACTCTCCAACCCTCTTTTTTTTGTCTAAACAAAACTCAGCACACACACACACACACACACACACACACACACACACACACACACACACACACACACACACACACACACACACACACACACACACACACACACACACACACACACACACACACACACACACACACACACTCTCACCTTGAGAGCTCAGCGGGTTCCAGGCTCGGCGGTGTTCCAGGAATGTCTTTGTCAGACAACTCCAGAGAGAGAGCTGAAACAACTGTTGCCGCCACATACTCATTCATTACAAGTGAGCACTGATTATTCTTCACAACAGAACATGCTAAGTCTATTTAAATGTTTCATAGTTCATGGTCACATTCTCTTTCCAGGGGACAAAATAATGTAAATCTTTATGTAGTGATTTAAGCTCCCACATTAAGTCTGTAATGAGAACCCTGTCAAGATCTCACCTGATTCCTCCCGAGACAAGGAGTGCTCCAGTCCTCTGGGGATCTATATCAGAAACAAGCTGTGAGTTCGGAGGCGTTGATTTGAGGAACTACAGATCGCAAGATATTCACTACACCGTTGATCTTGCACCTTGGATAGAAATACCTTACAATATGGCCGCCGTGTGTGAAAAACCGTGTCAAAAGCCGGAGTATGGGCTTTTCAAAAATACTTATCTGTAATTAATAATATCTGCATTAAACTTCATTCAATGGAGATAGCCACTGACCCTATTGGTAGACCATACATGCCCCCCTAACCTGACGCCCCTGGGATATGGAGTGATAGAACACTGTCTGGACTACCACTGGGCTTTGGTGTAGTCACCTCTGGTTGTAACAGGGAGGTTGCGCTGATTTCCTTGGAGCTCAGCTCCTTCTCGATCGCTATCTCCAGAGCTTCCGTCTCCCTGTCGCCCTCTGCTCTCCCCTCCTCCATATCTGTTCTCCTCAGCTCCCTCTCCTCCTCTTCCTCCTCTGAGGTCTCGGGCCCCACCTGTCCCCGAGCGAGGATCACAGGGGTGAAAGCAGCTCCGCGTTTCCATATCTCAAGGATGTCTGGAGGCAGGTCTGTTAGTGGAAGGTGTGGCAGTGATTCACAACAGTACATCACCAGCTGGGGAAAACAATGTCATAGCAACCACTAGAACAGTTGTTATTGACAACAGCTGAGTGTCATCTTCTGGGTGTCAGAGGAAAACAGTGTTTTTTCTGTTTTTATGGGCTTTATGGAGACATGGGGAGTGTATTCCTGAAAATGTAAAGCATTCTCTTTCATACTGTGACTTTGTAACGGAAGGTCTCACGACCATTTCAATGTACAATTGTTTGTTTTTTGTCATCAGATGAATATGTTAATATATGAGACCAAAACTGCAAAGGCACGCACATTGCAAACCTGAGTTGATTGTTTTGTGCATATGTAACCTATGAAGACACATGTGAAGTGTTTTGGTGAATATCACTTCAGCCAAATCACTCATTATTCACTGCTGTGCAGCCCATTACATTTGCCATTATTTTCACTGTGAATATGTGCCTTTACTCACCACACATTATTTACATGGTGAATATGTGCCATTACTCACCACACATTATTTACACAGTGAATATGTGCCTTTACTCACCACACATTATTTACACGGTGAATATGTGCCATTATTTACACGATGAATATGTGCCATTATTTACACGGTGAATATGTGCCATTATTTACACGGTGAATATGTGCCTTTACTCACCAGATATTATTTACACTGTGAATATGTGCCATTATTTTCACGGTGAATATGTGCCTTTACTCACCACACATTATGTACACGGTGAATATGTGCCTTTACTCACCACACATTATTTACACGGTGAATATGTGCCTTTACTCACCACACATTATTTACACGGTGAATATGTGCCTTTACTCACCACACATTATTTACATGGTGATGAATACTATGTGCCTTTACTCACCGCAACAGGGATTGCTTAGCAGTGCATTAGGAGATGCCGACCCCAGAGTCTGCAGGTCCACGAGTACCTCTGCCTGAAGTAGTGTGAGAGAACAGCAGACAGCCATGCGAAGGAGAGTGCTGCATTAAAAGCCTGGTGTATTCCACCTGTGTGTCTATCTTTTGAAGTTGTGATGGACCTCACACGAGCCTTTTTACCCGTATGTAAAAATAATTAATACAATCCTATGTCTGATATAATGTCAGCATGTCATGATATAAACACATACTTCATGGACTTATGCTTACCGGGCCTTTTATGGCACAGAGTAAGTTGCTGTTCAAAAGCTCTGTTTAGTGCCATGACAATATTACAATAATAATAAAATAATATGTTTCTTACTACAGGTCTGGTCTCAAAATGCACTTCGTCGACCTGTGCCCGCTGTTCCTCGTGAGAGATCTGGGTGTTCTCGTCGATAAACATGAGCTGTCTCCTTCTCCTCCTTGTCTGAACAGGGGCCACCTCCAGGACCTGAGGGAGAGTATACCATTGGTACACATAGCCAACAGGAAGAATGACAAACTCTTACTGCGACCACGGGAATCCACAGCCCTCAGACTGATGCCTGCTCTGAGTATGGGCAGGTCACCCAGAGCTAGAAGAAACCCAAAACATGCTTCCGGTTTATCAGAGGCAGGACTGGGAAGTATTCTGTCACACACACAGATGCACGCAAACACGCAAACACACACACACACACACACACACGCACACACACACACACACACACACATGGTTGTAGCACAGCCTAGTGGTCATACAGTGTGCTCATAAGTTTACGTCACATTTATCTGTCATGAATCTCTTAAACACTTCAACATTCCCTCTGAATGCACACACACACACAGACACACAGACACGCACGCACACACACACACGCAAACACACACACACACACACACGCACACACACACACACACACACACAGACAGGCACACACGCACACACACACACACAGACGCACGCACGCACGCAGGCACAAAAGCATGCAGGCACGCACGCACACACACACACACATGCGAACACACACAGACACACTCACGCACGCACACACACAGACACACACACACACACGCACAAACACACACGCTCAAACACACACACACACACACACACGCAAAAACACAGACACAGACACATGCACACACACACACACACACGCACACACACACACACACACACACACACACACACAGATACACACACACACGCACAGACACAGACACACGCACACACACCTCTAGGCTAGGGCTCTCAGTCCTCCGCCTGACTCGCTCCTGCCCTGGCCTTGGGCCCAGTGGTGGTGGAGAAGATGGAGGCACAGACACCGGGGTCCTTTCTCCGGACATCTCATACGGCTCCACGGCTGCAAAGTCCTCTGGCCAAAGCACAGGCTCGTTTCTAGAGGTAATCATGGTAACCTGGAGTCTGGTAAGAAGTAGAATGTAACACTGGAATACTCATAGCTGGAGAAATGATCCTTAGTTTAAAAAAACTTTCATGCTGAAAATGTTGCAAAACAATTTTATTTATTTATTATTATGTTATTATTTTTTTATCATAAATTGTGTGCAACACATATATGTACTCTCATAAGCATCCGATGTTGCAACAGTGTGCAAAAGCACCTTAAAAAGGATTTCCCTCCTACACCCCGAAACTGTATGTGGACAGTAGATTCTTATTCAAGTCTGACTCACTGGTCTGCGGACGTGACGGAACCTGCCAGGTCTCCTGTCCCCTCCATCCCTGCTGCTCTCTCCTGCTCTCTCTCTGTCTCTGGTTCCTGTTCTCGCTGTTGTAATAACCTTTCGCTTTCCATTTGCTGATCCCTAGTCATTTCTTTTGACACAGAGTTTATGCAATCAACTGCTGTCTGTATTAAAGGGAACCTAGACATTGGGCCACTCTTGTCTTTCCACTCTGCAGACACACTGGAGAGCATACAGATAGAAATGCCCTTTGTTGATGTTGACAGCAGCGGGGACCATGCAACATATTGCATGTGAATTTGCCTTCTAAATTTAAGTCCAATTTTGACTGTTTGTGATATGGAAACACTTGAGGAGAGGGCAAATATCAATGGAAAGATGCTTGGAGCAAGTGTGCCAAGTGTGAAAAAAACAAACAAGTGAGAAGTTCTATGGGCAGTTGTAGACTTCGAGGATAAATAATAAATAAAGGAAAACATGCATGTCCATTTTCCAATACATAATTGCACTCAGTGAATGGCCTTGTGTGACCTTGATCAATAAATAGTTTTGTGTAACTTTCTAACCAAAAGAAGAATGCAAGTTGCTGGTAACAATAGCAGGTCCACAAAATGGGCCTAGCCTCAGTCTCAGAACTTAGGTTCAAAGATGGCTTGACCTTTACCTTACCTTCAACAAAATGATCTGTCTGCTCCAGTAGCATATCAACGATACCACCCATCTGGAGTTCCACCCCTTCAAACTGAGAGGCAAACAGAGATGACGAGAGAAGAATGGGAACCTGAATGTGTTTGTGATTGTGGTGGTGATGTGTGTGTGTGTGTGTGTGTGTGTGTGTGTGGGGGTATTTCACCCCTCCTGGTTTATACATCCTTTCCTCTGCTGAATTATTGTATTTGTATCCCTGGTAGAATATGATGAACTTGTTGGCGCTAACAGAGGACTAGTGAAACGATAAAAGATGCATTTTAACACATTAATGTAAAGAATGGGGCAGATTTCTGTTTTGCAACACTAAGTGTTTAACCTGTAAGTGCTGTCACTAAATTGGTAAGTGTGATTTATTGAAGTTGCTGTCTAGCGAGTTATCTGGTTAACAATTTACGGAGGGCGGAAAGAAAGCACCCTTTTTAGTCGGTTCAGACAATTCTAGAGCAGATAAAAATCTCACACAAACAAAGAGCTGGCTAGTGCTTGCAGTGCACACCTGTCCTTTATGCTAGCTCCTTAAGCTGCTGCAAAAGATAGCCTAACAGGCTTCATAGTCTAATGTTTACAGCCCACTGTAGTTTGTGATTTATCTTCATGAATAAAATAATTTAAACACATAGATGCTACACAGATGTAGTAACACTAAGCACTAAGTGGCATTAGAACAAGCAGAGAGGAACTGTACACCAAGCATCATTCATCTTATGCACAGTAATACATTAAATTGTTGTATGAAATGATATGAAAGCTGCTAAATACTATAACCATAACCATAAATGATAACCAACTGCACCTCATCTTGAGAGATTATGAGTGGCTCTTGCTCTCTCAGAGTGATGGATTCTGGAGGCGCAGTAAAGCCTGGTGAAGAGAAACACACACACAGGATATGTAGAGGCGGGACATGTGAAACACAGGACATGTGAAACACACACAGGACATGTAGAGGCAGGACATGTGAAACACACACAGAATATGTAGAGGCGGGACATGTGAAACACAGGACATGTGAAACACACACAGGACATGTAGAGGCAGGACATGTGAAACACACACAGGACATGTAGAGGCAGGACATGTGAAACACACACAGGACATGTAGAGGCAGGACATATGAAACACACACAGGACATGTAGAGGCAGGACATGTGAAACACAGGACATGAAGAGGCAGATTCCTCCATCTCCATTCCCTCAACCCTACATTTGTCACAAAAACTTTCAAATTCTGTGTCTTCCATTTTGAAACAATGGGATGTTTTGTAATCATGTCCGGACGAGAGGATGAGCAGGACACAGGGTTCCCACAAGGACCCAACATGGTATAGTTTAAGACATGGATCAGGGTTCATTACTGTTACAACATGGTATAGTTTGAGACAAGGATCAGGGTTCATTACTGTTACAACATGGTATAGTTTGAGACATGGATCAGGGTTAATTACTGTTACAACACTAATAATGTGTTCATAATGAGAACAGGGTTCCAAAAATCTCACAGACAACAGGTAAAGAGAGAGAGAGGCTTTGCATGTGTGAACACTACTCAACAGTGAGAGAGGCTTGTATATATTATACATATTAATTTAGGACTTTTTTCTTAAAAAACTTTCAAGGCCTTAATTTTCTTTCTCAAATTCACAAACTTCCAAGGATTTTAGGGACCCGGAACTCGGTGGACAAGTCTCCCCCATCCTCTCACACCTACCGTCGCTGAGTAAAATTCTAGCCGGTTCTGGAGACTCTGCGGAGAACACCTGAGACAACTATAGGACAAACACAGGAACAAATGTAATCAAAGGTTGTGACTCTATTGGCCAGGCCAATTCACACTAATATCACATACATTTCCTGACCTATCTCTGAGATCACCTAGTCCAAATCTTGCCACCACACCACATCAGTAAAGAATGAATTTAATAGATTATACAGTCAGGACACATTTTTGTGTTCAGAAAGCTAACCAGGACACTAGTTTTGTTTAAAACAAAAGGTAAGTAGAGAGTACTAACCAGTGTCGTCTTGTTACAATAATATAACAATGCGTTTGTTGCAATGAACACGTCTAGTAATCTCTGCATTTAAGTGTTAATTCCCACTAGTGTCTGAAGAGATAACGGATAATGTCCATGGACAAGTTTTGATGTTCATGTAGCAAAAAATTGCTTGGCTTAAACTGTCCTGCATGACCAACTGACCCCTCCAGTTAGTGACCTACCACATGGGCCTCTGTACTAGTATTTCTAGGGAACATGTACAAATTCCAAGTGAATCTGACTGCTAAAATCTTAGACTTTCAGTATTGGATCAGGAATCTGAATTTTTGTGCTTCTAGCCTTAGATTTTGGTTCTCAAATGTGGTTCAAGACCTGCATGTTGAGTCCATTTGCAGCTAAATCATGTGTCGTTAAAAATCAAATGTAAATTACATTTTAGGTTAACAGATTATTTGAAGCAGAACTACTGTATGCAATTAATTCTGATATATTTGTTAATGGAGTATTTGCAGTTTGTATCGTGATCCATTTGAATGTATGTTTTCCCATCTCTGGAAAACACACAGGATGTACTTGAACTGCAATGGCTACATGTTTACCTGAAAATATGAACTGGGGCTAGGCAGATCATAATCCACCACTCCAAAGAATGGGTCTGTCTGTAGATCAACGTCACTGGACAGAGTATGTGCAGTCCTACATAAAAGAGAAGGACAGAAGGGATGATTCATCTGTTTGAATGGCTGTGCCTACGCAGTAATCATGTGAGCTTCCTCCCGCTGCCCATATGGTGGACTGTTCCCTAATCTCTGGGATTCACTCTATGTCTGCTCATACCCCCACTCCCACAGTCAGTCTTCATCTGTCTTTCTGCTCTAATCTTCACTGTAAAAAGGTCGCTTAAGGTGTCTACAGCTTATAACCATATTGGGTTAACAGGCAGATCAGTGGTTCATGAGGTGGACAGTTGTTTAGTAATCGGAAGGTTGGAAGGTTGCTAGTTTGATTCCCCACTCCTCCTTACCAAGTTTGTAAGTGTCCTTAAGCAAGACTCTAAACACTAACTGCTCCTGATGTATAAATGCAAAATTCCTTTTAAGACGCTTTGGATAAAAGCATCTACTAAATGACTAAATGTAAATGTTCTGCTAGGATTTAAAAGGTGCTGTCTGGAATATGTAAAAACAATGCTCAAGATGGCATCATTCTTTCTGTGACCCTGCGATGGATATTAACCTGCTGTCTGCCACCAGGTCGATCTTGGACTGATGGTGCCTCAACAGTCTCTCTATGGTCTGCTGGATCTCTTCTAAGCCACGGCCATTTCAAAAGCAAAACAGGTTGAATTTAAACAGAAAGAATAGTCTTAAAAGTAGGCAGCAAGCTGCAGTAACTCCTGACTCTGTAAAGGCTTCAGCATCTTTGCAATCTTTCACGTTACTCCTCTAACACCAGTGTCACATCCTGTACCTATGAAAATGCCACATTGCCTGTGATAAACCAGCACCACTCCATACTGCAGGTGAGATGATAGGAGAAGGGAGAAACGAGGGCGAGGCAATCCTGGCCGAGGAGGTGGGGCTTGCAGCAATATGTACTCCATGATTTCATCACTGTTGACAGATACCATACCATATGTCAAGAAAATGTAAGACAGTTTGTAATGACGAACCCAGCCGTACCCAGATAGGCCTAAGTAGGCCCTGTGTCAAAACTGAACTTAAGTGAAATGCAGTGAGGCCAGTACTATGATGGAAAAGCAGTCGCCGTGCGCACTAGTGACAGAGAGCCTCATGCAAATGTGACAAATGGTGCATTTTAACACAATTGGTTAAAAGTTAACGGGTTACATTTAAAATACTCCAACGCAATAGCCAACCATAACTGATAAAGAATATATTTAGACAGACAGGGGAGTTGTTACAACATGAGTTACCTCACTAACATGGTGATATGGTGAAAAGTGATATTTATTTACCATGTTTGCTGGACGTTAACCTTAAGGTAGTCCCGTCGAGTAATTGATCTGCCCTTTGTGGCTGCCAACCTTCAAACATTTCAGACAGAGACAGAATGGTGATGAGAGAGACAGAGCGTATACGCAGTAGACTACCTCACCATAGGCTAAATGCGTAGGCTCCTGTAAGCAACAAAAGGCGCTAACGTTTAATATTGAAACAAGATAATGGATGACGCAGTTTATAGCCTCCTGAGAAGAATAAGACAATACAAAATACGATGACTTTCCCCATAGTCTCTTTCTAATCTGTGTGCCATGGGCATAAATTAAAAGGTTCGATACATTAAACCATGTAGCCTTATAAAAAGGCCTTCAATAACTTACCATATTGTAGCAAAGCATCCAGTTCGGTAGTGTAAAACTGTGGGGTAGTAAAACATTTCTGAAATGAACAAGATTTTCCCCTTAAACTCAGCTGTGCTCTGCTTGACGGTTGCAGTCTATGGTGAGGTGTGAAACGTGAACAGTTTATTAGAGCCTGCCCGAAGACATAATAGTTATTGTTTCCTAACCAATAGATTTGATAAAATATGCTTTGGATACGAACTCAGCCAATCCGTGTCAGTGACTCTTTGCATCATCGTTTGGACTACAGGACTATTTTTTTCACAATTTTTTTTTTATTAGAGTAGGCCTAACCTACATGTGTCACAGGAATGGCTTTAATGTTAATCGAGCACTTAAATCTCAAAAGACAAAGTTAAATAGGCAAAAGAAACTTGAACTTGACATGTTCATGTTCAAAAGGTTTCCTTTTTCAAAATAAGGAGGGAGTAAGATTGATCACTTAGAATCACTTGTGTTTACCTTCTGGCTACTCAAAATAAAAAATAGACTTGTTTTATTAAAATGTGACCCATTTTCTTTTCACTGGTGGATAACATACAATCAATACATAACAGCAGTCTACAGTTAAGTTTTAACAGCCTTATTTAATAGTCTTTCATGGTACTAAATATATAATGTTGGCTCGACACTAAAATGTGCTCGAAACATGCCACGACCCTGTGCCCTTCTGGGTGTATCCACAGGTGGTGGGTGGGCCTCGTCTGAGCTATGGAAAGGCTCCTCCCTACTTAGCTTCGGCAACAGGAAATTAACCCAGAATCGCTTTGTGTCAGCGCTGTCTGAGTCAATCCTCAGTTGTTCTAAAAAGTCGTTTTTTGTCTGTTTTTGTGAAAAATGTCGGGGGCATCAAACCTTGTTGCGATGAAGAAGATTGTTCAACAACTGCGATTTGAAGCGAGCATCAACAGGGTGAAGGTATGCAACGTTACGTCTCCTTGAACAACGGTAAACTTTTAGCTGTGAGCTAGAGAAGTTAGCTAGTCAGCTAGCCCCCGAACGCTATGCATGCTAATCACTTGACCGAACAGGGCGTGGGTTGTAACGTTTGCTAATGTTTGAGATTGAACAATACGATGGCTTGTTAATCCTCAAAAGTGTAAGATATCTATCCCTACAAAGCCAGTTTTGTTTTAACAGGTCGAGAGTAGATTGCTACAACTAAAGTGCTTTATAGTTTAATTCAGTAACCTATTTTAAGTTAAGAGAATTTTAAACATCAAACTGATGTTAGACAAATGATCTCGCTAGCCAGCTAATTTCAGATAGGATACTTTATCAGGTTAGAAGTAAAGGCAAAGACCGTTCCTTTGAACTGGTTTGCCTTGCAACAATCTTTGGTTAATGTACTGATGGCTAAGTATTTTTGATCGCTAGCTGTGTATCTGTTGAAGTGGTCTCTTGAACTGGGCCATCTACGGCTATGAGGTCGCTTGATTCTTTGTGTACGATCATAAGATACACTGAGCAGGACAGTGGGGTGTGAAGTGATCAAATAATCTCTGGAGTACAGTATGTGAGGAACCCAGTGTGGATTACATTTGGTGTTCTATAAGGAGTACAAAACGTATTGTACACGTACAACCCAGTAATTAAATACACCCTCTATATTTCAATGCTGCTGCTCTAGGTATCGCAGGCGGCAGCAGACCTCCAACAGTTCTGCATGCAGAACGCCCTACAGGACCCTCTGCTCACCGGTGTCTCCTCCAGCACCAACCCCTTCAGACCACAGAAGGTGTGCTCCTTCTTGTGAGACCACACTAGAGAATTTGCCAAAGGTGAGCTTAACAAATTACACAGACGAAAGATTTACTGGGCATGTCTTCGTGGCAGTGTGTTAAAATAAAAAAATAAAAATGTTTCCTATTTCAGGCTTTCCTTCCATCACGGACAGAACTGTTAGTGGATAACTGTTGTCCCCAGATGAAATGCCAACAACACAGTAAAGAGACTGCACATATGTGATAAAGAGGAAAACAAATCTGATTGCCTGAAAGTCGCAAAACAATTACGCAGAACTATGACTTAATGGCCTTCATTTCTGTCTGAATCGATAACCAGTTTTACATGTCATGATTCATAACATAACTTGAAATAAGCACCAGGATACTGTTAGATACTGCCTTAAAGTGAGCAATATGCCAGAACAAGGGAGCAAACTTGTTAAATTTTAGTGGCACAAGCAGCGTCTTAACTTATTGTGCCTTTTTTGTACTTCTCATCTTTTTTTTTAACTAATAAATCTTTCTTGTTATTCATGTTATCAGTGAGTGAACGTATATTCTTCTAATTCTACACTGACATGGCAAATATTAATGTCTTAAACTTGAATGACATTAATTCGTAGAGCAAAATATGTCCCCTTTTTACTGTTTACTAGATGTGAATTGATGTAAGGGAGGCTTAGGGGATTTACAGATCTTTCGTGCCGAAAGCTGTATCAAGAAATCTGATGATATTCTGAAGACTTTGTAAATAGTTCCTCTATCAATTGCATCAGTTTGTTGCGTCTGCGCCTTATACTCCAGTCTGTGTATATATGGATGTTTCGCCTGGTGCGTAAAATTCAAAACTAGCCTTAAAATGCAAAAACACATCAATATGGGATTATTCGTTGAGCCAGCACAGTGATGTCTCATAAAAAATGATCCCAAACAAAACCCCTAAAATGATGCTGCACTGACCTCAAAAACATGGGTAATTATCATGCTTGTATTTATTTGGAAAACAAAATGTATAGTAATGTGAACACAATTTCCTGCAGGGTCAAGCTTAAGAATTCTTTTGACCACATCCAAATAGTTTTTTTATTAAGCACACCACCTCAAAACAGTATCTCATATACTGGGATGAGCACAAATGTCAAAAAAAAAAAAACACTGAATAATTAGTAATCTTAAATTGAGCTTGGCACTGTTTTGCACATTGGTATTTTAAAGTTTAATATAAGTAATTTAAAAAAAGTCTTAAAGCCTTGAAAACAAAGCTTTAACTGAATTTTTCACAACTCTGAAACATCTGTGGCTGATACACACTTTCTTGTCAGATTCAAGATGATGGGTCTAAAAACACTATTTGTTAACCATAAATTATTTCATATAATTTTGCAAATGTATTGAATTCCATTAATTCCAATAATGAGTCAGTTGATAAATGGAATTCAGTAACTGCAATGTGTAATATTCACATAATATAAATGGATGTCAACATCCAATTTGTTCATCTAAACTGCTAAAATTGAATTGTTTCATATCATCTTTATTATACTTTAGCGCAACTATCCCTGAAAGCTCACATGGTTACTATACCAAACCCCAAAAAATAAAACTTGAGTTGTGATGGGGGACTTGAACTGTACAGGTAACTTGGGAATGACTGCAAAGGTTGCATTGGTAAACATGTATGCTCTGCTTACTGACTGCCATGCACGTAAATGATCCATTTAAAAAACAGCACAATAATTAATTAAAACAGAATAAAGCTGAGAGAGAACATTTAACATCACTTGTGCTTTTCTTTTTTAATATCACCCAGCATTGATTTTTAAGAGATCCTCCCTTTCTAAAACAAAAAGGAGCCACTCCTGGAAATGTTGGAGGGGATGATCGAAAGCCCTGTAGGGTAGTTACCATCTCAGTGGTTCTTCTCTCAAATAGTTTTAGTTTCATGATTTGGAGATAAAGTGTAAGGGCTCTCCGCGCAAGCAACGAGGTTCAAGTAAAAGCCCATTTGCAAAGAGGCAACTCCATCTTAGGAGAAACCATGTAGTATTAAACCCTGCAGGACCAAACACATAAACAAAAAGCCAAACCACTGTCCAGTGTATCCTCAGCTTAAGGCAAAAGCAGGACAGAATGTTATGTTTCAAACCTAGCACCGTTTTCATTCGTTCAGTGTATGAACATCAAGTTTAAAAAAATCACACCGTAATATTGCCTGACCAGACAGATCAACAGTGCCAACATTATGGATGCAGACTGGAACATCTGTCCTCGCGCCTCCCTGGGATGACTGACTGACTGTGGACGCAAGCAGCGCTTCTATGCCGCATTGCTCTTCAGGTGCTGGGTCTGCAGTGGCTTGACGTGGTACTCATAGATCTTCAGCGCAGGTCCCAGTTTGATGGATAGGCCGGTCAACACGTCGTTGCGCGTCATCAGAAGCAGGGACTTGCCATCAATTTCCTGGAAGACGTAATTGCAAACAACTTATATTACCTAAAGAGCCTGTAAACTACTGAAAATTTTAGATTGTCTGGCCTCAATTACATTTAAACTCGCCGCTTACAGCATTTACCACACTGTAAACCACCACCATTGTCACCATGGCAGAACAATACTTTGTCCTCGTCATAAAGATGCAACTGTTAGGCTACTGTATTTTCATGCAATTAATGTTAGGGGATATTCACATGAAACCAAAGAAACATGGCAGTTTGGAGAAGCAGAAAGTCATTTATGTTTTATATACTTAAGATGGTTGCTTAGAGTTAGTAGAATGTGAATTTGCAGTTCATACTTACTTGGCACGGATGTACATTACTTTTAGTAGCTTACCAAGAACAAAAAGACACACTATTTTACCTGGTCCTTGAAGGCAGTGGCCTGTTCCTCAAATCCGGCTGCTTTGAAGTAGTCAACAACATCAGTCACAGCCCATTCTGAGGGGTCAGGGAACTGCCCATTTTCCACTGTGCTGCAAAGAAACATTAAACCATTCACTGCTCTGGAGCTGTGAAGCATATGTGCTGAGAAAATGTTAGACATTGTTTGATGTTTTGACCATAAACCCTAACATTTCTGTGTCAAAAACATTAAGAGGTCTTTCAATTCTTTAGGATAAATAAATCATCCTTTCAAAAAATATATAGTTAAATAAATCAACCCAGAGTATTTTTGTATTACATGTTGTTCATGTGTTCTTGCAAAATAATAAAGCTTGTTTACCTTTTGGTTTCTACTGATCCATTAGTCTTGTTCTCCATATCAGCTATGGAAGAATAATAACTGTTAATGATTTACTAAAGTTATTTTAAATCAATAAAAAAAAAGAAATCAA
Source organism: Sprattus sprattus (assembly GCF_963457725.1). Taxonomy (NCBI): domain Eukaryota; kingdom Metazoa; phylum Chordata; class Actinopteri; order Clupeiformes; family Clupeidae; genus Sprattus; species Sprattus sprattus. The sequence continues at coordinate 29,866,039 of NC_137923.1, read as the reverse complement.
ATAAGCTGATCACTATTAAGCTCCTAATTTATGAGAAGACATGGTGTAACAAACCAGACTCCTTGCTGTCGGCAGCAGGCATGTCAGTGGGCATCTTCACACTGAACTGCTTTTGGCTGGAAGGCTCGTCCATAAGGAGCATTGTTTCTTTAATACTTGTCTTCTGAACAGGTCATATTCATCAGGCCCTAAAACAGATCAACAACAAGGACACATATTTCCATAATACTTGTGGTTAATCTGCATTATATGAGTTATGCTAAAACATGACTTGGTCAAATTGGAGAGGTTAAATTAGGTCAAGTTTAAATAATCTCGTTGTTACAATATGACTGTACGTTGACTACCTATTTTGCAAATATGTCTCTAGCCCAAAACAATGACCACAGAATTACATACACAAGCAGATCAGTGTTTGCAGCAAAACTCGATTCATGTTACATTTAGAAAGGGGCATAACAATCTGAAGTAAAAAGCTAACCCAGTTAACGTTAACATTAGCTATTGCAAGTACAAGACTCCATTCTAAGGTACTTGCAACTTAATTCAGCATAATGTCTTAGCTATTAACAATACATTGCAAACATAATTAGAATCTTTACCATTCGGTTTAAAGTAGAAGATATCGAAGTATGATGATAAAGGACTTAAACGAGCTATGACGGCGTATCTTTCTACCAGGCGTTGGGTTAGTAGTTCGGTTTTCGCTGCTGAGCCCTGACGTTTTGGAATCGTGGTCTTCTTGATCTGACAGTTGGCATAAAAAGAGTTGACGTTGTTCTACATTTATGCAGTAGGCGTACAATAGACAATAAAAACTATATCAGTACGTTATATATATTTTCTACTGCTGCATAAGCTACGTCAAATGCTTAAAATAAGCAGTGTCAAAATTTAGACATATTTACTTCCGAAAGGATTGTCTTTAAAACATCAAAATTGAAGTTCTACATAAAACTCGTTTCTCTCTACATGAAGATCCTACAATAAGAGTGCATTTTATTTGAGACTAATGAACATGAACAAAAAATATCCTACAACTTGATATGAAGTATCTGTGTTGGCTTTTTTTTTTTTTTTTTTTTTACCTTTGTACCAAAGGTTCCAAAACGCGCTCTACAATTTCAGCTTTGTACGTCAGTAGGTGCTTTTATCTTGACACCAACAAAACCAGAAAGGCTAAATCATGTGACTTGTTGCTGTGGATACGCTGAAAGAAGTATCTAACCCACTTTTCAAACAAATTATGTTAGGTGAGTTAAATCCACGACGTTATTTCGAGCACCGATCTCCTGATTCATTTCGTTCAATAAGTATAGTTGTGTCATTTCCTAAACATCCATATTTTCTCAGAATGATTTACGCCTGCGTTAATGTTCCTCACACATGCAGGTCAGATAGCGCGGTATCGCTAGCTGGTAGCTAGAAATATAATCCTGGTTGTATTCTCGATAACGTTACAAGTCATAGGTCTGCAGTCAAACATTGTTATTTAGCTACCTAGTGACAGGTCAGATACGGGACTTCTTATAGCAGACACTTGGTTTGCGACCTAGGATAACTTAAGTCAGCTAGCCATGGGTTTGGTGGTGACATGTGGTTGTATCATCTACCGATAAGTCTAATGAAGGTTCAGTAATTACACTTAACAAAACAGGTGTACTATCTCTTTGCAGTTTCCTTTTTTCCAGTTTGTGGAGGGTAAGCTGGTGATCAGTATCTGTACATCCTCCGCCAAATGGAAGAGAACCGTAGGGCAGCGGTTGTCTGAAGTACCATGTTGCAGGCAGAGGGAGTTCAGCTGCTGTGCTTGACAGCCTCCAGTGGGGTGCCGCTCTTCTCCCGCGGCTCGACCAAACAGCTCCCCTTCTCCGTCATTGGATCACTGAACGGGGTGCACATGTTTGGTGATGGACAGGGTGCGTTGCTTTCAAGCTGTGAGACAGACCGCGGCGCCCAAGTAGTTTGGAGAGTGTTTCGAGACAGCGTGATGCTCATTGCAGTCAGTAGCGGCGGAGACAGCACCGTCACAGAACGCCAGTTGTGCCGCCTACTGGAGAACACTTGGAACTGTATGGTGTTGGTGCTAGGCCAAGAGGAACTGTCCAATGTTCGCAATGTGGAGCGCCTCAAAAGGGACTTGCGTTCATGCCATCGCCTCATTGACCAACTGCTGGACCCAGGTGATGATGAAAGTGTCATGGGGTACCTGACTCACTGTGCTGACTGCCTGCTGCCCCCAAACCCCAGCCTACTTCAGGAGGCTCTTGATGCCTTCACCCAAGCGGCAGACAGTGAGTTCGGCTGCCTGCTAATTCGTGGTCGTGTTGCTGTGGCCACTGAGAAGTGGTGGCGTCTTGTCTCTCAGGAGGTGGTGCTCTTGTCACTTTTGGTATGCTGCATGTCGGGCACCACCTCATGCGACTACCCAGTGTTCCTCCCGGTGGGCAGCCCCACGGTGGCTCACCGGCTTCTGCGCTTCCAGCTTCTTCAGGGGGTGGACGTCTGCACCCTGTGCGGTCCGGCGCCCTCGCTTCACCACGCCCAGGCCGAGCTTGTGGGCCGCTTCTGGTCTCCCCTGATGGAGACGCTACATGGTCTCCTGGCACAAACACAGCACAGTCCTGTCCCGTCCATCGCTCTGCATCCAGACATCCTGGCCCTGCTGCTTATCAACCGCGAAACCAGCCGCTCTTTGTCTCTCCCTGGCCGTCCCCCCACTGTCACCCCTCAGGATGGCGTCCCTCTGCCCTCCTCTTCACGGCGATGGGAGCTGCTCCGGCTCTTCTACACGTTTGCCATCACACGCTACTTCACCTCCGGGGAGGCAGCCGCACCGCCCGCAGAACCTCTACAGGAAGACTTCTCCCAAGGCTTCTGCCACACGCCCCTGCACTGCTACCTGGTGACCGAGGAGTGCAAGTGCTATGGTCTCCAGACGCCCCAGCATCAGCTCTTCCTGATGGCTGCACTCACCATGCCCACCTTTGCCCTACGCTCCATCGCCACGCAGACTCTCACCTCAATCACAGCAGCCACAGGCTTCTGAGGAACTCGTTATGGTCTGGAAGGACCTTTATTTTTGGATATGACTGAGGTGTTGTTCAGTGTCCGTGACACATATGTGCTGTGGGCCCTGCACTGCCCCCACACTCATGATTTTGTTAATAAGATGTAGCATTATCTGTTCAGCTAAACACTGCAGTGCCAAGATGCAGTCTCAAGCCAGAATCAAAATGACGGAAGTAAAGCACCATGCGATATTATCACTAATATTTATTTAGAACACTGGGCAAGAAACAGGCCTAAAAGGTCATGGCTTTGCTGCTATCGTCATGTTTAAATCATGATCTTTTGTGACTTACATCTTTTGTGTTTAAAGTGGTCATCAAATTTAGTTTTTAGCATTTAAATCAGGACTTTCCATTTAGAAGTTTTCTTTCAATCAATCAAGCATGCTACTTTATCTGTCACTAGAACTGAAGACATAGTGTCGTGCACGCTGGTGATCTATGGGGCGAAGCTGTGTGTCATCTCTCTGTCAGTCAGTGGGGAACACAAACTTCACTCGACAGTAATAATATAAAGTGCTCAACTAGTAATGCCAGCTGATGCCCTTGGTCAGAGGCACTTCATTTGCGGGGGAATGGAAAGAATAATCTATTACAGGTAAATGGATGAAACTTTTGTGAAATCTAGTGCACGAGTCTTCTTTCAAGTACTTGGAAGCCTTTGCATATTTTTTTTTTTTTTTTTTTTTTACTTGTTTTCCCCCCCCTGTTCCCTCTAGAAACTGTCATTTGCAAAGACACTGTTGGTACTTCATGAAACTACTGTAACAAGCCATGTTTTGTAGTAGACTACCTGCTGCACTTTCAATACCAAAAGTATAAACAGTTTATTGGCTCTTGAGCACTCAAAATGCCTTAATAATCACAAACAGCAGTATGAGTTATTGGTGATGGTGTTTTTATGGTTACCTCAAAGAAGGTAATAAGTCAATTCATAAATAAAAACATACAATGCACCCCATGTTTTTTTTTGCGCAAACTGTAATGGGACATGTGTAATTGAATCCAATAAACACTAATATTAAAACCAGTGGAACATATGAGTGAAAAGTTGGTTTGCTGTAAGAAAGAATGCCAAAAAAAAAAAAATGAAACACAATCTACTTAATTCAAATATTTTTGGCACGTCACACTCCATATTTATAGCTAAAGACGGCAGAACACATTTTGACATTTAATGCATCTTCAACACCTTCCAGTTGAACACGTGACATGATCAGCATTGCTGCAGCCTACAGCATAACCAATAACAAATGCCTAGTGATACCCTAACACACACCTAAGGGGCCGATCACACAGGACGCGACTTTTATAAGCGCAGTCGCATCGAAAGCGCAAGATGCGCCTGGGGAAAAGCGCCTCTGCGCCTGTGGAGTGGACAGTGCCTACAGTTAGCTAGCCAGCTAGCCTATTTGTTTGAAAGGCATTTATAAAAGGCATAGTGTAGAGACGGCCAATTGGTTGCTCACGCAGGTCCACGCATGTGTCCACCGTATAGAATTCGAATAATTCTTACAACTGGAGTTGTACAATTCCTCATAGTTATAAACTGCTAAAATGTGCGCCTCGCGCCTTGCGCTTAAAGTTGAGAATATTTTAACTTTTAGGCGCGCCTATAAACCGCCTGAAAGGCGCGAGGCGCGGCGTTTAAAAGGCGCACATGAAAGGCGCGCCGTACCATAGGAAAACAATGGTTTTGCTAGCGACGCGCTTTTAAAAGTCGCGTCCTGTGTGATCGGCCCCTAACACGCCTTCTAATTCTTGAAGCAAATATATGGACAATGCCTGTGAATGGCATGGTGATAAAGGAATTCATAGATGACTTCTTGTAGGCTAAGTTGTCCATTCCTCATGATGCCGAATGGATATGTTGGATAGAACCGATATTCAAATATGAATGGACATATTCTCCTGTTAAAATTGGTTAGAATTTTTCAGATTCACAATAAACCCAATTCTGAATTGTCACACAAAAACCTTTTTGTCTTCATTTGCATACAATTAAGGTTTGCTTTTTTGTGTGAGTGATCAGGAGGCAGAGAATGGTTTCAATCTTTTGCTTATTGGCTGAGAGAGGCAATATTTGTGAAGGGCATTATAAGTGTGTTATAACTTGCAGTGATGAAATGGTTGACATTTGGTTTTTATTTGGGTTTATCTGAGAAGCGAGACACTTTTGCATGCTTAATTAAGGTGTATTGCATGAATCACTTGCTATGGGCTAATTCAATCTAATCTGACAATAAAAAGGTTCCTAATTTGTCCTTTATTATTTTTAGTTTGAGAGGAACTGCAATTTCAAACATAAGTTAGTTCCCAGATGCCCAACATCAAGTGAATGTGTTCTGACTTGCTCTACAAACTAGTGAAAATGTTGATTCATTGTTCCTTCATTAAGTCACTAATTCAGTTAATCAGTGCTGGAGAAGGCAGATTGGCAAACTTTATGTCTTACCATTTACATAAACAATTTGGCCAGAAAAAGACTGATAATGTAATAAGTAAGGGGGCCAGTGACGTGATAAAAAGCTAATCAGGTAGTAGATCTTTGGTGTACTCATGGAGGCTAGTTTCCAAATGATAAGACACTTGCTGTCTCAGCCACTCTGATGTACTATCAAGGGAAATGTTAACTATTAATATTAACAGCAATGCAGGTTAATCATTTTGAACAACAATAGGTTATTCATTTTCAGCTTGTAAAAAGGTTTCAGCCATGTAAAGCATACTTATCTTTACGCTCATGTTTGGCATAAATGACTGAAGTTACTGCTTGTGTATTCAGTAGCATACAAATATAACCCTCAACTGCACTCACATGTGTTGGTCAAAGGGAACAAGTGGCCTCTCCTCTCAACTAATCATTTGACAGCTGCAATGTGACCAATTCCACAGAGGTTTGACCTTCTTGTGTCTGAATTCTACCCAACAGTGCAAGGGCCTGTCTAGTCTAGACTCTAGAGTGGTGGGGCCTTGTGATGCAGCTGCAGTCTAGATCTAGGTGAGTTCAAGAGCTAGGTGAATTCTGGGTACTGTGTAATTGGGGAATCTAATGACCACCCTCAAGGAATAGGGGTTGACACTGTTATTGGCTTACAGACATGGAAAAAATGGCTGCTAAATCATTTGTGGGTCCGCTTGGATGTTTAAGCGTAGCCAAATATATATATTTATAAAATGTATTAACTTTATGACAGTTGTTCTGTTGCACACATACATTGTTTTGAAAAAGTATTCAACCCCCCTGAAAATCATCACCATTTTCACAATTAAAGATACTTACACATACATTTCTGATCAGTAATTTTACTGTTAACATTCAGGACCTTGTATATTTTTTAAGGCAAAATAAATGATTTGTCTGTTTACTTAAAAAAGAAATGTTCTACAAATTATTCACAAATGATACATAGTTGCCACTTATTTCACCATAACTGATCCTAATGATGTACTCTCCTTCCAGAAACAAAAATCCATCTATCTAAGGGTCATCAGCCAGGTTGTGAAATGAACTGAGGGAATGAGGACTAAACAGAGAAGTTGATTCAAATGCTTAATTGAGGAAAAGACTCAAAGAAAGTGTATTAGTGTTTTGATGTCCAACTGAGCACTTTTGGATCCATGTAAAAAAAAAAGTGAAGGTTGCATCACACCACCCAGATGCTTTGCAACCTGCAACCTGTTGCAGTCTGATGTGAAACTAGGTCTTGGGAGAGGGTTTACCTAGGACAGTAACCCAAGGCACAAGGCTGAAGCAACAGTGTCTCGAAGACAGTAAAATGAATATCAAATGGCTAGAATGGCTCAGTCAAAGCCCTGATCAAGATCCTACTGGGAATTTGTGACCCCACAGTCCAGGACTACCATCCCATCAACGTGTTACATAGAATGTATGTCCTGTTTGACACAACCAGGGCCGGATTTAAGACAATGGGCTTTAGGGGCTGCAGCAGCCCTGGGCCTCGCCACCAGGGGGCCTAAGGTTACCCGATGTCGAGTGAGTCAACGGCACCGCGCATAACATTAGAAACATTCGGAGTGAAAAAAAAAATGTCTGGTCAAAGAAAGCCATGGCAATTTTTGAAGAGACCATCGAGTGCTTTCACTCACACAGATGCTCGCAAAAGGCCTCAAGTGCAAAGTAAGACTGAAGAAGATAAATTCACATTTCTAAACTTTGCTTTGGTTCGCACATGGCATTAAACAGGGATAAACGCTTTTAATAACGTGCTTTCAAATATGCAGGTAACAAGCCAGGCCTCCCGGTTCCATCTTAAATAGGCCTAATAAAACGTAAATTCTTTCAGCAATTGAAGATGCATGAGTTCTTATCCTCACGCATATCGCTGCAGATTAGGCTAATTATTTGAAAATTGTAGACAAATTATTTGCAAGCCAGTTAGACATAGCTAAGTGAAATGTTTTAGCTTAGCTATAGAATCTTCCATTTTCGCAGTCATGGTCAAAACATTTTTTTTTGTCAGATCAGCAGGACTGAATAGGTTCTACGCAGTGGCGGCTGGTGATTTTTTTTTTTGGTGGGGCTATTTGAGCAGGGGGTCTGGGGGTTCTCCCCCAGACATTTTTGAATTTCGTAGATGTGATTTCCTGCATTCTGGTGCATTTTCGGGTGGCCAGCCGGAGATCCCAAATCATTCACAATGATAAATTTGTTGTTCGCTATTTCATGTAGGCCAATAAATTAAAAACGAGACGTGAGCTGTTGATGCAGAGAAGTGCTGCTCAGTTTTAAAACAGCCCCTTGCCTATACCAATAAAATAACTCAAACCAGTCAATACCAATGGTCTAAAGACAATATTAATATATCTGCCATGTAGAAATCAACTGTTTCACAGGTAATGATAATGAACAAGTTACATGTTTATTATGGTCCATATCCAGATAGAAAGTGCCAACACATAACGATGCATTATACTAGGGAACAACAGTTTTTTGTTACTACAACTACTACAACAATTTAGTTTTTTTAAAGACATGTATACTGCAGCTGTATGAGTATGAGAAGAAAGATTATTTTAACTGGTATGAAACAGTAACAGCTCACAACTTAGAAACAACAAATTGCACTCTTGACCGCACATGTTTTTAAACGCGTTCTGACCAATGCTTCAGTTCTGTCATTCCTGTCTGTGTCCACGAACTGTCTATCACACGCACTTGTTTTAAACAGCAGGCAAAGAAAACAAAAGATGGCATTGACATACCCACAGCTAGCCATGCCTTTCGATCGAACCAATCTCGGGAAAAGCTTCTGGTGTATGTTTTCCCCTTTTCTCGCGTCTGTTGGGTTATTTTCACTTCTGGCTTGTCTGGTCCGAGTTGTTTAGCCAAACAATTAGCTTTTCCGCAAAAGTTCTTCTTCCAAAGGGATGCAGATGTAAGGATTTGACTGAATTTGGGGCTAGCTGAGCTCCCACAACTACATCCGACGTCGCCATGCTTAACACTTCTCTGCTAGAATTGAAAATAGCTGTTAACAAGCAGTGGTGCATCTTGGTAGGGGCTCTAGCCTTCAGCGCCCGTAACCCATAAAATTCCTCGACGATGATTGGCGGATGTGTATTCTTTTTTGCCTAGCAACAGGGGAGCCATTGGCTTAAATACAGCACACACGGGCTGATCGACCAGGAGCCCCGGCAAGACATCCTATTGGCTACTACACCAAACATGATAAACGTTCACGTTTTAAACGTGGAACTTGAAAGTGAATGTAATGTAAATATAATTTTGGAGAGTTCTAAACCCATTCTAAAGCAAAATCATCAATATCATTGTATTAACACAGGTTATTTTTTCAAAATGAGAGATTATTTAAAAAAGAAAAGAAAAGAAAAACAGTCAGTCAGGTCAGCGGGGGGGGCGGAGCCCCAGCGCACCCTATGGGCGAGCCGCCACTGGGTTGCCATTACATTAACTGGCCATACAAATGCCATGTGATATCTGGGGAACACACTACGAGTCATTTGAACTGTTGTGCAATTCTTTTACATCCCCAAGGTGTTATTTTACTTGGACCCAAGTTTGGCTCTTGCTGCTGATTGTGTAATAAGAGGTATAATCAACCAGCTTCTCAGCAACCAACTCAGTGGCCTGTGCAAAGTGTGGGACCATGACTTGATTAGCCATGATGTTTCGACCAAAATATATCATCTTGAAATGGTGGATATTGAAAACAAAACACCCTACGATCAACAACAAATGTTTAAAAATAAAAAATGATTAAGAATTATTTTCTCAATATGTAGAAAAATGTTCTTATATTCAGCAAATGCTAGTAACATCATCTTGAAATGAGTGTACATGATAGGCAATTTTTCTTAAAATAAGCCAAACTACACTCAAAACAAGTATATTTGCCTAGATACCAAAAAAAATATAAGAATTATTTTCTCAAAATGAAGGAAAATGTGCTTATATTGAGCAAATGCTTGCAGCGTCATCTTGAAATGAGTCTACATGCTAGGAAATTTTTCTTGAAATAAGTCAAACTACACTAAAAAAAAGTAAATTTGCCTCGATACCAAAAAAAATATAAGAATTATTTTCTCAAAATGTAGAAAAAGTTGCTTATATTCTGTAAATGCAGGTACTATCATCTTGAAATGAGTCTAGATGCTAGGCAATTTTTCTTAAAATAAGCCAAACTACACTCAAAACAAGTATATTTGCCTAGATACCAAAAAAATATAAGAATTTTTGTCTCAAAATGGAGAAAAATGTGCCTGTATTCAGCAAATGCTAGTAGCATCATCTTGAAATGAGTCTACATGCTAGAACATTTTTCTTGAAATAAGTCAAACTACACTCAAAACAAGTATATTTGCCTAGATACCAAAAAATATAAGAATTTTTGTCTCAAAATGGAGAAAAATGTGCCTGTATTCAGCAAATGCTAGTAGCATCATCTTGAAATGAGTCTGCATGCTAGAACATTTTTCTTGAAATAAGTCAAACTACACTCAAAACAAGTATATTTGCCTAGATACCAAAACAAATATAAGAATGATTTTCTCAAAATGAAGAAAAAGTTGCTTATATTCTGCAAATGCAGGTACTATCATCTTGAAATGAGTCTACATGCTAGGCAATTTATCTTGAAATCAGTACAGCTACACTTAAAACAAGTACATTTGCCTAGATACCAAAAATATTTCAGAATTATTATCTCAATATAGAGGGGAAGGTGCTTATATTCAGCAAATGCTAGCAACATGCTTTTGAAATGAGTGTGCATGCTAGGCAATTCATCTTGAAATCAGTCAAGCTACACTAAAATCAAGAGCATTGGCCTAGATGCCAAAAATATTTAAGAATTATTATCTCAATATAGAGGGGAAGGTGCTTATATTCAGCAAATGCTAGCAACATGCTTTTGAAATGAGTGTGCATGCTAGGCAATTCATCTTGAAATCAGTCAAGCTACACTAAAAACAAGAACATTGGCCTAGATGCCAAAAATATTTAAGAATTATTATCTCAATATTGAGGGAAAGGTGCTTATATTCAGAAAATGCTAGCAACATCCTTTTGAAATGAGTCTGCATGCTAGGCAATTTATCTTGAAATCAGTAAAGCTACACTAAAAACAAGTACATTTGCCTGGATACTGTAAGAAATATTTTCTCAATATCTAGGACAAATATTTTTTTAAGCTTAATTTTGGGGCTTTTTGCCTTTAATCGGATAGGACAGTAGAGAGAGACAGGAAGCTAGCTGGGGGGAGAGATTGAGAAACGACTGCAAGTCGGCCTCGAACCTGATCTCTTCCCTGTGTCCCCATCAGACCCATTCATGGTGCAGGGTTGCTGCCGCTTGCACCACAGCTCCAACCTTAAAGCAGTCATCTCTTGAGGATATTGTTATTTGTTTTGGAGAGTTTTTAAGTCAATGCATATGTGCAATTGATCATTGAGATAATAGAGATTGTGCAGATAGCATTTGCAGCTGTTTATACCATAGCAACCGTGTCTAGGTTGAAGTTACTAATAAAAAAATATTTGAAGCATTCTTTGTGCTATCTGCAAAATCTATATTATTTCAATGATCAATTGCACATTTGCATTGACTTCAAATCTCTCAAAAAAAATGCCAATATCCTCAACAGATTAATGTTTTAGGGAAGGAGCTGTGGCACACGCAGTAGCAACCCTGCACCACGAATGGGTCTGATGGGGCTACAGGTAAGAGTTAAGGTTCGAGTCCAACTTGCGGTAATTTCTCAATCCCTCCCTCCAGCTAGCATCCTGTATCGCACTACTGTCCTATCTGATTACATGCACAAAAGCCCAAAAATGAAGCTAATAAATGAAATAACAAAATAGCTGAATTTAAGCAAATTGTCCTAGATATTGAGAAAATAATTATTTTGGTATCTAGGAAAATGTACTTGTTTTAAGTATAGCTTTACTGATTTCAAGATATATTGTCTAACATACAGCCTTATTCCAAGATGATGGTGCTATTATTTGCTGAATATAGGCACATTTTTCTACTTTTCGAGAAAATAATTCTTAATTTTTTTAGTTTTAAGGCAAATGCACTTGTTCTTAGAGAAGCTGAACTTATTTCAAGATAAACTGCCCAGCATATAGCCTCAATTCAAGATGATGTTGCTATCATTTGCTGAATACAGACACATTTTTCTACATTTCGAGAAAAAAATTCTTAATTTTTTTAGTTTTTAGGCAAATGCACTTGTTTTTAGAGAAGCTGAACTTATTTCAAGATGATGTTGCTATCATTTGCTGAATACAGACACATTTTTCTACATTTCGAGAAAATAATTCTTAATTTTTTTTAGTTTTTAGGCAAATGCACTTGTTTTTAGAGAAGCTGAACTTATTTCAAGTTAAATTGCCTAGCATATAGCCTCAATTCAAGATGATGTTGATATCATTTGCTGAATACAGACACATTTTTCTACATTTCGAGAAAATAATTCTTAATTTTTTTTAGTTTTTAGGCAAATGCACTTGTTTTTAGAGAAGCTGAACTTATTTCAAGTTAAATTGCCTAGCATATAGCCTCAATTCAAGATGATGTTGATATCATTTGCTGAATACAGACACATTTTTCTACATTTCGAGAAAATAATTCTTATATTTTTTTGTTTTTAGGCAAATGCACTTGATTTTAGAGAAGCTGAACTTATTTCAAGATGATGTTCCTATAATTTGCTGAATACAGACAAATTCTTCTACATTTCGAGAAAAGAATTCTTAATTTTTTTTGTTTTTAGGCAAATGCACTTGTTTTTAGAGAAGCTGAACTTATTTCAAGTTAAATTGCCTAGCATATAGCCTCAATTCAAGATGATGTTGCTGTCATTTGCTGAATACAAGCACATTTTTCTACATTTCGAGGAAATAGCCTAATTCTTATTTTTTTTTTAAATGTAGGCATATATACTTGTTTTAGGTGTAGTTGTACTGATTTCGAGATAAATTGGCTTATATAGCCTCATTTCAAGAGTATGGTGCTAACATTTGGCAAATTTCAGCACAATTTCCTACATTTTGAGAAAATAATTCTTAGTCTGGCCACACTAGTTTTAAGATATATTTGGGATCTTTGAGGCTAGCTATTTTAACTTGTTTTTAAAACTCTTAGTAAGCCAAATCTTCCTGTTCTGTTGGCAGATAATTTAGCTTATTTTAAGCAATATTTGCATCATTTTATTACTATTTTTTCTTGTTTTTGAAAGCTCATTTTTTGCAGTGTAGTGTACAGATGCATGTCGCAAGAATGAAAGAGAGGTGCCAAAAGGCCCATCCAAACATGGACATCCTGAAGGAGAAAATGAAGAGGACATTCGCTGAGAGGGTCCGCTTAATTCAAAGCCTCTACCAGTGACATTATTCAGGAGCTCCCAGCATTGTGAGTTCAAAACCCGCATGAAGTTAATGTTCCAAAGTTTCACTTTTAATAAGTTAATCTTCCAGATAAATCTGTAGTCCACAAAAATACTAATCTTTTAAATTTCGCTGAAATTGGGCTGAAATAAAGTTGATGAAGACAATAGGCCTATTAAGAGGTTTCACCACAGTTTTGAAATTGAAGAACCTCTAAAAGCTTATCAATGATCTTGTTTGACCTGTGACATACATTCTACTAAAAACAATGCTGAAAATCAGAAAAACAGTGTGCAAGGCTGGCACTGTTTCACTTCAAAAGACTTAAGGCTGTTATTGTAGCGAAGCGGTTCTCTAGTGTTAATGTATGTATCCATACATACACAAATACAAAATTAAGAACTATAATAGTCTGCGTGTTTATAGTACAATATCATATATTTTTATTTTATTTTAGTAGATACCGTATTTATCTATCTTAACTTCAAAGTCATCATATCAGCAGTAGCCTACAAGTTTACACCGGTTAATGTGTGCTCTACGATGTCAGCCAAGGCCTTGCAAATATGGGAGGAGCTGTCGCTATTCATTTTATACGGTTATTGAGTCTCAAGTCTCCTCCCAAAAACGTATGAAAGAGAGTTTTACGCCGGGATAAGAGCATAACAACGACCGACTGAAGCTAAAGTTTCAAGTACTGCTAACGTTTGCATAGCCTCTGCAGTTCTGTCTGTCGTCGCGGTAACCGGAGAAGCCTCACCAATCACTGTGGTGCGTAAGACAAATGGGTGGGGGATAAGCGCGAGGTATGAGACCCCGAATAAAATTGGGTGAAGGTGATAAATAAAGTTTGTATTTGGTACGGGGTGTTCTGGGAAGCATATCAATCTTGATTAGGTCGGGGGCCACTTGTATAGGTTATCTGTCTGCTCGCCCAGAGAGTAAAACAGTCTCAGGTTGTGAAACTACAGGCTGGGCTGTAAAGTACAAAGGTTCAGTCTGTTTTGTCATTTTGGAGTCTTCATCAGTGACAGGTAGCCTGTTGACTCGCGAGGCTAATTTCACTTCAGGCTGAAGTGCCTCTCGGTGGCATTTTGATTCATTACAAAAAAACTCACAGTCGACGTTACAATGTTGCCATCCAGAAGCGTTTGGATTTGTATCCAGAGGGAAAAGAAGCACATATGCCATCGCAGCAGCCAACATGTTACGGGACTTCTGAAGTCTAGTGGCTCTCCTGTAATCACCCCATCTCCGCTTTCCTCATTTTCCTTCAGCAAATCTCTGTCCGGACTCTCGGCAGCTCGCCGGGGACTCATACAGCGGAAAATGTCCGAGAACGGGGTGACGGCGCGGAGGAGCAAGGTGTTGACCATTGATACCATGAATGCAACTGTGAAGAAAGTCGAGTATGCAGTCAGGGGACCGATTGTGCAACGCGCTGTGCAAATAGAGAAAGAGCTTAAAGAGGTATGGAATTCTCCATTCTGAAAGTCACATCTTTGCTGAATGGCAATGATATGCAGGCATTTAAAGATTGTTCATAGGCATAGGCTACTATTCTGACTGAAACTTGACTACTTTGTCTAACATGATCGAAACCAATTGTAGAGATGTTGTAAGTAGGTAACTTTCCAGAGTTCAGAAAGCCACTGGAATAATGTTTGTCCAATGTTTGAAGACATCTTGTCAGTCTGTGCCATGGCTTAAATTTACAAAATCAAGTTAAGAGAAACTAATTAAGTCACTGAGCTCTCCACGGGGAGCTCATTTGAATTAAATTGGGGAGGGGAAGTTACACAGCAGTTAAGGTCACCCGTGCCAGGTCATCACTAGGACAATTTAACATGCTTGCTGATACCGGCACACGGGTAGACTGGCTATCTGTGCAGCTACTCACATATCCGCCCACGTTTCAAAGTCTATGGTCGATCATTGTTTAACTGGGCATCTGACAGTGTTGACAGACTTCTGTCCATTCATGGACGGCTGACTTCTGCACAGATAGCCCGTGTCTAAGGCAAAGTCATTCTATTCTATTGTTTGTTTGACTATTTTCTGATATGAATACCTAATTTGGAGCTGCACTTTGTCTCCTTCTCAGACACACACAGGCGCACTGTCACAAACACACATACACTTACACACACACACACACACACACACACACACACACACACACACACACACACACACACTCTCACACACACACACACACACACTCACACTCAAACACACACACACACACACACACACACACACATGTGTGCACAAACACACTCTGTGGAGTGTGGGCGGCATAGAGTCCATGCAGTCATAAAGACTTACCTCCCAGCCTGCTAATTTCTCATGTTGTCCACAGCTATTTAAGGACTAAATATCTTAGTTCCCCCCCCCCCTAAACAGCTATGGCTGAAGTTTAATTCCTCAAATAGTTTGAAGTTGATCTTCCCTTGGAGTAGAGATGTTGTTTTACAGTATTTTTATATTACATTTTTCATATTTGTTTTGTGTCTGTAAAATGACAGAGTGTTGTGTGGTCACTACATGTGGATCTTTTTCCTGATGGCCCGACCTCTCAAGCTATGATGTTTAGAAAACCTGGGAAGTAAAAAGGATCGGAGTGCTCAAATTTTAGAGAGGGCTGAGATCGCCATGGGAACAGAGAGTGTCATTGTTTGCAGAGTTCTGTCATTTGTTAATGACCGAGCAGCATCATCTCGCCCTATTCATTGAGATATTTGACCCCAGCCAATGACTGGCAGCAATAGCTTGGGCAATCAGGGCAATAGTAGAGGGAAATAATAGCAGAATTACTTGTTTGGCTCTGCTCTCATTCTCAGAGATGTTCTATGAATATCTGGGGCTTTTGATGTGAAATGTGGTTGGTGTTTGGTTTCTGCTAAGTAAGGCAAGAGCAAAGCTGTTTTTAAACGCATACTACTGTACAAAACACCCTCTCTCTCTCTCTCTCTCTCTCTCTCTCTCTCTAACTCACTCACTCACTTTCTCTCTCTTCTCTATTCCCTCTTCTCTTTATCTCAAACTATTATAAAGACTGAAAGGATGTAAGAAAATACCCAGCTTTTGGATCTTACTCAATGCTGTAAGCTCCCAGATGCAAACCTGACACTTGAGAATGTCTATTGAAGAGTAACAAAACTACAAATGGACCTTACGATGGACCCCAATATAACTAAACCTTTGTTTTTAACACTGATGGATGATTTTTCTTTATGAGGAGGATGTATGCCTTAGCCCTATACATCTCCTTAGTGACTGTTTGGTCAATGACACTGCTTTTAGCGGTGTTTACTTCCTCGCTCTCTCCCCCTGGATAATGAGCTCCCCATCCCTCAAGCATGAAACACTGAGAGGTACTGTCTTCTCAGAGAGGATGTCAGAGATGACATGCCAAGGGTGTGTCTAAGGCAGTGTGCTTTAGTGTAGTAGTTGCATCAGAAATGACTGCAAGCTCTCTCTCAGTTCCCAGTAGTTAAACATATTCTAAGAAGCAGTAGAACCTCCACCATTGGCTTGGTGAATTCTGAAAGACACTTCCCTTTTAGTTTGTTGTGTAACACTGCTTCTTATAAGCCTATTTGCACATATGTTTGAGGCTAAATCAGCCTCAAATCAAATCATCCTCTGTCGGCTTGAGCAGCAGGAGAAGAACCGATCAGAGGGGGCGTCACACACTCTGCGATGTTTGATTGGCCAGGAGCAAGAGGCGCCCCTGCCTTTCATCCACTAGGAGAAGAACAGAGCTGTGGCAGGGGGAGCTGGGAATTTATTATTATTTTTTTTTTGGAGTAGGCCGTTCTGGCCCTGCTTTTGCAGCTGCCTGGATTGGTCAGTGTGCGTGTGAGCCCTGTGGAGAAGACCTGACCACCTCTCTGCTTCTCCAACAACATCAATCAGTTCCAGCTGCCACAGACGTGGCTTAACAGACGTGGCTAGTGGTGCGCCCAGGGTGCCGGTATAATGACCATGGGAAAGTTTGACACACAGGGCAAATCTGAGTGGTGTAGAACCCTCTGGTCTCTAGTCAAGAAGGCCAGACTAGAAGTGCATTTCAGATCAATTAAAACATTTTGCCAAAATGTGAAAATGCAAAGATTGTTTCACCAAGGATCTTGTAGCACTGAATACTTTTCCAGTGCCCTCACTGAGAAAAAACTTTTCAGAAAACTTGTCAAGTGCCCAGCTAAAAGAGCAAAAAAGGCAGTGAGCACTGAGAAGCTGTTCATGCTCTGGTGGCTGATAACCCTCTGAAATGCTCTGCAGGTGTAGAGGAGGGGAAATATGACAGACCAATAGGAACAGAATGGCAGACCGCAGAGAGGAAAAGTCGAGAAAGAAAGAAAGCCGTAGAAAGGGAGACTTGAGTCAAACTGTTACCCCGTTACAGTTGCTCTTGGCCTGTTTGCTCTACCTGATAAGTGATGGCGGTAGCAGCCCCTGTGTACAGTTTAAAGGCCGACTGTGTGGGGCCAGTGACCTGCAGATGATGTCATGCACACGTCATTCACAGGGAGACATGTCTCATACTAACACCTCTCTTTAACTCCCTGAAGAAAATAAACATGATGTCTCAGGTCTCTTTTTATTCACATGTTGTTTTAATTTTTAGGGTGCAAAAAAGCCGTTTACTGAGGTCATCAAAGCCAACATTGGGGATGCCCATGCCATGGGTCAACAGCCAATCACCTTCTTCAGACAGGTGACTGCCTTACTATATCACACATAGTTACCCTTCAGACAGCTGACTGCCATACCATATCACACATAGCTAGCGCCCAGTTATCAGATATCCTCTCACACTTGTCTTTTCTCTCTTCATCATTTCCATGTGTTTATGTGGTGAGCTAAACAGAAACTTCTGAGTTAGAGTTAAGAGAGTTAATCCAATTTTTGGAAGACTTGCAACTAACCAGCCTTGTGCCACAATCTCAGACTCAAGTCTCAGGCTTCATTCTGACTGACACACCTCCTGACTTGAATTATTATCATTTTATTTAATGATTCACTTTAATGTGTCAAAGTCCAGCAACATAGACAATGCTAAAACAATTCTATTAGTGTAGTTTATGACCTTGATGCTGATATAGGGTGAGCTATTGTGTTGTCTTGAGTGTCACGTGTGTTTTCCAAGGTCCTGGCCCTGTGTTCTTATCCAGAGCTGCTGAAGGATAGCAACTTCCCAGAGGACGCTAAACACAGAGCCCGTCGCATTTTGCAGGGATGTGGAGGGGAAAGTATTGGTATGTTTTGTGAAACTGATAACGCTTGGTCTTAAAATCTGCCCAAATAAGAGATTTTAACTATTTTCTTTCACTTCAAGGGCACTCTGAGCTGTCTGAATTGTTTTCTTTTTCTGTCCTTCTCATTTTCTGCTGTCCTGTCTCTCTCTCACACACACACACACACACACACACACACACACACACACACACACACACAGGAGCGTACAGTGCCAGCCAAGGCATCGACTGCATACGGCAGGATGTGGCCCGCTACATCGAGCGTCGGGATGGCGGGGTGCCCTGTGACCCGGACAACGTCTTTCTCTCAACGGGGGCCAGTGACGGCATTGTGGTACGAACCCAACCTCCACCCCTTCTACGTGCTCCCTGTCCTGTTTTCAGGATATTAAAAAGGGCAGAGTTAGCGAAAAGCTGTTTAGAGGCTATAACGCAGCATAATGAAACAAGATGAGTGGACAGAAGTTCAGATCCACATCCTCTTAGTCAGGAGCCGCAGCAGCACAGAGTGACAGAACAGATGACGGGCAATAATAGCATTGCTTGGAATAGCTTCTAGATGCCATACTATTCTTTTTTTAGGCCATGACTCGACAGGTAAAGACGTGGTCTGTCTGCTCCGTCATTTCAAATGTGTTGTTACGCCTTGTGTCAGGTGCTTGTCTGCCCTCCGTCCCCTGAATGAGGACATTTCCTCTGTGGAGTGTCCGTTATTGGGAAATGTCTCAGTCATAGTTCAGTGGGGGCTCAGAATGGACAAGAAAGACATTAAAGGAACTAAGCAATGAGAGTCCTAATTAACTCAAGAACACAATCTAACATATTTTTACACTTAGACCATGGCCTTATGTTATTATATATATTTAATGGAGAATTCAACAACCCCATGCTGTATTTTATAACATGGCATGTGGTGCAGTCAATATGAACACATTTCCAGTGTTTTTACTCACACTCGTCATGGCCTCTAACCCCAGCCTCCTGCTGTACACTTCTAACCCTTTAATCCACTTCCTGTATGTTCAATTCAGGTATATGTGTGCAGCATTAGCGACCCGAATCATTGAGCCTGTGGGCTGTAAGGAAGCCTCGTCTGTCAGTCTTACCCCCACTCTCTTGCCTCCCCTCCCCCGGTCAGACCATGCTGAAGCTTCTGGTGGCGGGCGAGGGCCGGAACCGCACAGGCATTATGATCTCCATCCCCCAGTACCCGCTCTACTCGGCAGCCCTGGCCGAGCTGGGAGCCGTGCAGGTCAACTACTACCTGGATGAGGAGAAGTGCTGGGGCCTTGACATCAGTGAGCTGCAGCGCTCTCTAGAGGCCGCCAGGCAGCATTGCAACCCCCGTGCGCTCTGCATCATCAACCCGGGCAACCCCACAGGTATGCACCCACTGTGCTGATATCACATCCCACAGAAGGAAGGGAGCTTCAGCATGGCCTTCCTACCGCCTCATATTTCTTACAGACACAGTTCCTCTACCGTAAGAAGCACTTTGGGTTAACTAAGCTGGCTCAGATGGAGCAAAACAGTAATAGCACTGAGCCATCGTTTGTGACTGATGATTTGAAGATCTCACTGGCTTCCATGTTAAGCTTATAATTGTAAAGGAAGACCTAAACCCCTCTGTATCTTTCCAGGCCAGGTTCAAAGCAGGCAGTGCATTGAGGATGTGATCCGATTCGCTGCCAAAGAGAATCTCTTCCTTATGGCCGATGAGGTAGGACACGGCCCCTCTCACACACATGCCCCACTGAGACCTTCATGGGATTTTTGGAACGTTTTCTCCGTTTGTGTAAGGTCATTTTGACAATATCTCCCCCCCCCCCCCCCCCCCCCTCGCTCTCTCAGGTGTATCAGGATAATGTGTATGCAGATGGTTGCCAGTTCCATTCCTTTAAGAAGGTCTTGTTTGAAATGGGACCAGAGTATTCCAACACTGTGGAGCTGGCATCCTTCCACTCCACCTCCAAGTGCTACATGGGAGAGTAAGCAGACAGTTCACTACACACACACACACAAACACACACACACACACACACACACACACACACACACACACACACACACTCAGACAGATAGAGACATGCATACAAAAAATGCCATTACATGTAAAGTCATCTATGTTGTCTTATCCTGGTCTTGTTTAATGCCTGCAGGTGTGGTTTCCGAGGGGGCTACATGGAGGTGATCAACTTGGACCCTGAGGTGAAGGAGCAGCTCTCCAAGCTGGTGTCCGTGCGCCTGTGTCCCCCCGTCCCAGGCCAGGCCCTCATGGGCCTAGTGGTGAACCCGCCTCAGCCTGGGGAGCCCTCCTACACCACTTTCATGAAGGTCAGTCCCAACTCTACCTGTCTGTCTGCCACCTCTCTTTCCTTCCCGTCTATCTGCTCTGTCTGTCTGTCTGCCACTGCTCTTCCCCTCCCGTCTATCTGCTCTATCTGTCTGTCTGCCACTGCTCTTTCCTTTCCGTCTATCTGCTCTATCTGTCTGTCTGCCACCGCTCTTTCCTTTCCGTCTATCTGCTCTATTTGTCTGTCTGCCACTGCTCTTCCCCTCCCGTCTATCTGCTTTATCTGTCTGTCTGCTGCTGCTCTATCTGTCTGTCTGCCACCTCTCTTTCCCTCCCGTCTATCTGCTCTGTCTGTCTGTCTGCCCCTCTCTTTTCCTCCTTTTTATCAGGTGTCCTTTTTTTCCTTTCCTGTTTTCTTTCTCTGTTTATCCCTCACACCCCTATGTGGTTAATTGCTGTGTGAATGTGTGCAATTATCAGCTCCTTGTTTTGATAGGGCTTGACACCTGGAGAGGTGATAATCCAACTCATGCCACATGTGAGGAAAGATAGATGTGTGCACAATTTATGCAATGAGAGGCAATTTAAATGTAGCACTGCAATTCGATTCATTTTGATTGTGACTTTGTTTTTTTCTTTGAATTTTTGACATTCTTAATGCCACAAAATTACAAGATATTACATCACAATACAAGAAGTTGACCTGTAATGGTGGGAAATGGTATATTGCATCTTTTAATATTTTTACATCTGACAGAATGGGTTTTCATCCACATTTGAGTTGGAATTAGATTTAAGACAGAGAGACTCCTGAGTGGATCCAGCTCAGTTGCCAAGGCACCAATCTTCTCTCGTCCCCTCATCCTCCTGTTTCCCGTGTCTAGGAGCGCACGGCCGTGCTGAGCGCCCTGGCGGAGAAGGCCAAGCTGACGGAGCAGATCCTGAACACAGTGCCAGGCATCGCCTGTAACCCGGTGCAGGGCGCCATGTACTCCTTCCCCCGCATCACGCTGCCAGAGCGCGCAGTCAAGGAGGCAAAGGTCAGGGTTGGCACTACGCACTGGGCACGAGTCCTTATGCTCTCCTTCGTCCCTGGTCCCCCTCTCAGGGATCGACTGGGAGTTTTGGACTGCTGTGGCGCCTGCTCCAATTGTGCTGTTTTACATATTTTGATTTGATTGATTGATTGATTGATTGATTGTGTGTGTGTGTGTGTGTCTGTGTGTGTGTCTGTGTCTGTGTCTGTGTCTGTGTCTGTGTCTGTGTCTGTGTCTGTGTCTGTGTCTGTCTGTGTGTCTGTGTGTGTGTGTGTCTGTGTGTGTGTGTGTGTGTCTGTGTGTGTGTGTGTGTGTGTGTGTCTGTGTCTGTGTGCAGGAGAAAGGGCAGGCTCCAGACATGCTGTACTGCATGAAGCTGCTGGAGGAGACGGGGATTTGCCTGGTCCCAGGGAGTGGCTTTGGCCAGAGAGATGGCACCTACCACTTCAGGTGAGCCTCCAGGCTGCGCCCCCCTCCATGGAGGATCAGGCCCAGCAGCATACACGCTCCAAGTGGATCATTATACGTGGCATACTAAGAAGCTTGTTGCTTATAGCTTGATGTGTAATCATCCTAACAGCTTTATTCCTTCTCTCTCTCTCTGTCTCTCTCTCTCAGAATGACCATTTTACCTCCAGTCGACAAGCTGCAGATTCTGCTCAGCAAATTGAAGGAGTTTCACCAGCGATTCACCAAGCAGTACTCCTAATATTGAGGTCTCTTTGACCAATTAGTGAGATCCTTCTTAACTCATTTGACCAATCAGAGGCACCCATTTAAACTGACTTGACTTGACCAGCCAAAAGTGCCACAATTATTAACTCACCAAGTGCCTTGCTCAGGGCCATTTTACTGCCAAAAACAGGCATGTTGGGGCTATGGTTATGCCAGAAAGGAATCAAGTTTGCGTAGCTCTAGCTATCCTTTGACCTTCTGATTAACATGGATATGAGGTTGTATTTTTATTTGTTGTTAAAAATGAGATTCAATTTAACATATCGATTAGACTAAGATGATATATTACACTACGTCTTCGCATAGAGGGAATGGCACCAACGGACCTGAAAAGTGTGATGTGTGTATGTTTATGTACTGTATGTACAGTATGTGTGTGTGTGTTTGTGTGTGTGTAATAGAAGGAGAAAGATAAAGTGAGAGATAACTGTGACAACACTATTTGTGTATAATTTTCAACGTCACTCAGTTTTGGTACTGTAATGTGGCAGAATACATCAGGGACATATTCCAGGACGAGATTCAAAATATGCACATAATGGATATGAAGGATATTGACATGTCTAAAAGAAACGAAAATATGCACATGAAGGATTTGAAGGATATTGACATGTCTAAAAGAAACGAAAATGTGGCATTACGTTGTTGTGCGATCGTGCCTTCTTTGTGTAAACCAGCTGTTTTATACATTTTTGTGATTAAAAATGTATTCATTCTTTTTTGTGTGTCTTTAAGTGGACTCTAAACCTGTTTCTGGCAGAAGTAGTCATCTGTGGTGAGAGGTTGTTATGTCTTTTTGCCACTGGGAGTCAGACTTGTCACAGTCTCTCTGCCCAGTAGTGCGATAGTCAAAGTGCCGTTCTCATGTGCATCCACCATGATACCAATACTCCCTGTTCTAAATATTATGTATGGACATTTCTACTTACCCTCTCAGTAGACAGACTGCACTCCCCTACCTTTTAATAGATCAAAACAGAAAGTCTTTTCTTACCTTTTCTCTTGTCATAGTTGCACCACAAACCATAAACTAGCAGACACAAACAGGGAAGCGCAGCATAGGATAATTGGATGAATAATGAGTTCTAAACTCATCACATCCTAAACTAGCAGCTGTGTTCTCTGTTCTGTAGTAGTGTGTAAAAGAGATAAACTCTCTTTAGAGAAATTGAAAGTGAAAAGAAGTAACTCTGTGTATGGCGCATCATTGAATTGGATAAATAATGAGTATAACGCACATCCACAACTAGCCTTTACGAGGGTGCAGATGGAGTGGAGACTGGGCGACATGGAGTCCTGGTTCACCGTTGGTACTGAGGTGTTGGGGTTGGTACTGAGGTGTTGGGGTTGGTACTGGTGCACCGTTGTCTCGAGGTGTTTTGTTTGGTACTGAGGTGTTGGGGTTGGTACTAAGGTGTTGGTTTTGAGTAATGGTCCTGAGGTGTTGGGGTTGGTCCTGAGGTGTTGGGGTTGGTCCTGGTGCACCGTTGTTCCTGAGGGGTTGGGTTTTGTTCTATCAGAATTATTGCAAAGCCCCTCATTCTTTGTGATCTGTTCACTATTACTCAAAGGCATGCATACGAGGCAAAGGCTCCTGCTTTGGTGGACCTTTTTTTTGTGTACCCAAAATACTTGCTGAACTTTGAAGAATGGAGACAAAAAGTGTTTTGACCAAATGATAAGCTCATCTGAAAAGGCTGATGGTTTTGAGTAATGTTACGACCCTGGCGGGTCTAGGCCCCGCCTCGTGAGATTGCATGCCTGTTGTATCTTGTGTCTCTACAGCAGTTGTACGACAGGTGATTGGGAACAGGTGGACCCCATGATTGGCTGGGCTACAAAAGCCCTGAGCAGACTGAAGTCGGGAGAGCGTTGGAGTGGAGTTGTGGAGTTCTGGATTGGAGTTGTGGATTGGTCATTGGTCGTTGGAGAGCGTTGGATTTTGATAGTGAATGGATTTGGGGTTTGGGGTCGTTGGTTTTGGAGTATCGTTGGTTTTGGTGTATCGTCGTTGTTTGTTTATATTACCATTTGACTGAATTTACATCACATCTTTTGTTTCTCTTCACCACACTGACCTACACCACACGTTTGCTATAATTATTAGATAACTGTATAACTGTAACCTTTAATAAATAACATATATATATATTTTTATATAAATTCTGCGTGGTCTCCTCTTTATGTTTCGGTCATGGAGCTGTGATCGTAACATAATGGGGGCTCGACCGAGATTGTTTTCGGGGTAAGGTAACTTTTATCCACTCATTTGGAAATAGTGGTTAAAAAACTTTAATGAATTGATTTGATCGTGCGTTTGACTTTTGTTGCAGACTGGCGTAAAACTGCTGGTGCAGCAAGCAAGTCAATCTAAATTTGGGAGAATTTTTGAAATTGGGCGCAGGTGTTGGTAACGGGGTGGTGATAGTAGGTGAGTACCTACTGAGCAGAAAAAAAAACCCTGAGCAGGTTAAGAGTGCTTACCGCTGTTTATTGTTTTGGGCCATGCTTATTATAAGAGTTTGTTATTTTTCATGGGGTGTGTCGTACGCGCTGGGGTTTGGTTTAGACAACCAAATTGCAGGTGGACACACTGAAGAAGTAGGCACTGGAAATAGGAAGGACTGTGTTTTGGAGATAGATCAGGGAAGCTCTAATATAGTGGGTTTATGTAAAAGGGTGGATATACACCTGTGCTGGATTGCTGGTTGTGCACGATTGTGGGCTGTTTTTTAAAATTCCGACGATCGTAAAGCTGGGCAGGTTTAGAATGGAGTATATGAGTGCATCAGATTTTGAGCAGCTAAAGGAGACTAAAGCGAAAAAATGAACAGAGGCGAGTAGAGTTACTAAGAGATGCAGCTGAGAGGGATAGAGTTCATGAGGTAGAATTTGAAAAACTGAAACAACGGAAACGGGAGAATGAAACCCAAAGAGAGCTGTATAGATGAATTGCCCAAGGCATGTTGCGGGAAGACGATAGAAATCGTGAGAAGAGATTGGTTAACGGAAATCCTTATGATGATGTGTCTGAAGTAGAAGCCTTACAGAGCGATCTTTCTGAAATGAAGATTGTGAATGAAATGTTGAAAGGTGAGCTTCAGAACGTTCAAACGATGTTGGTTAAAGACTATCACAGGCAAGCAGAACAGTGCCTTAGCTGAAGCTGAGAAGGCAAAGGAAGCCCTCTACCAGTATAAGTCAGAGCAAGAGGTCACTGATAAGCTGCACAAAGAAGTTGAGGTGCAGAGAAGAGAGTTGGATACAATACAAGCCCATATAAAGAGTACGTTTGTGCCACTGACTGTCTTTCGAGAGAAAGAATTCCTTTTGACAAAGTTAAGAGAGGATATGGATATGCTACAGAAGTTGACTAAGAGGGATGCTGCTCCCAGTGAACATAACAGGAAGGAGTACATGGAGGAAATTGCAACGCTGAAAAAAGAAAGCAAAGCCAGAGTGGAAAAGATGAACAAAATGAAAGCTGTTGTGGTGAAGTTCAAAAGAAAGCTGGATAGTAGCAGAAGGGACGTTGTTGGTTTGACTGAAGAGGTGGGGGCTTTAAAAGCTGACGAGACAAACTTTCAAGTTCGATTAAGTACATTATCCACAGGACTGCAGACTATGAGAACCTCAGGTTTGATTATGATGGGCAGACTGAGCAATTGGATAAGAAAAGAGAGAAGGTGGCGGAGAGACAAATCAAAGTGTTGACTAAACGTCTACAGACTGACACCCAGCAGCCTGAGCAGAGTGCTTCAGAGGGAGAGGACCTGATGGTTGGACCGGACACACTGCAGAATAACGTCGGGCAGATGGAGGAGCGCCATGGTCAGCTGCACAAACAGGAGCAGCATCTCCAGCAGACTCCACAGGAGCTTGAGCAGCTTCACAAGGATGCTCAGCAGAGCTCTCTCATGAACAAAGAGTTGGCAGACTGAGGGCCTGATTTACTAACAGGATTGCGCCCATTTCTGGCGTAAAATAGCGGTCGTAAACATACAACGGTATTTACTAAGGGGGCGTATTTGAGAAGAGTCGCATATTAACGCTTTGGGGGTGTGAATGTGGGAGGGCACGGAAACGTGGGTGGAACGTGGGCATATAGCGGAATTTAATAGGAGGAGAGAAGGTAAGTGCGCCTAATGATGTATTGCGTGGTATTTACTAAAACTGTCTAGCGAGCGCACGTCTCTAATTTGCGGGATAATTCTCCGCCTCATAAAAGCACGTCTTAACCAGGAAGCACATTTCCACTGAGTCTGAAAACGTTGATATGGCAGCAGTTTTAAGAGCAAGGCGAAGACATAGACAGAGACAGCGCACAGAAATATTTTTTTTTTCAACTCGTATCACAATTTTTCAGTTAAGCGAACCACAAATCATTAGACAGTACAGGTTAACCAGCCACGCAATACTTCAATTACTGAACCAGATCAGAGATGACATCGAACCCTCCAACCGGAGATCACATTCCATTCCATCACTTGTTAAACTCCGGACAACATTGCAAATATTGGCATCGGATCATTTCAAACAGTTATAGCATCAGCAGTTGGTATATCTCAGCCTTCACTCAGCCAAATATTCACCCAGGTACTCTACGCATTGCTACGGCGCACTGGTCAATACATTTCCCCTCTGCCATAGCTGAAATTAGAGACATCAAACAGGACTTTTTTTGAAATCGCAAACTTTCGGAACGTAATTGGAACCATTGATTGCACCCACGTCCATATATATTGTAGTGAACCCATGTCCCTTGTAGAAATTATTAATCTCGCCATGTACACATCTATACTGTTATAATAGACAGTTTATGCATTAACAGCCATTTAAAAGCCATTTAAGTGATTAGTGATCTCATAAGGCTTGGTGATGAAATGGCCCTGGCATTCAACATATTTTGGAGAATGCTTTGACTTTCGACACATGATTTCATTCAATGTCCTCCATAGTTTTTTACTGTCATTTGTAGAGGTGTGAATTCTTTCTATAAAATAATAATTTTTCTTGATGTTGTTTAGTTTTGAAGCCTGGTTTCTCAACTTACAATAGCAACTTTTATCGTCGTATTCCCAGATTTTTGGGCAACCGCTTTGGCTTTGTCTCTTTGCATCATCAGTGCTCGCAAGGCACTGCTGTTCTTGACTGACCTCTTCCTGAGTGGAGCATGCATCCCACAGACACTGATACAGCCTTTGAGCACAGTTTATGAATGTTAGTGAAAATGTGATCAATACAGGTTGATGTCTTCTATCTGATTCTAGTGGGCAGCCTAACGACTTGGCATAGATTGCAAGCATCAGCCACTGAACTGAGCTTTTTACGTAATGGGCAATTCATTGAAAACCAGTCTATGTTCAGGTCCCCAAAAAGAAAGATGTCCTTGTTTTCATCTGTTACTGAGTCTAGATTATCGCATATCCCATCCAAGTAGGCAACATTGGAACTTGGTGGTCTATAGCAACACCCCACTAAAAACGGCTAGGAATGTGGAAGATGAATCTGAAGCCACATGAGTTCGACATGAGTGTTCATCAAATCTAACCTGAGTGTTACAGGAAAGTGTTCATTAACATACAGTGCAACTCCTCCTCCATATAGGTCACGGTCATTCCTAAATAGATTGTATCCTACTATTGCCAACTCAGAGTCTTCAAAAGACGTGTCCAGGTGTGTTTCAGACAGTGCTAAAACATGAATGTTATTTGAAGCACAAATTATGGCAATTTCATGGACCTTGTTTCTAAGGCTACATACATTCAAGTGAGCTAAAATTAATCCTTTTGATGTAGAGAATTAAACTATACTTGTTACTTAATCTTCGAATCAGGAATCAAGAGTCAAAGCTTGAAGAACACTGGAAAGCTGGGTTTATTATTGCCAAGGCAACAAGAGAAGGATACCGGTCATCGTTCTAACAAATACAGACTACGAGTTGTTCTTATACCCTCCAGGCATCCTAGAATAGTATGTAATTGTACCCTCACATATGAATTGTCTCTAACACTACCCAAGTAGGGAAACAACCCCTTTTAGCCAGAGTCTGAGTGTCTGACTAGGTAGGATACAGCTGTCATTCTGCTAAATTTACACTTAAGTTACAGTAAGTAAAAAACTCTCTCTCTAGCCGTTAGGCCTAAAATACAGTGAACTCTGACCTCCGCTTTACCATTTAAGGTACACTGGAGCACCCAAGAGCCACACTTATTAATAAAGAAAGAGGAGCTGCTTGGGTTCACTTAAACTTGATAATTTCAGGCCTACATTCGCCCCTTTGTGGATTAATCCACACCTTATCCTAGCACATGTTATAACCCAAACATTTATCACTATACTATACAGCAAACAAGCACAGTTTTACTTATACAGTAAAGCCTACAACTAACCTTATGCTAAACATCACATTACTCCAAACATCCAATACAGCTATGTCACCAACTTCCAGTAGTTTACATCACAGAACAATAATGCCTCCCTAGGGTACGCCTAGGAGAGTTTTACACACACACAGACCATGGAACATTCCCATATGGCCTGTCATATGAAAAATAAAAAATACACAAGTATGGAAATATAGCTTCGTCTAAAAAGCTACAAGCACATTTGTCTATTTTACTAAGGCACTCTCTGTTTATATAAACTATTACACACACAATTTTACTATAGACGTTAACTTCACTATGGATACTCAATTTCTTTTTACCCATTACACTTTACCATTACGCTTACATTCATCTCTAGGAAGTATAGTTCCTTGAGAGGCCTTTCTGTATGTGATGGAAAATCCTTTAAAGAATAATAATACGCCCCTTTGTTCACATCATACATTATTACATTTTCCCTGAGTTATTACATTATACTCATAAGTAAATCAACTACTGCATTATACTTTCAATACATAACACATGACTGCTGGTGTTGTGATTCTTCAACTTCCTTTGAGTCTGCCGTAGAATCAGAGGTTGCGATGGTGGTAAACCACTTATTGCTCTGCCTGGCGAGGGCAGACTAGCACTTGATTTTGGCCTGCTACTTTGTTTGTTTCTTTTTTTCCAGGGCTAATATGGTCTAGTCACCTAGTTCCCATATGCCACCGTTGGAGTCAGGACTGCCTCCCTGACCCATAATGTCTTAGTTGCTCATAACCTGTAACATTTCAAGCGCTTCATCGTGATGGTAATTAGTTTACTACCATATATTGGAAGACTCAGTCATGGATTTGTCAGTGATGATCCAGGTTTATTCTTAACAATGGCGGCCACACATTGTTGAGACAGAGGCTTGAAGTCACACACTCACTCACAGTGTTTCACCTTAGCTTATCTAACCTACTCCTTAGAGAACAGGCTCTTATATACATAATGGTTAAGGGGTGTTACCAGCTATTCAAAATAGGCCATGGCTGCAGACACTTTTGCCCAAACCTGGGGGGAAGGGAGTTCTCACCTCCTTCCCCAGGTCTGAACAAAGAGCCCTCACCAAGAAATGTTTAAATGCCAATAAAAGTAATATATTTATACTAGGTATAAATAAGTTGGAATTAATGCAACTAACCAGTCCCTTCATTCCCCCTTTTTAAGACAGAATGTCTTAAACATAACATTAGATATTAACTATATTTTCTTCTTTTCCTTGTGTGAGTGGCTTTGTTCAATCTCTGTCTCACAAATGGGGCATAGTATTCTCAGCAGTAATAAATACATGTACAGTACATTGTAGCCAGCAGGGAAATAAAATTAAAAAGTGAACCAAAAGCTTAAAAATCAAATCACATGAATCCTAAACTAAAATAAACTAACAAAACAAACAAATCAAAAATGTTTAGGATTAAACAAAAGACAGAACATTTTAAAACATTTCCTTTCTGGTTACTAAGTGGTCCATGCCATGTAAAATTTCTTTATTATAATGTCGGTTGAAGGGTATTACGCTTTAGTGTCCTTGTAATCAAGTGTCCGTGTGTGTGTGAGTCTGTGTGTGTGTGTGTGTGTGTGTATGTGTGTGTGCGTGTGTGGTGTCTTGTGATTTTCCGTGTGTGTGTGCGAGTGTCCTTGTGTTTTTCCGTGTGTGTGTGCGAGTGTCCTTGTGTGTGTGTGTGTCTTGTGTGAGTGTCTCCATTCTTTGCTCCATATGGGGTCGTCCAGCCTATTCACTCCTTAGCATATCAGGAGATGGCTCTTGAGTGATTCCTTCAGGGTGAGAGGTGTTGATCGTCTTTGAGTGGTTCCTTTTGGTCAAGAGATGTGGATCTTCTTTGATGGTTGAAGGTGATGGCTGTCCCGTCTGATGGTCCAATGGTTTTGTTCCTCCAGATGGGTTGATTTGGGTTCAAATGTCCCCCTTTTGACATCTCCTTTCCTTGTTGTCATCGTGACGAGGCTGAATAAGGTGTTGGCTGTCCCGTCTGATGGTTTCTTCCAGAGGGGTTGATCTGGGTTGAATGGTGCAGTTGTCCTTCATCCGCTAATCTCCATATCCTGTAACGAGATTTTGGGGGAGATAATACTGGACAACACTTACATGAGGCAGGAAGCCTCTTAGCATACTCCACACATTAGACAATAGACATTTGGTATTGGGTGTGAAAAGCTGTTGATGGTATGTCTGCGCCCAGATTCGCCATTGGATGTTAATGTATGTGGCGCCCTTGCGGTTTAAGAAGCAGGTTTTCAGGAAGAAACAGTGTTAGCAAATGTCATTAAAAAATTCACAGATATCCTTTAGAGCAAGACGTTGAATATTTGAAAGTTAATCAAACAATTTCACCTGAAAACAAAAGCAGTGGTCACATTTGTTGTTAACAGTTCTGTAACTTCATTCATTCTATGGCTGGCCAGCCCATTCACACATACACAGATTAATTCGCTTGCTCAGGAGACAATGTTTCCATTCCTAAAAGAAAATAAGTTATTTAAAGTTCCAGTTACAGTTTACAAGTTTAGTTAAAGCATTATGTCATAAAAACCCTTATTTCATCCAGATTTCAGGGGCCAGTGAAATGCCAAACCATATAAGGCATTTCATTAATTCAGCGCCCCTGGCGTCATTTTGTTAGGTCAGAATTCAGCAACTAAGACCTGCTTAAAAGACACAAAAAAAAACAAAAAGATCATTACTCAGGGATATGCTTGCAATTGTTCATAATTGTAACACTTCATATAATGATTTTAACTTGGGTTAGATGTGCCCAGCTTTCCTAAGGACAGGAGGCCAAATATTCCGGTTTGCATATGAAAGCTGACCCTGAAAAGAGTTAGTGAGAAGTCATGGTAATTCACTCATACAGCCGGTCGGCAGACAGACACACACACACATTCATTTGCTTATTGCAGGGACTTATGTTCACGCCTAGAGAAAGGAAAGAAGTAAGTTACAGTTTACAAGTTAGTTTCAAAGATGGTCTCATAAGATTCAGTTTTTCATCCAGACTTCAGGGACCAGTGAAATGCCAAACCATCCAAGGCATTCAATTAAATCAATGTCCCTGGCATCCTTTTGATGAGGTCAGACATTCAGCAGCTTAAACCTGTTTAGATAAAATAAATTCTGCAGTTATCATCTTATTTATGATATGTATGACTTGTAGGATCTAAATCGCTCTGAAGCTAAGCCTCAGCCCCTCCCCCTTTTGATGTTACAGCACTTTTGTTGCTGTAAGATCATTACTCATGGAATGTGTAGTTATCTTAAACACCTACTGTATATGCAGGATGAAGACTGTCCCCAAAAAAAAAATTACCAAAAATTTTCTTACAATTGTTGGTAAAAATGTTTTACACTTCATACAATGGGTTAAGAAAATAATGTCTTGCATAAAAATAATTAGTCTTGCTATGTGGCTTGGGTGTGGTCACTTAAGCCTGATGGGCTATT
The DNA here is from genome assembly GCF_963457725.1 of Sprattus sprattus. Lineage (NCBI taxonomy): Eukaryota > Metazoa > Chordata > Actinopteri > Clupeiformes > Clupeidae > Sprattus > Sprattus sprattus. The sequence goes on along the minus strand of NC_137923.1, from coordinate 29,833,887 downwards.
GAGGGTCTCAGTCAAGGCTGGACCTGACGTGTGAATTAAGTGAAATGTGTGAAAGTTGTCTGTAACTTTCTGTGAGAAGTTACAGTCTAAAATCTAGCAGTCTTAAAATCTGACCTTCTCAAACGCATTTTGAAATCTGGATTTAGAGAATCCTATGTCTTGAAACATGACTGGTCAAATCCAAGCACTGAGTTTCCACAATATAATGTAACAATGTACAAATTAACTTAAATTTAAAATAATGCTGTGTCCTGTTTTCACAACACCCGTTTTTGTTCACAACACATATAATCCCTTTGGACCTAACATCTGAGACAGACAGCAATACATTGTAGCATGTCAACCCATCAACTCAGACAGCGGTTGACAGTGGCTACCCTTGAGCGTTACCGCACCCAAAAATCTTCTGTGATACTGCACAGGCACTTGCTATCCTATTATTCCTAAGGTTAGGTAAGCAATTTAATCTAAGTACTTACCATGTGTTGTGTCAAAACCAGGCAGTTGTAGGACTCTTACAGCAGAGCTGAAATCTCAGCGAAATCCAAGAATTTATCTCTCGGTCCAGAACCTCCATCTGATGGTAATTAGTTTACTACCATATATTGGAAGACTCAGTCATGGATTTGTCAGTGATGATCCAGGTTTATTCTTAACAATGGCGGCCACACATTGTTGAGACAGAGGCTTGAAGTCACACACTCACTCACAGTGTTTCACCTTAGCTTATCTAACCTACTCCTTAGAGAACAGGCTCTTATATACATAATGGTTAAGGGGTGTTACCAGCTATTCAAAATAGGCCATGGCTGCAGACACTTTTGCCCAAACCTGGGGGGAAGGGAGTTCTCACCTCCTTCCCCAGGTCTGAACAAAGAGCCCTCACCAAGAAATGTTTAAATGCCAATAAAAGTAATATATTTATACTAGGTATAAATAAGTTGGAATTAATGCAACTAACCAGTCCCTTCAATCGTTACCATAAGACATTGTTAACCCCACTCGGCTTTCACTTTTATCAACCAACACTGTCATCTGGGTGAATTGAGAAGCTATTGCTCTGACTGCAAGTGACCTGCAACAAGGAATAACACAACATACAATTAGACTGAACACCAATACGATTAGTGCAATGATACCAAGTACTGAAGCAAACCAGGTCCCCCATCCCCCAAAGATGCTCTTGAACCAGTCTGCTAATACAGAACCCATCTCAGGGGGGCCTGCATTCTGCTTCAGCTCTGTCCGTAAATTAAACAGTTTACTCATTGCTATTGTGAAATTCCCACCAGGTGCTGTGTTGTTGGGGATAAAAGTATTTTAGCACACACTCCACCTTCTTTTGCTAGCATCCAATCCAAAACCATGCGATTCTGCATAGCCATTCTAGAGGTAGCATCAAGCTGCTGACCCAATGCACCTAGTGCATCTGAGGTGTAGTTGATACATCTTTGCTGATTGTAATAGATGTAATTAATCCATTCTGTGTTTTTGTTTATACTTATCCAAGGGAGAATTGACTCAAAGCCAGCACCAACTTCATCCCTAGCTTTAAACTCAGGTGGGATACCCCTGGGTTGCCCAATAGCATTTAAGTATCCCCCGTATGCGAATGGTCTGGTGGCCCCTTCCTCATCCTCAACATCACTCTCCTCTACTTCCCTTTTGTTTCTAAGATGATTCTCCTCAAATCTGCCCCCGTCTATGCTACTGTCCACATCGATAACTTTTGTGCGTTGCATTATGGCTACTCTAGCACATTTCCCTGTCCAATCATGAGGTAGAGTGTTTCTTAATCCATATTCTTTTCCACAAGCCCACCATATATCAGCTAATGGAGCATCCTGCGGAAAATGGGGGAAATGATATGCATACATAAATGTTCTTTGACCGTCTAGGAATCTATCCATTTTAGTACAGTTAGTCATGCCTGGTTTACATCTGATAGGAACAAGTCCTCGTAGCTCCCATGCTTGCCTGTATAACTTGGATTTCTTATTTGAAGTGTTAAAAGGACCACTGGTAACCAGTGTCCAAGTTCTATTACAATTTCCTTCAAAAATACCCACATGCTCCCCACCATGCACTTTATCAGTCATGTCAAAACATTCGTAATTGAAATAATCTTCTACAGTGTACTCACGGATTTCCGCTAAATCAGTTTCTGGCCAATTGTGTACATCTAATTTACAATGGTCTCATAATGTGTATGCAACACCCTTTTCCACATGAAATGTCCTATTTCTATGTGAATGACTTCCCATGTATATCATCCAACAGTTCTTTCCTGCAATGACAAGAAACATTCATTCACTGCAGCATTTCCATGACCTTCACAGCCTCTCATCCAGGTCGAGCTGCTGCAACAGAATGCTTCCCATTCTAACCCTGATACAATAAATTGTAGTAGTCCCATCACCTTGTGGTCCTGAAATTGTACAAAAAGTTAGTACAATATTAGACACTAGAACCTTGATATCACCATAGGCTGGAAGCTCTTTTTGTTTAAAAGCTTCACCTATACCCAGTCTCCTGACTGGATCAGTCCATCCGCATCCACCTGTGTATATATAATCTCCAAAAATTAGAAATGACAGGTACACATAATTTCCACATGCCCTCTAGACATGCTCTAAAAGTGTAATATGATCGATGATTTGCAGTACTTGTATTCCATGCTTCCCATACATTCTTATTGTTATACTAAAAGCATTGCTGTAATGCTAAAAACAAAAATAATATCACATATTTAAGAAGTATACTTACCCTCTCTTAATTTTGGTTCTGTCCTTAGACATTCCTCAATATAAATCACTCCATATCTCCAATACCTTTTCATATCTATGTAGTACGTAACTACCTATACGATTACACCTTTTAGTGTAAAGTATTATGCAAAAGTTTTATCCGCACTCCTTTTCTCTGATTAGAGATGCTACAAACATAGCATTATACAAATTGTAATCCCAAACCTCCCATAATTAGGGTGACCATAAACCCAAATTCAAAATTATTCTCATATACCCCCCCTTACGCACTTATAATCAAAGTGCGTACAAAACAACAGGGCTAATAACATGTATGAAGTTACCATGTGGCCATCATAGTACAATCATATTTTATCATGCCCGCAGTTAATCCCCTTTTTTATCCAATGGTCTTATTCCATCAAGCTTCATCACATATTTCTCAGTATATTTTCTAGTACTAAGTTTACTGCAAAGTAATTGTTGAATCCTATGTGGCAAACAACCAAAGCCCACACGGCTTATCAAATACATAATGGCTAACCCCCCTTGGTAACATAATAATAACCAAAAGGCTTACATTGATGTTCACAATCTGCATACTACATCAACCCTACTCAATACTGAGATATATCACTAGTAAACTAATACTTCACAGGCATGGCATTCCTACCTCATGCCCCTCACCCACTGAAAGTACAATTACCCGTGGCATACCTTCCCTTGATGCCATTTCTGTTCCTCAACAAAAACCACTTAGTGTAGATATTACAGCCAAGCCTGTAAGAGACACTTAAACCCCCATATATTCAACTATACCTTCATGTGTTAACATAAAACTAACACAATTCCTCACTCACATCTTCACTGTTTGGAAGATTCTCATTTTTCCTCACGGACTCACAGACACGCCCCTTCCTGTCACTCAGAAGAACAGCAACTTGACTACTGCTGCATGTCTTATCCAGTGTTCGATAGCTGAACAAAAACCACACATACCTATCTTCATCACACAAACACACAAGCCTTTCTTACAAACACGCACAAACATACCCACAAATCTTTGAATTACACACATCCATACAGACCCACTCATATTATTAAAACTCCCCATATATACCCTAAACTGTGATTCCTTATTGGAATATGTGTTCTCACCCGACACCCCCTTAATCTCAAGCCAACCATTCCAAAACTCCTTCAAACCTCCCTGTCATTTACATAAGCCAAAAACACCATACCCCTAATGGCCTAGTTCTAAGTTTCACTGACTCCTGTACATTGTATAAATAAGAATACTGATAAGAGAAACTTTCAATACTCTACTCCTCTTTTCTCCATGTCTCTATTTTCTCCGTATTTCTCTCCTGTTTACCATGTCTAATTTTTCAAATTCTAACTGTATATCTAGTTAAATCTATTTTAAGTGTTTGTGTTGAGCATCATCTCATCTTTTAAACCCCTTTTTAACCCTATCTTTATATGACATACAGTGCCACTTGAAAGTATGTGAACCCCTTGAGCACTTAAGCGTTTTCTGTTGTTTTACCATGATTTTTCATTTTTTTATCACCAATTTTCCATAGATGAAATGTCAGGTTTATGTTTATCATTTGCATGTACTTTTTATTAGAGGAAATTGTTTGAGTAGCCGAAAAACTACATGAAACATGGAATTAGTCCATTTCAAAAGTAAGTGAACCCCCAGCTGAATTGATAAAGTCAAGCAGGTAACAGATTCAGTGAAACTTGTTTGGGTGATTAATTAGTCAATTGAGCAAACCAATCATCTGAGACATCCTTAGGGAAAGGTTTGGGCAACACAGATTAAAAGAGAGAGGAAACCAACCAAACTACTGTAGTGCCAAGGTGTACCCACACAGATCAACAATGCCGAGAGGAAACGAGATATCCAAGAACATCAGGAAGAAGGTACTGACAGCCCATCAGTCTTGGGAAAGCTATAAGACCATCTCCAAAAGATTCCAGCTCCATCCATCCATCCAAGACAAATCATTTTGAAATGGAGGGCATTCAACATGGCCGCATCTCTGCTTAGAAGTGGACGCCCATCAAGACCATCACCAAGAAGCACCAGAAGAAGAATAAATCAGGTAAAAGTCAACCCACACATTACCTCTAAAGAGTTTCAGACCTCTCTGGCAGCATCTGGGGTAAATGTACATGGGTCTACAATCAGACGAAAATTGTTGGTTTTGATCGTGACAAAATAATTCTATCTCGGACTCATCTGTCCAAAGAAGGGACTTCCAGAAGGCCTTTGGTTTATCCAAGTGCTCTCGGGCAAAGTTGAAATGGGCAGTTTTGTTCTTTCTTGAGAGCAGAGGCTTCCTTCTAGCAACCCGATCATGAATGTCATGTCTATTCAATTTTCGTCTGATTGTAGACCCATGTACATTTACCCCAGATGCTGCCAGAGAGGTCTGAAACTCTTTAGAGGTGATGTGTGGTTTGACTTTTACCTGATTTATTCTTCTTCTGGTGCTTCTTGGTGATGGTCTTGATGGGCGTCCACTTCTAGGCAGAGATGCGGTCATGTTGAATGCCCTCCATTTCAAAATTATTTGTCTTGGATGGATGGATGGAGCTGGAATCTTTTGGAGATGGTCTTATAGCTTTCCCAAGACTGATGGGCTGTCAGAACCTTCTTCCTGATGTTCTTGGATATCTCGTTTCCTCTCGGCATTGTTGATCTGTGTGGGTACACCTTGGCACTACAGTAGTTTGGTTGGTTTCCTCTCTCTTTTAATCTGTGTTGCCCAAACCTTTCCCTAAGGATGTCTCAGATGATTGGTTTGCTCAATTGACTAATTAATCACCCAAATAAGTTTCACTGAATCTGTTACCTGCTTGACTTTATCAATTCAGCTGGGGGTTCACTTACTTTTGAAATGGACTAATTCCATGTTTCATGTAGTTTTTCGGCTACTCAAACAATTTCCTCTAAAAAAAAGTACATGCAAATGATAAACATAAACCTGACATTCCTTCTATGGAAAATTGGTGATGAAAAAAATAAAAAATCATGGTAAAACAACAGAAAACTCCTAAGTGGTCAAGGGGTTCACATACTTTAAAGTGGCACTGTATAATGGCTATACTCACTATCAATAAGGATCATTTACTCTAAACCTGTGTTTTTGTAGGTGTAACAAAAGTCTGAAGGACCATCATGTTACCTGCAGTGAAGTTCTCTATCAGCTTGGTTTGATTACATTTGCGGCGTAAGAATTGCATGGAGAACCATTGTGAGGCATGGTGTCTGATTAGTCAAAGAAAGTCCAGCCTAGGGCACACTCAATTGAATTCTCATACGGCAAAACACATAATTTTCTAACAAATGAATAGGAGTATGATTTCAAATTAATATGGGCATCCTTACTTCCTTTTCACTCATTTTAATTGATGCTGGAATTGTAGAATTCACTAGGCCTTTTATTAATACTACACACCCCAGTACAGGGAAACTAGACCCCCTGGTTTCACCAATTCATGGCTGAGCATACCCTCGTCCCACCATATAGCGCATATACTTGAGAGAAGTCCTTGCTGTGTGGGTGGTCATGTCGGAGGCCTATTCACCTGCCACCTCCCTTCACCCCCTTCTCCCTCTTTCCTCTGAGGGCTGCTGCCACTGTCAAGATGGCTGTGTCCAGTTGGATTGTTCATTGGCTGAGCGTGATGTGCCATGAAACTCTTTGGGAGGGGATTGCTGTGAGATGCCAAGCAGACATGAGTTGAAGTCAGGCCAGATGCAAGGGCCTGAGCTATCTTTGTCCTTCTCACATAGTCCAGTTAGTTTTGCATTCAGATCTTAGGCATAGATCCAAGCAAGATGTTTTCTTTCCATCTCTCTTTCCAGACGAGTTGTATTGGAGCACTTTCTTGCACATATGGGTAGTAGAGGTCAGCCCAGCCACAACCTGATGTCCCCACAGTCAATAGGTTATATGTGTTGGCCTTTCTTTTTCCTTTCTATCTACACTCCCCTCAGAATGTATTTCTACTCAGCTCTGTTATAAAGCATTTTCCTGCTATTTCTGATTCTTAATTACTGCCTTCTCTGTTTTCTACTCTATTCTTGAATTATCTCACACTTTCCCTAATGGACTATGTGCTGTCTCTTTTACTCCTGTTTAAACCTTAATGGGAGCACTAGTGTTAACAAATCTGGCTGTGGAAATTTGTCCTCTTCCACCTCACTACTAAAGTTATCCAAAAGTTATATTTACAGATCCCCATCAATTACTGTTTACTTTAAGTTATAATGCTTTTTATCTTGTTCCCTTTTCTGGACTGTCTCCAACACTCAGACATCCCCACACCCCAGCCTGCATTCTCCATACACTTCTTAATTGCCTTATCATTTTATCAAATAACTTTTGTCCTAATCCTATTTTCCTGGACTGAAAGCATTAAAAATCAATGTTTCTTCTTTCACAATTTTCTTTATCAAGTGCTCCATGTCTGCCTTTGAGCAATCCTGTTTTATTGTTTCCGTCACAAATCCATTAATGAGAACAATTATATCATCTATCTTACCCCAAAACTTCTCATAGTATTTGTTAATGACGCCATATTCTTATATGTAACCCTCTCTCTCCAGTTAGTCAACGGCCCACTGAAACTCTACGTTGTTTTCTAGTAATCTATGTTAACGGGTGGTTGGGCGCTCAAAGTATTTAACACAGGAGATGAAAAGGAGGTTTCGCAATGGTGGCAAGATTTATTGTATTCCACACAGCATCTATCTCCTTCATCTAACACACACACTCACCGATTCATTCAACGCATCTCTGACATCAGAGCTCCTCAAACTGTACGGGTCACCCCGAGGTACAAACACCCCAGCGCGAACAAAATATAAACACAGCTGCCAGCCTACCTAGAGGCGTAGCACATAAACTACCTTACAGGACAATCAGATTCTGTCCATTTTCCAAATTTATCTCTAATCTTATCTGGTGGTGCGCTGATCTTTTGTCTCAATTTTGTCAAATCTTCCTTTGTAGTATGACTATAATCTTCCCCCGCTATTATTGTGTCATCAGCCAGAGACCAAAATGCAGCGCTAATGCCTAGTTTCTCATTTATAATTGCTTCCAACGAATTCAATTTACTTATTTCTTCCAACGCCATCCTTTGAATTCAAATTTTTACCACAGCTCTATGTATTATAATTATTCCTCTCTCTCTTTTCTGACCACAGCCGTATACTTTAAACTATATTACTGTACTTTGAAAAATAATTCTTTGCTTAAAGCTTACTCAAGGATTTTTCCTCTTCCTCTGTGTGACAAGGAGCAGTACGGGAGGGGCTAACCCCTCCTTTCTCTGCTTCTCCTACGCGCTGTCCCTCTGTCTCTCTCCCTTGATGACAGAAAATAACTCGTATGGCAGGATGATATGGCCCTTACTTTTTTCCCCCTACTCACAATTCTGTCAAATAACATTAATTACAATGTCTTTTCCACATATAATTTTCTCAACAAACAAATTAGTTATCTCGCTGCCCCACATTTAAATTTCTTACGATCACCTAATCTTTTTGCCAATTTAAAAATACTCACAATAACCTATAATGTAGCCTACTGCTTATCATCATACAAGTCTTCCAATTTAAACCCTAAATTCAATTGCTTAATGTATTCGTTTTAGCTTATGTTTCATTCCAATGACTTAAAAACACCTCTAAAACTTATATTTTAAACTTTATAACAACAACAATCTCAAATTCTCTAGAATTCACTATACTCACAATGCAGTCTCTTATCTGCTTTCTCCACTAGTCACGAAATTACCTTTAACGGAATATTCAATGACAATTTCTCATTTCAATGACAATTTCTCATTTATGATTCATTGACAATTCATAACTGAACAACTGCGTGTGGTGTTTATACCGGTATGTCTGTTGCTTAAGGAAATGTGTCAATCTTGTTCTCCCAGCACCCTTGTGTGTTGTACCTTATGTGTTGGATGTATTTAACTTAATTTCAGTTTAAATGCTTAATACTTCAACTTACAATATTTCACAGAATCGTCATTCTTTGAAACTACACATAACATAAATACCACACTATTCACCGAAGAGAGCATTACTCATAGCGCTACACTTTATATAATCTGCATATATTTCCACTGGCTGTACATTCACTTTCCCAGGCCCACACACAGTCATACGTTTGCAAGGAGTTCCTCTCCTAATTTGCACACTTTCTCACTCGCAGAGAAGTCCTGTTACCTTCACTCTGCACACCCAAGCCTTATCAATGTTGAGATCCTCTCAATAATCACACGGCCTGAAATCATCTCATCCGTAATTAAAAAATGCAAGATCCTCTTGTAGTCACACGGCATGAAATCATCTCATCCGTAATTAAAAAATGCAAGATCCTCTTGCGGTGACACGGCATGAAATCATCTCATCCGTAATTAAAAACAAATGCAAGATCCTCTTGCCTCCACCCGGAATGAAATCTTTCATCCGTAACCTTTACAAAAAATGTGATGGCCGCTCACCGCAATTTTCTCATCCGTAACCTTCACTAGACGCGATACATTCCTCCAAATCCGTACATATCTTAATATACGGAGAGTTCCATATATCTATACATTACACACGGTTAGTCCTCTAAATCTATTCATTAGGCTATACCTAAAAACAGAGAGTTCCATTCATTCCGTAAACACCGAAAACATAGACGCTAAACAAAAAACATATATTCTTTTATCTTTATGTTTTATTCCAATGACATAAACAACACATAGGCCTAACATTTAACACTTTCACAATTTAACACACTTTTTCAACGCAGAGATCTCACAATCCTTTCTTTAACATTAGCACCTTTCTTTGTACATTAAACACCTTTCTTTAATTATCACGTTAATCAACAGAGATCCTCTCCTATCCGTTTTTAGATGCGTCCGGCATCTCTATAAGAGGGTATGTCCGTCCGCCTGTCGGTCGGTCGGTCTGTCTGAAACGCATTCTTTCAATTGTAATTCCCTCCTGTGTCCACAAGGTGGCCGAGTTGAGTTGACGCATCTTGTTGTCCGCTCGGACTTGTTACTATAGGCTACCATCCACTCGTAACTCAGGCCCACAACCATTCTCACAATGTAAGGAGCTCATCTTCAACCTGCAATCATTCTTTCTCGCAGAGAGCTCTTCTCCAATCTGCACATACTGAACCTTTATTCTAAAGAAATATACCAACGTTTTTACTACCGTATATGCCTGTAGCGTTTGTACTCCTACTGCGCATGCGTAAGTCTATTGAGCATGCTGGGAAGTGGAGTCCTACACACTATCAGCGCATAACATCATACCATTTAACCGAAAGCACGGTGAACTCTCATCCGTAAACTTTCACTTTAGACACGATATACACAATACGTACACACCAATACATTGGTATACAAATATACACTTCTACAAACTTCACCAAGACATTAGTATACAAACATACACGTTCTACAAACATAAGACATATTATTACCAGGTATTCCAATGTTCCTCAACCTTAAGACTCTTTAATTTAGAATTCTTTAACTGAGGACTACGTCAGGATAGCCGTAATCGCTTCTGACTTCACTCAGCTGCATATATTTTAGCAAAAGTATGCCATTCTTACCAATTAATGCGCGCTTGCAGCTGAACGAGAGCCAGGCGGCGAAAACCACATCTCCTGACGCTTTCTTTGTCCTTATTCAGTACCTTTCGCGGTCGACAACTATGATGTAGAGAATTAAACTATACTTGTTACTTAATCTTCGAATCAGGAATCAAGAGTCAAAGCTTGAAGAACACTGGAAAGCTGGGTTTATTATTGCCAAGGCAACAAGAGAAGGATACCGGTCATCGTTCTAACAAATACAGACTACGAGTTGTTCTTATACCCTCCAGGCATCCTAGAATAGTATGTAATTGTACCCTCACATATGAATTGTCTCTAACACTACCCAAGTAGGGAAACAACCCCTTTTAGCCAGAGTCTGAGTGTCTGACTAGGTAGGATACAGCTGTCATTCTGCTAAATTTACACTTAAGTTACAGTAAGTAAAAAACTCTCTCTCTAGCCGTTAGGCCTAAAATACAGTGAACTCTGACCTCCGCTTTACCATTTAAGGTACACTGGAGCACCCAAGAGCCACACTTATTAATAAAGAAAGAGGAGCTGCTTGGGTTCACTTAAACTTGATAATTTCAGGCCTACACTTTCTTTGGTAAATTAAGAGTCATCATTGTGAAGTAGTCCCCCTATAGGAGCACAAGACACTATAAGAATGTACGTACAATAACAAATGTTTAAATACATTGTGCACGCTGAGACTGAGGTTGTTCTTCATTCATCAACTCGTTCCTCGGATAGATTACCAACTTGTCAAACTTCAGATTCGCTCTTTCACCTCTATCTCGGGCAGCTTTCAACTTGGTCAGTAGCTCCTTCCTCCGTTGTTGATCTGCTTCAGAATAGTCCTCATTAATGTATATGTTTGTGCCTTTCAGCTTCTTTGCAGAGAAAAGAATGCACTGCTTGTCTTTGAATCGTTGAAGCTTAACCATGATCTTCCGAGGTCTTCCACCTTCCTGGTACTGGCCAATTCGCTGAGCCCGTTCAATCTCCATGTTGATGCCATCAAGGCCCAGCTTACTTGATACTAACTCACAAACTTTAGCCTCTGATAAGTTCCAGTTCTCTCCTTTTTCATCCACTACCCTGTCGATTAAAATGTTAGTCCTCCTGCATTGGTTCTCAATGTAATCCAACTTGGTAAACAAACCATCCATTTCTTGCTTAAAGTTTCCTATATATTGATCGATTAGCTTGATCTTGGGCCCCAACTCTTTGCATTCCGTATTTGTTTCCTCCAGTTTATTTTGGCTTGTTTTCAACTCTTGCACATCTTTAATGACACCATCCAGTCTTTTGTTTGTACCCTCCATGATTATCTGAATGAAGCACTTAAAGTTGTCCTGTTGCTGAAGTAGCATTTCTTTGTAAAACTCTTTCTGCTGCTCCAGCAGCTGGGAAAGAATACTCATTGTAACCACTGAGTCCTCTTCACAGGGTGGAGCTTTATTTTTCGGTGGCATGATTTTTTTACCAGAATAAACCAAGGTTGCACTTTCCACTTTAATTTTGGCCACAAAGCTTGAATGTTACTGCAGTGATTGCGAGTTTACCCTGTAAAAAGATCTGTCTTACCAGGATGTACCCAGATTATCCCTGTAGAAAATTGTCAAACTCCAGTCAGGCTCAACAGGCCTGTCACAGTAGGCCAGATAGGCCCAAGGAATATCCAAGTGAAAAACAGCAACAAAACTTGAAAACGGATAAATTATAGTCCACAATAATTAAGAAACTTGCAGATCGAGGACATATAAATTCAATAATTGACTGTTAATAAAAGCCCTGGCGAGGATTATGTAGGTTTAAGTCGGATTCCGTTTGCTGTCCAAGTTCCGTTTGCTGCCTCCACCCGATTCACGTGTGTGTGCGCACTTTAAGAGAGACAGAGGAGGAGACATTGAATAAGGTTCAGTGATTGAGCGAACGTGATCCAATATATTTACCTCCTCTTAGCTGAAACTTCATTTTCTCTTCCTAAATAAATACCACGGAAAATGCGCAAAAACACTGTGCGTTAATGTGCGGTCGCAATCTTAGTAAATCAGGCCCTATAGGGCGGAGTAAACACAGATTGCCCAGCGCAGATCTGGTTTGATAAATACCACGGAAAATGCACAAAAACACCGTGCGTTAATGTGCGACCGCAGATTAAGCTGCGGTCGCAATCTTAGTAATCAGGCCCTGAGTGTCTTGAAAAAGAGCTCAACATCAAGAGATCAGAGAAAGACCCTCAGATTGAGGATTTGAAAATGCAGCTACGGACCCAGAAAAAGAAAGTTCTGGAGGGCGAGGCCCAGTTTCGGGTGGAGAAGGGCCGGACTAAACTGTTCCACAGTGGATTTACACCTCACAGGAAAAGAGAACTGTTGCATGGACTATTGCATTGTCCCACACTGCAGATGCGGGGAGTGGTTGTGTTGTGATTGTGCTTGCATGTTTACCTGTCTCCTCCCCTGTCTCTCTTAAAATGCTTTTCCAGGGCATGGAATTGCTGAGGGACAATATGTTGCGTGACTGGTGAGCTGGATGAATGGTGAGCGTGTGCGTGAATAGGGGAATGGGTGAATAGGTGACTGGATGAATAGCTTCATTGGATTGTTCAGGTAAATGAAGATTTTGGAGTGTGCAGAATCCCACTGAGGTGGGCTTCTGTCTTAAGGGGGAAGATGTTACGACCCTGGCGGGTCTAGGCCCCGCCTCGTGAGATTGCATGCCTGTTGTATCTCTGTCTCTACAGCAGGTGTACGGCAGGTGATTGGGAACAGGTGGACCCCATGATTGGCTGGGCTACAAAAGCCCTGAGCAGACTGAAGTCGGGAGAGCGTTGGAGTGGAGTGTTGGAGTGGAGTTGTGAATTGGAGTTGTGAATTGGAGTTGTGAATTGGAGTTGTGAATTGGTCGTTGGTCGTTGGAGAGCGTTGGATTTTGATAGTGATTGGATTTGGGGTTGTCGTTGGTTTTGGAGTATCGTTGGTTTTGGTGTATCGTCGTTGTTTGTTTATATTACCATTTAACTGAATTTACATCACATCTTTTGTTTCTCTTCACCACACTGACCTACGCCACACATTTGCTATAATTATAAGATAACTGTATAACTGTAACCTTTAATAAATAACTTATATATATATATATATTTTTATTTAAATTCTGCATGGTCTCCTCTTTATGTTTCGGTCATGGAGCTGTGATCGTAACAGTAACCAATATTTCTTGTTTTTCTTCAGGTGCTGAAGTGATTTGGCAAGCACTGAGTTGTAATGTGACAGCCGTAGGGAAGATTCCACAACAGAATTAGTAGCCAAGTAGACATGTATTGCTTTCACAATATTTTCCTCGAGACACAGTTGCCAGTAGTGTGAATTTATGAGGTTTGTATACACATACAGTGGTGGCCAAAATTATTAGAACACTAGACATATTTAAGAGTTTTCAGTTGTTTTTATTGAATTGGCCATTAAAATACCCTAAAACTAATGAAATATCTACAAAGTCATCATTATGCTCTATAAACAATAGAATAGAACCATCATAATGAGATTTAGGCCATTTTCCGTACAAAAACAAGATAGGCCTATTTCACTGTCAATGTCACACAATGATGTTCCTGCACAGAAGAAGCCAAATGACTTGTGTCATCATTTACAGGTGTTATTGTGGTTAAATTGTTGGTGATGCAAGAGTCTTAGGACACAGCTCGGTGATTATTTTGAATGTACAAGGCCTATCCTGCTCATTAAGTGGTTGGTAACATCAGGGTTTTGTCACTGAGGCCACACCACCAAACGCTTTAGATTCAAAGCCTCTAGAAGCAGTCTCGAAGCACATGTTGCTCTTTGAACATGGCTTAGGTGAAGGAGCTAATGAGTGAGCAACGGGTTCGAATAAAGGCTTTTTTGATACTTGCTGGAGTTACTGCCGCATAGCCAAGGACTTGAGATGCAGTCCAAGCACTGTAAAGTACACTTAAGACCGCCATGGCACCAGAACCGAAAGGGGAGAGGTTTCTTTTTTCAACTCTCAGACACACAAGTGAAGCATTTAAAAGAACTGTGTGACGAGATCAACATCACAATGACTAATGGTGCAACAGTGTCGTCAAGAACTGTTCGTCGAAAACTGGGAGAAGGACTTTTTGGCAGAATAGCAGCAAAGAAACATTACTGAAAGAGAACAATTGAGTGTAACGCCTGAAATTTGCAAAAGAACACAAGAAATGGACAAAGAAAGATTGGTTTAAGTGTTGTGTACTGATGAATCCAGGTTTGAATAGTTGAATAGCAACAAGCAAAGCGTGTATGTTCCACGAAGTTAGGGGGAGAGATATAAAAATGTGTCTCTCTTGCCAACAGTTACACAAGGAGGGGGTAGTATTATAGTGTGGGGTGCAATTTAAGCCTCAGGAACAGGTGACTTTGGCTAAATTGACGGCATCATGGATACAAAAGTATATCACAACATTCTGGTGAGGCTCAATGTTCCTTCTTGGAGACGTGTTATTGGGCCTGGATTTATTTTTCAAGAGGACAATGACCCTAAACATTATTTTAACTATTGCCGAAACTACCGGCGACAAGGAATCTGCTAAAACATTGAAAATGATGGAAAAGTCCGGACTTCAAACCCATCAAGCAAATTTGGGGCAAGTTGGAAAATAAACTTGACAGATCTATTGTACATGCCAAGGAAAGCCTTTGGCTTGACCTGCAGAAGGCATGGGATAACATAACTGTTGAAGTTCTCAAGAAATACATTGACTCTATGCCAGAGAGATGTGCTGCTGTAATTGATGCAAAAGGTGGACGTACCACATATTAAAGTTAAAAGTGGATAAAAACAGTAGGACTCACTTCATCTGATATATGTTGTGCTCAGAACAACCATCTGCATGTTTCATGAACATTATGAAATTAAATCATGTTTTGGAGGCAAAAAAAGGTAATTATTCTCAGATCTGTCAGGTGTTCTAATAATTTTGGCCACCACTGTATATAAAAGAAGAAACAAATAGTTTATTTCTGAGAAAGAACATCATTGACGATGAATATTATTCAACATAGGCGTCACGTCTATGAGGGGATATTTTACCAGAAGGACTTGCCCGACCTCTGCAAGCTCTGATTAGTGTTGCTGGTGCAGAAACCCTCACTTTAATTAGCCAGCAGTGTGTTCTTGCCACCCGCTGCACACACCTTTGTGCTCTGCATTAGAAGTGACATGTTCTTTCTTCTTTAAAAACCTCTTAAACTGATTGTGTGTGCTGTGGCAAACAGTAGACAAGGGCCTTAACCTCCTAAAGGTTTTACTCATGAGGGTTGGCGTGGGTAGGCTGTGGCAGTCTTGCTCGCATTTCTCACCTTGAGTGTTACTTGATTCTCTCCCAATTAAAAGAGAAAAAATGGTCAATATGAATCTATTTGCCAATCACAATCAGCAAGAATGATTGAGAACATACAGAAATTATCGTGTCTTTAAAGGGTACGTTTTTTAAGTTTCCACGCATTCCCTTAGCTGTCTGTCAAGTGTGTGTACAAAAATACTGCAAAAAAAAACCTCTGGTATTTGTGCAGTCCTGGCTCTGTAAATGGGAAACAAACAAAGTGGTTTCATGGAAGCTAGGACTGTAATTTAATTAGCTGTTGAGCTCATATATCAACAACCTTTCACCAGAAGCGAGGACTGCGATTTTAACTTCCTAGTTCATTCTCCCAGACGTTAAGTGGAAGTTTTGAAAGTTTTACACACTTTATCCAAAATGATCGGTTAAGTGATGTTGTCTGTTCTGCTTCTTTGAATATCTCTCACTCTCTCACTCTCTCACAAACACATACACACACACACACACACACACACACACACACACACACACACACACTCAGACGAACTCACTATGATCGCCCCACAATTAAGCCAAGCCATCTGAAAACCTCTGCTTTCAGCATCACATCCTTGAGAACAATCAGCATGCCCATTGTTCTCAGTGTTTTTCATGTTTCTGACACGGTGTCAAATAAGTGTTTTCAATCAAGTTCAGAGCAGCAATTTAAACACGTGCTGATCACTCGGGGATGTAAAGCAATGATGCCATCCAACCCAGTTTCTCCCTGATTGCTTTGCTCACAACAGCCATTTTGCTGTGACACTCTATGTAATTTCCAGAAGGTTCCTCAACATTTCTTTCCTCTGCTTGGACTGGGAGAAATATAGCCTCATGCACCTGACAGAAAACTCTGTAAGGTGCTTGTGAGAGGATTCTGTTGTGCTAAAAGTTAAACGCTGGCACTAAATGGCCCTTGTTTCACTGACAAAATGAGTGTCAAAATATGTGTCTAAATATGACATCAGGTTGGAAAATATAAAATCTTGCAAAATTCCAGGCTTTTTTTCCTGAGAAAATGTTCCCAGATGTAGAGGGCAACGTGTCAGCTTCTTTTAACAAAGCTGTCCTGATGCCCCAGCACTGTATTCTCCAGCACTCCACCCACTGAGCTGTGCATCACTAATAAATGCACATCCTCCAGCAGTGCTCCTCCACTTCTTTCACTCTCTCTATCTCTCTCTCTCTCACTCTCTCTCTCTCTCTCTCACACACACACACACACACACACACACACATGCACACAGAAACACACACACACACACACACTCTGCAGCTCACCGCTAGTGGTAGATTAGTAATGCCACCCCTCTGTCAGTGACTGGTGGCTCTCCAGAAGGAGAGAGACATGGTGAGCGAGGGCCTGCCAACCCTGAAGCGTTCTCACTCGGTGGGGCTCCGGATCCTCTTCATACATTACATAACACCCGGGACAGAACGGCACAGCGAGGCGCCCAGCGATGCCCTGCCTACCCAGGTGTTTAAGGAGGTGTTGAGGTACCACTGTGGAGAGGTAATTAAAGCTGGAAGGTTAAAGCTTCTCCTGTTCCCTCATCAGCCTGTCATTGACATACGCCCAGAGTTGGGCTAATATGTTAGAAGAGTGAGCGTCTGAAGGCGAAAAACAGGAACAGTTAAGTAACAGCACTGAGGGTAGTCAGCACACCTTAGTGAGGTCCTTAAATCACTACTCTAGGCAAGACCTAGACCCAGATTTAACAGTGGATGCACAATATAGTATCTTTTGCTGAAAGTTTCGTAAGCATCGATCATAGCTTAACACATTGAGTTTTTAATGACAGAATAAGACCATAGCAATCATGTCGTATCACTTTTGATGAATTAGAGTACAAAAATGCCGTCCTTCTGAGGTAACAAATCTGTATATCGGCGTATTCCAAGGATCCTGTACCGTAGCTTGATCTTTCAGTCATTCATTTGGTCATTGATCATTCATCCTGCAGTCCGTTCACACAAGTGGGATGGATTTGGCCTCTTTGAAGCAATCAATGTGACAAATACCTTCATCTGTGAAGCGAGGCTCTTTTCTTGGCTCAGGAGGGTTGGCTAAGTGTCTGTAAGTCATGTCTCCGCAGAACACACTTTGAGGGGGAGGTGTGGTGGCACCTTCTCTTCCTTACTGGTGGGTTCATCTTGTGAGAGCTCTATTCAGGCGCGGCCCTCTGCCACTACCCTGAAGGGTGAGAAAACTTAGAAAAACGCATTTATAACGGGAGCAGAAGGCGCTAAAAAACCCTCTCATTTGACAATGCGTGCCCATTCAGAAGCAAAGAAGCTATTGTTTGTCATGATTAATGGTGAGTTTTTTTCTTGATAACATCAACATTCTGTTTTATTGGAAGTAGTTTACTCAGGCGCAGTAGAGTCTGCAGATTAAAAATAGGAGGAATGAGTTACACTTTCGATAAGTGTCAAGTCAGCTCTGCGTAATGTCAGTATTATGTAATATATATAATGGGAATTAATGGGAAACATATTAGGCCTATATGTTATACAAAACTAGAATGTTTCTCTAAAACCAGCACCTAACAGAATGAATTGCAAAACAGCACAATCCAAAATGACAGGACTGAAATGTATTGACAGAACACAATTAATGAAAGAGATAAATTGGCTGTTTCTCCACTGTTCTCCAAAAAGCCTAGCTTTCAGTTAGATGTTGTAGGGCAGGGCAGTGTTCAGTGTTCAGTTTGAGGTTCTGTCATACATATTTCATAGGCGGACCCTTAAAGCTGACAGCGGGATCGAGAGCTGATTAATGGAGGACTGTTTAGCATATTAACATCTGTGGCAAGAGGACTCCAGTCAATGGTTTCCCTGGTATGTATAATTCATCTTTTTTTCTCTGGTTTGCTCGTCCACTTGTCAAAACAGGAGTCAGAGCTTTCAGTCATCCTCGTGGACAATTTAAAATGAAGAGACAATAGAACTTGAATCATTTCCTTCAAGCTCAACCCCTCTTGGCTTGATTTAATTAAATAAATATACCAACGACTCTTTGAAAGAAATGGACCTGACAGAATGGAGTAGACAACTGATACAGGCTCTGGGCCCCCTGAGGTGAGTCTTGTGCAAGCGTTTGGGGTGCTATGTGATGCCAAGTGTTTTGGGTGCTATTTGATGCCAAGCTCTATGCCAGCTACGAGCTGGGATGACATGAAGACATCCAAATGTGATGTGGCAGATCAAGTGTCAATCAAATACCAATCAAAAATAACACGTCTATCAGATGTCGAAGCCTGCCACCCCATTCTGTGATGTGAAGTCTGTGTCAGCGGCCCCTTGAAAAGGACTTTATGATGATGTGCATAAAACAATAAAGGACTTTATGATGTGCATAAAACAATAAAGCAGAGAGGCTTTCCACACTCTGTTGTGCACTTAAAGTTGTCAGTACAGTTGCCCCGAAAACTGACTGCGAGAGAAAGTTTGAAATGGCACGGGCGCCGTCAGCTGGCACGGGCACCATCAGCCAGAGCTCTGTTATGCAGCCGTGGCCACGTGACTCATTATCAGGACAATCGCCAATAGTGCTGACTCAGGAGTGGCCTGTGCCAACCCAACGGGTCCAGTCTGTGCACACTGACTCACTCAGATTGGCCATGCAAACGTGAGTGTGTGTTTGTGTGTGTGTGTGTGTGTCGGGGGGTTGGGGGTGTTCAGAGGTTCTGATCAGGAGTAAAATGTAAATAGCAACTCCGATGCACTTTTTCTGACACATATGTAGATAAACAATAAATTGATCATCTTTCTGCTGTCACTGGTTTTGTGTCTCTCTCCCTGTTGAGTGACCCCCAACACTGTCCAAAGACAGAGCAGGATGTAGGGACAGGCTGACAGCTGCAGGGTTGTGCCCTCTGTACACACTCCTTGTATCACAGCATCATACAGAATTAACAACTCCACACACTCCCTATATCACAGCATCATACAGAATTAACAACTCCACACACTCCCTATATCACAGCATCATACAGAATAAACAACTCCACACACTCCCTATATCACAGCATCATACAGAATAAACAACTCCACACACTCCCAATCACAGCATCATACAGAACAAACAACTCCACACACTCCCTATATCACAGCATCATACAGAATAAACAACTCCACACACTCCTTGTATCACAGCATCATACAGAATAAACAACTCCACACACTCCCAATCACAGCATCATACAGAACAAACAACTCCACACACTCCCTATATCACAGCATCATACAGAATAAACAACTCCACACACTCCCAATCACAGCATCATACAGAACAAACAACTCCACACACTCCCTATATCACAGCATCATACAGAATAAACAACTCCACACACTCCCAATCACAGCATCATACAGAACAAACAACTCCACACACTCCCTATATCACAGCATCATACAGAATAAACAACTCCACACACTCCCTATATCACAGCATCATACAGAATAAACAACTGTTGAGGTGGCCTTGAATGAGACAGGGGAGCCCTGGAATGATACTGTTCAGGGACCCTCTGTTCTCCACACCTGGCACAGAATTACCTGAGGCGTCCTACATGCTAATTCCAGCTTTGTTTCTTTATGTTAAAATACTTGAGTGTGCGTGTGTGTGTCTGTGTGTGTGTCTGTGTGTGTATGTGTGTGTGAGTGAGTGAATAAATACTAATGCACAGTGTATGGGATTATCAGGCATCTTTAAAAGTGTATGCTAAATGACTAAATGTAAATGTAATGTGAACATATTTAGTCTGATTCAGATAACTGTGGACAATAGAGTCTTAATTGCCAGAACCTCGTGTCTTTTTCTACTGCCCCTCCCTCTCTCTTTCTCTCTCTCTCTCTCTCCCTCTCTTTCTCTGTCTGTCTCTCACTCTGAATCAGAGGCAATGTGATCAACTTGTTTTCTCAAAATACTGAATCCACACGCTCTCACCTCCTCTCTTACATACGGTCTTCAATTTCTGCAAATCGGCTTGGGTGGCTACTGATGCACAGAGGACAAAGATTTCAACTTTGAGTTCTTATCAAACTAAAGTTACCTAACACATGTTTAAGTGGTTGATTTAAAAAGGAATAGCGTTTTTATTATAACCGGAGTATCACTAATAAAGCAAGATTTCGCGTAAAAACATTCAGGGGGAGCGCCCAGCCCTAACAAGACTGGCCAGCAGGGCGCGAATGATCACGACCGGTGTTTTGGGTGTTGTCATGGTACTGGTGCTGGTGATTTTAATACCCTTCCTGGTAAACTCAGCCGGGACCTCAGCGAGTTATGAGATGCTCGGCGCCTGTCGGATGGTGTGTGATCCGTATGGAACGAAGTCTCCAGCATCTGCCTCAGCCAACACTGCTCGCGACAATCATTTGATCCAATCTCCACCGCCTTATGCCCGGGGCCCCAAGGGTGAGCCAGGGCGCATAGGAAGGATTGGCCCCAGAGGTCAACCGGGTCCACCAGGGCCCCCGGGAGAAATGGGAGAACCGGGACCACCTGGATTACCGGGACCACCGGGAGAAAGCGCAGAAACCAATGGCATTAGCGCAGCGACATATAACACCATGCCCAAAATTGCCTTTTACGCGGGGCTCAAAAAACAACACGAGGGCTACGAAGTGTTAAAATTCGACGATGTGGTCACCAATCTCGGAAACCACTATGATCCCACAACGGGCAAATTCACCTGTTCAATTCCGGGAATCTATTTCTTCGTATACCACGTACTGATGCGCGGAGGTGACGGGACCAGCATGTGGGCTGATCTTTGCAAAAACCATCAGGTAGGAATGCAGGATTTTAGGATTTTAGGATAGTATAGCCGCAAAGTTGACAGTAAAACAGAATCAGAGTGTTTTAAACTATATCCAGAATCAGAGACTGTTTAAAACAATATTCAAACGAACACCGATATAGATGGTGTGGGTATAGAGAGTGAAATAATTAATTTGAACTCAAATGATTTTGATGGACTTGTAACAACAACATTGGACTTTGTTTGGTGTTCTTTCAGGTTCGGGCAAGCGCCATAGCTCAAGATGCTGACCAGAATTACGATTATGCCAGCAATAGTGTCATTCTCCATCTCGAACCTGGTGACGAGATCTACATCAAGCTGGATGGCGGCAAAGCTCACGGTGGCAACAACAACAAGTACAGCACCTTCTCTGGCTTCATGATATATGCCGATTAAAGCACATTCGTTCCCATTTCTTAAAATTGTCTCCCCTTGTAATTACAAAGCAACAACTGGAAATATATACTGACTATAAGCTGTACTAGCAGGTACCCTGCCCTACTCAATTGCAAATGTTCTTGGTCGAAACATCTGAAACGTTTTGGTATCCTAAAACGCACGAATGAATTCCATATTGTTGAACATTTTCAATTAAATGTGGATAGTCTCACTTAAGAAATACCGAATAAAGTTTTTGATTATTGCACTCTGTATAGGGAATGATTCCTGTGGTACAAAATCCAGCAATCCCGCATTCTATGAAAAATCCAGGTATATACCATTTACAGCTAGTCCCTGGAGGCTGCCAAACCAAGTACTTGAGCCACAAGGATTAAGACCATATTTGACTGACCTCTAATGATATCACCTCCTTGTTTGGCACATAGAGTGCGTGGATAATTAGTGGTGCAGAAGAATTTGCAATAAAAACCTTTCTAGGAAGTATGTCTGTAGTTTCGACCCTACATTTCAGTGTTCTGCCATGAATAATGTTGACAATGTATATGTAAATACCATCTGCATTGACAATCCATTGTTTTGTATTGTATCCGTCATGACATGTAGCTGAAAGCATTGAATTGCAAACTGAGTGTGCACCGGTAAAAGGATAGGTTAATTAAAGCAGAATATATTGTGTGTACACATATGGCTGGTTAATGATGAAGTTAATATACGGTGTGTACACATATGACTGGTTCATTCAGGCAGAATATACTGTGTGTACACATATGGCTGGTTCATGATGAAGTTTCTTTTTCTGCGCCTAATGCCATGGCGTGACCATTAAAAGAACCCATGTGGTACAACAGGTGGCGTGGCGTGTTATATAGTTTAGGTTTGAACTAATACACTGACATAAACCTGCACTGAAAGTGTAGCAAGTCTTTACCTCTGCCTATGGGATAAATATGATTCCAATATGATGTATACAATAAATCAAATTCATCCAATGGTTTGAAAGTATCTGCCTCCCATGTATCTCTCCTGCTCCCAGTATAAGCAGGAGCACAAGTGCATTCCTGGCAGAGACGCTATTTGTTGCCTTCATCACGAGCTGCTGTGGACTTTGCTGCCAAACTGATGACTGAGCTCTTAAATGCGTTCCCATTTGAGCACTCACTGATTAAATGACTGTCAATGAATGGAGGATGACAAATATTGTCAAGTTAGAATGAATCCACAAAAAAACACACACAGACAAAAAAAGGTGATTAATAACAGAAATATTTTTTTTTATAGCATGACACTCTTCTACGATGTCCATTTGTTTGTGAGGGAGAGGGATGCAGCATTGCACAATAAATCATATTATAAAACAATAAAAAAAAGCAGAAAAAAGCTTATAAAGTCAGCAACACATTTTTGTAGCACCATTTGAAATATGCAATTACGGACAGATTAATTATTGCTTTGTATACTTGGAAATTGAATTTGGGAGGCATGCATAGCATCACCATTGTATGGCATTCACAGCCAAACAGGATTTGTGAACACTGAAAGGTTACTAATATTTTTCCTATTGTAAAAGCGTTTATCTTTAATTACTTTAATATTCAGCCCTTTATTAGAATATAAAAGGCTGTCGGTGCTGTTTTTCAATTTTAGCTGAGATAAATAAAACAGCCTACTCTCCACTGTGCACCTTAAACTCAACAATACTTTCTTCAAGGGTCAATCCTACAGGACCCCTAACTGAGCACACTATTCTCTACAGACACAATACAGTGCGAAACCCAATGCATGGCTGGATCATATAGTCCCATTAATTTAAGGCCCTGTGCAAGAACGACTTTATTAGGCATTCATTACTCTCTGTGATGGCAATGAAAATAAAAATGCTTTTATTTAATCATAAGTGATACAATTTCATCCATTCATTTCTGTTTACTACAGATCTAATGTGTATAAAAATAGATTCACTTGAACGTGAGCCAGTGCTTGGGGTTATCGATCAGGATCTTGTCCACCTGGCTCTGGGATATACCTCTGGTCAGCATCTTGGGTGCGATGTTCTTCAGAATGTGCGAGTAGCCGTGGCCCCCGTATTTGGTCAAGCGGTTCTTAGTGTGAATGTCGTGCGCGATTACTATCCTGTCCTCATAGCCCTCCTTCACAAGGAAGGATAACCTGGAATAACAGAAGTACTTTATTATTATCTACAGTGCCACTTGAAAGTATGTGAACCCCTTGAGCACTTAAGCGTTTTCTGTTGTTTTACCATGATTTTTCATTTTTTTCATCACCAATTTTCCATAGATGAAATGTCAGGTTTATGTTTATCATTTGCATGTACTTGTTTAGAGGAAATTGTTTGAGAAGCTGAAAAACTACATGAAACATGGAATTAGTCCATTTCAAAAGTAAGTGAACCCCCAGCTGAATTGATAAAGTCAAGCAGGTAACAGATTCAGTGAAACTTATTTGGGTGAATAATTAGTCAATTGAGCAAACCGATCATCTGAGACATCCTTAGGGAAAGGTTTGGGCAACACAGATTAAAAGAGAGAGGAAACCAACCAAACTACTGTAGTGCCAAGGTGTACCCACACAGATCAACAATGCCGAGAGGAAACGAGATATCCGAGAACATCAGGAAGAAGGTACTGACAGCCCATCAGTCTTGGGAAAGCTATAAGACCATCTCCAAAAGATTCCAGCTCCATCCATCCATCCAAGACAAATCATTTTGAAATGGAGGGCATTCAACATGACCGCATCTCTGCCTAGAAGTGGACGCCCATCAAGACCATCACCAAGAAGCACCAGAAGAAGAATAAATCAGGTAAAAGTCAACCCACACATCACCTCTAAAGAGTTTCGGACCTCTCTGGCAGCATCTGGGGTAAATGTACATGGGTCTACAATCAGACGAAAATTGTTGGTTTTGATCGTGACAAAATAATTCTATCTCGGACTCATCTGTTTAAAGAAGGGACTTCCAGAAGGCCTTTGGTTTATCCAAGTGCTCTCGGGCAAAGTTGAAACGGGCAGTTTTGTTCTTTCTTGAGAGCAGAGGCTTCCTTCTAGCAACCCGATCATGAATGTCATGTCTATTCAATTTTCGTCTGATTGTAGACCCATGTACATTTACCCCAGATGCTGCCAGAGAGGTCTGAAACTCTTTAGAGGTGATGTGTGGGTTGACTTTTACCTGATTTATTCTTCTTCTGGTGCTTCTTGGTGATGGTCTTGATGGGCGTCCACTTCTAGGCAAAGATGCGGTCATGTTGAATGCCCTCCATTTCTAAATTATTTGTCTTGGATGGATGGATGGAGCTGGAATCTTTTGGAGATGGTCTTATAGCTTTCCCAAGACTGATGGGCTGTCAGAACCTTCTTCCTGATGTTCTCGGGTATCTCGTTTCCTTTCGGCATTGTTGATCTGTGTGGGTACACCTTGGCACTACAGTAGTTTGGTTGGTTTCCTCCCTCTTTTAATCTGTGTTGCCCAAACCTTTCCCTAAGGATGTCTCAGATGATCGGTTTGCTTAATTGACTAATTAAGCACCCAAATAAGTTTCACTGAATCTGTTACCTGCTTGACTTTACCAATTCAGCTGGGGGTTCACTTACTTTTGAAATGGACTAATTCCATGTTTCATGTAGTCTTTTGGCTACTCAAACAATTCCCTCTAAAAAAAGTACATGCAAATGATAAACATAAACCTGACATTCCTTCTATGGAAAATTGGTGATGAAAAAAATGAAAATTCATGGTAAAACAACAGAAAACTCCTAAGTGGTCAAGGGGTTCACATACTTTAAAGTGGCACTGTATGTATTCAGATACATATTATGACAAAATCCAAATATTGTTTCAAAAAGGGTTCATCAGCCAGGAGCCAGTTGATAATGCATATCTTTAAATGTAAAGTTGATAATATGTCCCAAACTACCCAAAGACCAGGGCAATTACTTTACATCTCCAGCCACAGCTGTCTAAGGTGACGCACTAGGGGTTGGGACTCCACAACACCCACGCACCAACACCAGTAGAAAACCCACCAGAGGTGCTGCCTACCCATCCCCATGCATGACACCAGGGCCTACTCACGCCTGCACCCTCTGACTGTCACTGGGCATGTCAATCTCCAGGTCAAAGGGGTAGTCCAGCATCTCCGTTCCGAACAGGTCATACTCCAGATAGCTGCCCAGCTTGGCAAACTCAAGCAGCTCGCCATAGTCAAAGATGGTCCTGGGGAACAGCAGCACAGTTTAAGATCACCTCAGGTGGATGCTACACAGCCTTTGATGTAATAACACAATGGAGTCGTAGCCCACAGCAAGGAGTGGCTCCAATTAACACTTTAGAATTACCTCAATGCTTCCACTGATTTGCCTTTTGGAGTGAAAATGACTTTTTAAGGGCACAGCTGTCAGTATTTTTTACTAAATCCTTTTTTTGATCATATCCCCAGTCTTTCCTGATCCATTGTCGTTCCATACTCACAGAGGTCTTCAGTTCAAAACCATTGCTACAAACTACAAAGGTCTATTTATAAATAAACTTAAGTGGCCTGAAAAGAGACAGGACTTCAGTAGTTTTATGTGCTTAAAGTATTTAGGACGAGCTTCATCACCCCCATATCATCTTCCTCTCCTATACCCACACTGACTTCCCGTTCCCACACTGACTTCCCGTTCCCACGCTGACTTCCCATACCCACGCTGACTTCCCGTACCCATGCTGACTTCCCATTCCCACGCTGACTTCCCGTTCCCACGCTGACTTCCCATACCCACACTGACTTCCCGTACCCACACTGACTTCCCGTTCCCACGCTGACTTCCCATACCCACGCTGACTTTCCGTTCCCACGCTGACTCCCCGTACCCACGCTGACTTCCGGCAAGGGCTCACCTGTCCAGGTGTGACATGACCGTTTTGGAGATGTCCCCCCCGGCCTCCTGCAGGATGCGCACCACCTCTGTGGGAGCTGTGGTGTGCCGGCCCGGGTGGATGATGACGGGGCAGCCCAGCTGGGACTGAGCATGTGCAGTGGCCCGGAGCACCCTTTTCTCGCTCTCTGTGATTGGCCAGCTGGTACCGATCTCGCCAATGACTCCGCAGCGAATGTCTGTACCATCCGCGCCATGGAGTATTTCGCTCACAATAATGTCAGTCAGCTTTGAAAGGGGGGTGTTTGAATATGAATGTTAGTTTGTGTTGATTTACCATACCTCATGAAAACAGTGAGCATGACTAAACCCAAGGCATGAACACTGGCTGAAAAAAGTTCTCTCTAGTGAAATTAAAGTGACTCATATTCAGATAAGGCCGGTGTTCATGGTGCCACTCACTAAACAAGCCTGACAATAAGATATATTTATGTCACACACCTTCTCCACGGTCATTTTCCTGGTCTCGTCCGAATGGGTTACATCAACGTAGAACCCAGCCCCCGCTATGATGTTAACACCAGTGTCCTTCGCCAGCTGCTTCAGTGAGGGAAGGTTCCGTGTGATGCCTGTGGTCGTGTTCTCCACGATGGTGCCCCCTCCTGCCTGCCGGTAGTACTGCAGCTCATCTCGGACCGCCTCGATCTCCTGGCAGAGCAAGAGGTTCTCCTGGCTGGAGTACGGGTTCTGTCGAAGCCAGTGCATATTCCGCATCTGAAAGGGCGCCTCCGACACCGCCCCGTCTCCAGTCGGCGGTGGGACGTAGCAGCACTCGAAGGTCATGGTCAGGTGTTCGTGGGTCATGGTGCGGCCCAGCTGTGCTGGATCCAACAGCCCCAGCACCGTCTGCACCTTCCCACTTAAAGCTGTCATCTTGTCTAGTGGATCAGAAGAGATGACTGCAATCTAAATTTGCCCAAAATGTGTATGACTTTATTGGCAATAGCCTACGCACAAAGTATAATGGTTAACATTTATGAAGCATGCAGAAGAAGAAGCCACATACTGAGGGCAAAGGTTAGTTTAGACTACATAGAGACATACTCTATCTAAATTAAAAGAGTGCTGTTGCAACTAGCTATTCTAACCCGAATTCCTACTATGCATAATGTTTTTGGAATGGAAACGGTAACGTGCAAAATGCAAAAATGATTAGTGCAATGGTTCGATAAGCGCTTTGACTCTACGCTTCTGCTACCAGGCAGCGTCGATGGTCTCTGCCTTCAACAAACATTCCGCAACTTAGCTGTAATACGCAGCATAATCAGCGTTATCGACATAATGGTTTTGATGCCTGTCTCACACTAATTCAATGACGCGAGCCATATGTGGAAATGCCGTACAGAAGCAATAGTGGGCTACATGTGATAGCGTAAGGCATGCCATTGCTAACTCTACGAACTGAATCAAACCCATTAGACTGCCCAAAGCCATTCAAACCTGGACCAAAGACGACATTAGAGCCAACCTGTAAGGTATCCCTTTGGCCAGCACTGGAGTTGCACAAATATCTTGCAGGAGCAACAAGTTTTGTGCAGGTCACGATTCGCAACCTGAAATACCGCGAGAGTAAGGTCAATGTCGATTTGTTTTCACAACACTTCCCCAAGCGGCCACTGAGGGTAACACGTCCTGCTGGAAGGTGAACCTTCGGCCCTGGTCTCAAGTCTCTTGCAGACTGAAACAGGTTTTCTTCAAGAAATCTTGACTTCAATCCTGACCAGTTTCCCAGTACCTGCTGATGAAAAGCATCCCCACAGCATGATCCTGCCACCACCGTGTTTCACTGTAGGGATGGACGGTGTGCTCAGGGCAGGGGATGTGCAGTGTTGGGGTTCCGCCACACATTTTTTGCACCAGGGCCAACATTTTGGACTCATCTGGCCAGAGTGCCTTCTTCCACATGATTGCTGTATCTCACACATAGCTTGTGGCACACTTCAAACGGGATTTCTCATGGCTTTCTTTCAGCAACAGCTTTCTTCTCACCACTCTTCCATAAAGGCCAGATTTGTGGAGTGCACGTCTAATAGATGTCCTGTTGACAGATTCTCCCACCTGAGCTGTGGATCTTACCAGGTCCGTCTGCCTTCTCTTGGTAGATTTGCTGTTGTGTCATATTCTTTCAATTTTTTAATGATGGATTTAATGGTGCTGCGTGAGGATTTCAAGGATTGAGATATTTTTTTATAACCTAACCCTGCTTTGTACTTTGCCACAGCTTTATCCCCGACCTTTTAGGTGAGCTCCTTGGTCTACATGATGCTGTTTGTTTAGTAATGTTCTCTAACAAACTCTAAGGCCTTCACGGAACTGGTGTATTTATATTGCGATTAATTTGCAAATAATTGAGGTGGACTCTATCTAAGTAATGATGTGACTTCTGAAGGCAATTGGTTGCTCCTGATCTTAGTTTGGGGTTCACAGCAAAGGGTGAGAATACACTCAAAAAATTATTTTTTGTAAATAATTTAGAAAACCATGTATACTTCCCCCCACCTCAAAATGATGCACTATTTTGTTTTGTTCCATTATATACAACCCCAATAAAATCCATTTAATTTGTGGTTGTAACATGACAAAATGTGGAAAAGTCAAAGGGGGATGAATTCTTATGCACAGCACTGTAAGGGCCATTCTAAACTGGGAAAGACAAGTTTTGTTTTCTGTTTGTGATGATGGATCTCTGGCTAATGCTGAGCTAACTGTCCTTGACACATTTGGTGTCACAGATGGATGCAAATGAACCTAAGATGGCTGCCACAGTGCAAAGGGAGTGACACTGAGTTGATCTTTACCCCCGTCCCTTCTGTGCTTCCTCCGTCCGCCATCACTGCTGTGAAGAGGGACTGTTCTATCACATCATTTCATTTGACTGGTTGACTGACTGACTGACTGACTGACTGACTGACTGACTGACTTTCTGAGTAACTGACTGACTGACTGACTGTGTAACTGACTGACTGACTTTCTGAGTAACTGACTGACTGAATGAGTAACTGACTGACTGACTGATCGACTGACTTTCTGAGTAACTGACTGACTGACTGACTGAATGAGTAACTGACTGACTTTCTGAGTAACTGACTTTCTGAGTAACTGACTGACTGACTGACTGATTACTGACTATCCTCACCTGTGAGGAGCCCGGAACAGACTTCAATGGGCAAGAGGAGACTGAGCTGGGGAGAGGGGAAAGGGGAGAGGGCAGGTACTGGTGTTCCCATTTAATGGAAAATGTGCGATGCTGGGATAAGAAAAGGGGGGTTGTTAACCTGTCACTCGAAGGCACTAGCCCCTCTGGAGGAAAAGTCAGATAGCGTAGTTAGTTAGACGGAGTGTGTATAGGCTTAGAAGAGATTTGTTAAGGGACCAAATGATAACTGCCGTCACTCAGCTCACAGTAATCTAACCTGATATGTGCTGTAGGAGCCACTGGATTATCTAAACCCTTTCAAGCACACACACATAGTGGTTTAGCTGGGACCCCACAGGCCTGGAATGGGTTTAGCCAACTTGAGACAGGGGATTCTTATATTCATTCCATCGTGTCAATATCATTTGTGTTTAATGCAGTGTGACTTTTTTCTGCTTTAAATAGTATGGGAGAGGCAGGTAGCCTACAGAGTGTGGAATTACAGTTACTAATGGTGTCTGATTGGGCTGCCATTGTGTTGCTGTGTGATGTTGTGGATGTGTTTATGTACTTAGTCATGTATTTCTCCAGTAGTAGTTTATCCTGTAGTGCCTATGAATTTTAATAATAGATTTATAATTCTTGATTGGTTGTTACATTTCATTGGCTCTTGGTTATAATAATGTAAGTCAGTGGTTTAGTATGAAAGCAACAGATGTATAATTGTTTCCCTGGGGGGCCTAATTTTCATTTTACTTTGAATCTTTAAACATTATTGTGACTCGGCTTTATGATCTTGGTAACCCGGCTAATTTAGTTTTCACAAAATCCTCTCAACACGCCACAACTTAAAATTTTCTAACAGATATGAAATCCCCTCAGGGTTCTCTGGGTTAATTTGTGTTATGCTCTGGTACGTTCTGATCCCGGCGGTTATACATTAATACTTTTGGGCCCAGCTGGACTCTGCCCTTGGGGTCTCATTTGGCCTACGTGTTCATCAGTCACTGTGAAATGTTTTGAACAAGACTAAAGAGAACCACAGCGAGACTCTAAAACAAAAGGACGACTTTTCCATGCTGCAGTCCCCACAGTCTAGTCTCTGTCGACATGAAGGAACTATAAATAATGTCCAACTCTCTCCATTGTGATGTCTAATCAGTCATCAGTAATGAAAGTGTGCGTCTTAGGTGTGTGGGGCAGGATTTGTTCTCGGTCAGGACTAATATTCGCTCACTGAAATGATGCACTGACATTTTCACCAGTCTGCAAGGGACTGCATAACTAATACGCTTACTATTTCTTTAGACATCTTGATATTTCCTCATCATGTACAGCTTCCCGTACTATGCTGCGGCATCTGACATGTTTGAATGTTTCTCCTGAACTACAGTGTCGCTAATACAAGTCCCACACTTTTGGCATTCCCACATGATACCATTCTCTGCTCTTTTTTGCTGTGTTGTTATTTTTTTTCGATATATAGTAATGTTTGCAGCTTTTTTCAGTCTTGGAACAAACCCTGGTTCTTCTGTCCTAGTCTTTTCTCATCTTACTACAGTTTGATCTAGACTGGTTATTCCCAATTTCCAGCAACCAAGAGTTCAGGTGAATAAATCAAGGGGGTAAAAATTAAGAGATATATATCCTACATTCTGCTTGTTTGTTCAGAACTTAGTTCAGGAGTGGGTGTGATACTGCTCCTGAAAATAAACTGATGCAAGCTGGAAATAGGCCACAAAAACAGTCAAGAGCAAAATGACAGTGGCAGACAGGCATCAGTCTACATGGCATCAGACAGGATCAGCAGAGGTTTCTCAGTTGCTAAAGTAGGTGACATGTGAGCTCAATAAGTCCCCAATACCCCCAGGTTAGAACAGATCTATTTAGATGGAGATTATTTTAAAAACCGTGTCACAACCATAAGTTCTTCTGTTGACTGACAGACGTCCATCTCAGAGGCTCCTGGGTGTCCCTGTCATCTGCCTCAGGCGCTCTACGACCAGCTGCAGCTGGTGCTCAGGACCTCCCTGGTTCAGAAGGGGAAGGCAGGGACCAATGAGGTGCAGTGGGACAGTAATAGGTCTTGCTGAGACACCCGGGCAGTGGGCTATTTCTCAAGGCCGTAAATCTGCCAGAATTAACCAATGTCATCACTACCTTGGGATGAAAACCAAGAAGTTCACCGATTTCGAGAAGATGTATGCTCTGCTACAGTGGGTAATCCTATGGGCTGGGTACTATTGTGGATTATCCTATGGCCTGTGTACTAGTGTGGGTTATCCTATGGGCTGTGTACTATTGTGGGTTATCCTATTGGCTGTGTACTATTGTGGGTTATCTATGGGCTGTGTACTAGTGTGGGTTATCATATATTGTTTTTGGTTGTTCCACTTAAGCCTTCTGTATAACAGTAAAGGAGCATACAATAAACGATGGGGGGTAAATCAGTGCAATAGTGCCTCATCATATACTGTATATACAGATACGTATAAATGTATTATACTATATTATTATGAGTCACTATTATACATGTATATACATAATTATATTATATATATACATGTATTATAGTGACTTATAATAATATATATATATATATTATATATATATATACATGTATAATAGTTACTCATAATAATATATATATCATATACATGTACAGTATAATAGTGCCTCCACAGTCAATAAACCACAGGCTCTATATCAGACTGGGCTTTTCCTTTATTACTGGGCATCAATTCACTAAGTTGGTCCTTTACATTGAAAACTGAAACATAGAATCACCACAGAAACATATTCTAAATTTGCAGTGCACAATCCTTTCCTTTCAAGGTCACAGTGTCTTCTAGCTTTTTTGTATGTGCCAGCGCACTTGGTGGACCGTCCCAGCAACAGCATCAGCAGTCAGTCAGTCAGATAACAGAGCTGGATTATTCTTCACATGCTTCCTTTGACTGACAGAGCGACCAGCAGACAAGTAAGCAGGGCACCGCGTTCTTTCAGCAGCAGGAGCTTGTGCGGCAGCTCTCCCGGCGTGTCACAGATTAAAAACAAGCAGGGAACATCTCTATAGGATGAGGCGAGCAGCTGAAGGTATCCCTTTAATCCCTGTGTTTCAGATGAACAACAGAACTCTGAACTGTGGAACCAGGATACAGGATGCTGCTGATGGTGCAAGACTGTGCAGCAGAGATCCAAAATGTCTTAATAAACAACAGGCAAAAAAATCTTTCACTTAGCTTTTATACATATGTATGGCGTTGTTGATAAAATTGATCACACGTAAAGTTACGAAAAAGTAAGGATACTGTACAAGTGGATCAATTGGAGGCCCATGGACAGCAATACCTCTGTATTATTAAACAATAAGGAAATTTGCACATCATGGAGTTAAAGCATGTATTTACACGTTGCCGCTCACACACATGCTGGACAAGGCTATTGCAAGTTTGGTCTGACTTGACACCTAACCAAAGTTAAATCAAGAACCATTCATTAGGAATTACACCTGCGACCTACAAAAACAAAATTCATTTTTGTTACAGATTAAAACAAAGTATTCTCTGTGGCATTGCTTGGATTATTTTTTTGTTATCCTTTCTTAATATCTAATCATAGTGGAAAGTTTGCACTGTGTGTGGAGACAGCCGATCGAGTCAGGTAGATGGCTTGCAAATTATAGGCTATATAAATGAATTATTCATAATCATGGCTTTTAGACTTTTGTTCCCTTTATGTGATGTAAAACACAAGATACACTTACATCACTCTGTCTCTCCCTGAAATACACATACACACACTCACATACACACACTCACTCACATACACACGCTCACATACACACATTCTCTCACAATTTCTGCACATTTACCCTGAAGCAGTATATTACATGAATACCTTCAGAATTCAATTGTAATAATAATAAATACACTTGATGTAATGCAATATTGTACTTCAATCTATCCAACATCTACATCTAAGACATTACCTTTTGATACTATTCATTTAAAGGGCATTCATTTTGTGCGATGCCAGTCCTAGTCCTAGTGTTTGGTAACCTTGGTAACCCATCTCTCTGACCACTTCAAACACTGGAGTCTAAGGCCCTAGGCAGCAGCCTTTCAACACAAACAACAGTAACATTGCACAGAACATTACTCGTGCACTTACACATCTCATGCCAACAGTTACTATTGCCTCATCTCATGCTAACAGTAACTATTGCCTGTCTTCTCCAATCTCCGTCCAAACTTAACATCAGTTTTGCAGTTTCAGTTGGTTTATGTGTTAATGTCCTATGTATACATCTTCTCTGTTTGTAGTCTAATTGCACATTTCGTTCTCTCTCTCTTTCTCGCTCTCTCTCTCTCTGCTCCTTTCCCCTTTGTTCCTCCTTTCGTCCCCCTCTAGCACTTGTCATCCTCCTCCGTGTCACTGAGGACCGGGCAGCCGGCCGTGGAGGCGCTCTGGGCCAGCCGCTTCCGGAAGTGTCCGTTGGGGATCTGCCAGCCGAGGCGGGAACGCGTGCGCACCGAGGCGCTGACCGTGTTGGCACGGCCCAGGCTGGTGGCCACGGCTGCCTCGAAGGTGAGCGTCTCCATGGGGGCCGAGGGGTCGGGGCTATGCTCGTCGTCTTGCAGTGCCAGGTAGGGCTCTGAGGGGTAGCGCCGCGGGGCAGAGCACACATAGTCGTCGCTATCCCTGTCTGTATCCGCCCCCTCTCCCTTCACCGTCTCCTCCTCTTCCTCTTCTCCTCCGGCGTCCCATGAGGCCTCCCTGACCCGAACCTCGGTCTGTTGGGTGGCCCCCTCGTCTTCATCGTCGCCGTCGCCGTCGGCTAGCGAGGAAGCCTGTGTGCGGCACACCAGGGGCGAGTAGGAGATGTGGGGCCGTGAGCGTGTCGGGGTCTGGGAAGAGGGCCTCCGAACACTAGGGGTGCTGGACTCAGATGTGGAGGGGACCGGGCTGTCAGAGCTGTTGCCCTGTGGACAACAACAGACAAAACAGCCAATAGGATCATCAGGAGAGCCTCAGCTGTAATAGGCTCAGCTAAACAGCCAATAGGATCATCAGGAGAGCCTCAACTGTAAAGGCTCAGCTATAGCCTGCAGAGGGTTCTCATAGGTGAAAATTCTCATAGGTGAACTTAATTTCTTCAGAAAAAACCCTGATACATCAGACACAGCATAGTCTGTTGGACATATAGGAAACCATCAGCCTAAAAGCACACATCTGGACCTGTGTACGCCAAGCTTCTCAGAATCGACCCAAAGTGAATTTGACCAGTCACCTTCTGACCACACAGATATGCTGTTCTGTGAATAAAAGAGGCTGAGGGTATACGACTGAACTGCCCAATATGATGTAAGAAAGTCACACAAATAAGTGTAATAGTAGGTTAAAGAGTGTATTTCAGAAACTAAACTACAGGTCCTATCTGTGTTTGAATGGATATATGTATGCTAGGCATCATGACTAACTTTGCACATATGATAGAATGAGAGTGGAAGAAAAAAGGAGAAAAAGTGTGTGTGTGTGTGTTTGTGTGTGTGGGGGTGTGTGTGTGTGTGTGTTTGTGTGTGCGTGGGGTGTGTGTGTGTTTGTTTGTGTGTGTGTTTGTGTGTGTGTGGGGGTTGTGTGTTTGTGTTTGTGTGTGTGGGGGGTGTGTGTGTGTTTGTGTGTGCCAGTAGCATGCGGCGGGTGCCCACCTGTCTGATGCCGGGCCGCGGCCTCTCCGGGCTGGGGGAGCGGGTGCGGGGCTGGGGGCTCCTCTCCTCGGAGGTGCAGCGGGAGGTGCAGCGGGAGGTGTCTGGGGAGAGCAGATGGCGACGCTCCTTGGAACGGCCGCGCTCCTTCTCCCGCTCGCCCTGCTTCCACGGGTCGGCGCGCGACACTGCAGGACGCAGGAGCGCCACAGGCCGCAAGGAGACAACAGCAAACAACAGCATTAGACATGAAAGGACATCTACACCTCATGAGGTGCCTTCATCACAGTAGTGATTCACCCAAACTCTCAGCATGTTTGTCTGAAGGAAACATTACAGGATGTCTTTTAGGTAGTTAGCTCACTCATTTTAGACCAAAACTCCTTTATGTCAGCTGAAGACAGAAAACACCCTTCGGGCCAAGGCCTGGAGTCTCTGTGTGTATACAAACACCTATTGCTCTAACACTAGAGAGCTGACTACCTAAAAGGTATGCAAAAACCTTTTGGCAATATAGTTGGCCATGTCACACTGTGAAAGCTTTTCTAACATTTCTGCAGGGTGCTTCAGGCCCTAATCATAGAGGTACAGTTGAATAGCTATTAGACACGAAATGTGTGTTCATTTGTCCTTCACAGGAGCACATACCATCAAAATTAATTTCAAGATGATAGCTAAACTATCCAGAAAACATGCCAAATTATTACATAGTGTTGCTTTAACTAATGGAAATGACTAGATCTTTTGGGAACCATCTGCATTTTACAAAACAGTATAGCTAAAATGGGTTTATTTGAATGATTTCAGATCACGTAAAGACTCTGTGCAAACATAAATGGTCAGTCTCGGCAGAAAACTGAGATTTGGTATTGGTGCAGTATGAATCAACATTTTTCTACCACTATGCCGCACAAGTCTTCTGTGAGCTCACAGACAACAGCCCCACCTGCAGCCTTGTAGCTTTTGTGTCGCGGTCGGTAAACTCGCTCTGGGGAAGAGCCCTCCTGCAATAACCCATTCACACCCTGCTCCCCCACAGTGGACGAGGAGCGCTTCATCACGCTGGTGTCCACGTCCACCTGAGCCACAGAAAGAGGGAGAGCGAGTGGCAGAGAGGCAGAGAAAGAAAGAGAGAGAGAGAGGAAAAAGGGAACAGTAGAGACGAAACAGTAACACAAAAGTAGACACAAGCAGAGACCCCCAGACAAGCTGGAGAACTTTTTCACTCAAACAGCGTACAGCTAGGTCAGTCATATGTAGATAAATACCTGGTCGACTTTCACATTGCCTCTTTGACATGCATGTGATTTGAAGAAAACCCCCAGCTTGGTATACATTCCTGACAACCTATTCACTTAAAGCAGCAATAAGTCGTTTTTGGCTTGTAGCTCCCCCTAGCAGCGAAACCTGTTGAAATTTGCTTTCCTTGTTTATAACAAACTAGCGGGACAACAACTTTGCTAACACAGTCAAGAAAATAGTTTTTTCTGAATCGAACTTGTATCTAAATGTGTCTTTCAGCTCTCGCCAACGAGTAAAAGCTGTTCCGATAGTGACTGTCACTACCCGATCCTAGTTGCGCATGCTCAGACACAAAGGACCGGGTGGCTCCAGGAATCTTGCATACCCGGTATTTTCCCTACTGACCCCTGATGGCAATGGCGGAGAGGCCATTCTCCATATTAAAGGAATTGTAGCGGCATTAAGGTACAAAAGTTACATATTGTTACTTAAAGTGCTATTAGACAGAGTCATGACCCATGCAACAGACAGCGGTTACCACCTGAAATCATCCCTTCGAGAGGACAGGGCATCAACTCCAACAAGTGAACCTCCTCTCATATGCCATCGCCACTTCCAGCATCCTGGAAATCGCCCTAAACACCACACCACACCACAGCCCCACCCTGCCAGCCCAGGCACCTAACTGAGGTCCAGGAGGGAGGAGTGTGGGGTGTCAGAGGCTGTACCTGTGCGTCTACAGCCAGGCGGGGCATGGAGGACGCCCGCACAAACAGAGCCCGTCCAGAGAGTGCCAGGGCCGCACCCACAAACCCTTTGTACTCCCCAACCTGAATGTTCAGACAGAGAGAGAGGGATTGGAGGGCAGAGAGAGGGAAGGGACACCAGAGAGCAAGACCTAAATCATGAGACCGTAAGAGAGTGGAGCGACCAAGCAGTCGAGGGCTGATGAGGAGTCCTGGAATCTGACACCAGTTCCAGTGCTGTGACGGGGGCGTGGTCGCGCTGTGACAGGGGCGGGGCAGGGCATCTCTAAGCAGCAACCTGAGCCATTCCAGTCCAGGCAGGATACAAGCCATTCCAGCAGAGGACAGAGACGGAGAGAGAGAGAGAGAGAGACAGAGAGAGAGGGAGAGAGGGAGACAAACAGAGAGGGAGAGAGGGAGACAGACAGAGAGAGAGAGAGAGGGAGACAGACAGAGAGAGAGAGAGAGCATGCACTAAGGAGCCAAAGACAAAGAAAGAATGGTGGTTCTAGGGAAATGCATAACAGAATATAACTGCAAAATAATTCTACTGAAATGAGACTCAAATAAGGAGGAAGGATCAGAATCAGACATAAAAAACTAAATCATTGAGGCCAAAAACTGAAATGATAAAAACTGAGCCAATAAAACTACTGAGTCAAATACTGTAAGGAGCATAAAGCATACATGTGACACAATGTATGTTACCATTTCTTCATAAGGTGTAATGTTCAATTTATGAAGAAATTCAAAAATTGAAGCGCAAAAGATAAAGGGTTATAAAAAAGTCTGGTAGGTGACCACTGATGAGGAATGAGAGGCCATAGCATACATTTCCACTTCTGACCACCACCCCTTCCAGCCCTCAACTCCCTGCCCCCCCCCTCCCCCCCGACGTCAAAGGCCCACTTATGAGAACCCTGCCCTCCGGCTCCAGAGGGAACCAGGACGCCGCACCAGACAAGCGCGGTCAGCGTCCCAGGGAGCTCGGAGGATACCCATCATAGTGGACTCATCCGTGGCCAAAACATTCCACAAAATGGAGTCATGCACGTTCAAACCCCACTGCACACATCAGACACGCCGTGCAAGCCAAGGTCACCTGCCTGCAAGCCAGAGTGTCAAGGTGCCTTTCAACAACAGAGTGCTCAACAACACAAAGGGAAACAGACACAGAGATCTGACACCCATTGGCAAGGCTGGACTTGAGGACGCCATAAAACCAGAACAAATGGCAGCCTAGTATCTGCTTTTAATGGATTTCTTTAAACAGACATCACCCATGATACAAACGTGATACCAGACAAGCGATCAAGGCTGAGAAGGAAAAGTCGAACGAACATAAGCAGACAGTTCTGCACACTCAGTCATTCTTTTGCAGCCAGGTAGGATTGGTTGAACATATGGACATACAGTATATCCCTCACATAAGTGTGTGTATATATGATATATATATTACAGCATAGAGATAAGAGTGGAGAAATATAACTTGGTGTGGTGTAAGTGGGAAAACAGTTAGGAATAACAGAAAAGTCAGCTAAACTAGCCTTAGACTGTAATTGATATATAAAATCAATGTTACTGTGGTGACATATTCTCCATCATTACTAGGCTTTATTTTTGACATTATTGTCATGAGCATGTTCTGAGAGGTGTACTGAGCCAAATGAGTGTATACAGAGGGACAGAAGTTAAGCAAAGCCAATGTACTACGCACACAGTCTCCAAATAACCCACTCAGCATGTCAACATGCATACTTGTATTTACAGTGAACAGGGGAGTAAGGGTTTTTAAAAACAGGAACAGGTTTATATGTAATCAAATATATGACATATATTTATTTTCCAATAATTTAGTTTTAATAATCATTATTCAGTAACGGAGGGAGATAAGAAGAGAAGATGCTGTCTCTTACCAGAGAGTGGCTGTCCTCCATGTTTTGAGTCATGGGCTGAATGAACAGCTCCTGTGGTGAGATGGGACTCAGTGCCAGGAAACCTTCTCTGATCCTGAGGGGCACATGCCACATGTGATATACACACCACACCAGGCACAGGATGAATGGTGTATACGGACAAAAACGTTTAGCTCAGTACACACAAGTATCACACTGTAGCCAAACACACAATAACTACAAGGTAGACTAAGGACACACTGGTACTTTTACTCAAGTAATGGGCATACACACACACACACACACACACACACACACACACACACACACACACACACACACACACACACATATATACACACACACACACACATTCGCGCACACACACACACACACACACACACACACACACACACACACACACACACACACAAATACCAACATACCAACACTAACTTATTCGCTCTTCAGAAGACATAACTCACAAGGCTGAGCCGGCACTATGTGTGATGAGAGGGAGAGTAGGACTGTTCTTCTGCGGCAGAGAGAGGGAGAGAGATGGGAACATGTGGATTACTCATGTGAATTCACCTGATTACTGCTGCACACACGGACACTCTTTCTCAGCGATGGTGTCACACGGACACTCTTCCCCAGTTATGGTGTCACAAGGACACTCTTACCCAGCTATGGTGTCACACGGACACTCTTCCCCAGTTATGGTGTCACACGGACACTCTTTCCCAGCTATGGTGTCACACGGACACTCTTCCCCAGCTATGGTGTCTGTACCTGCTCTTTTGCTAGGGTTAGGTCTTAGGGCTATGGTGTCACACGGACACTCTTCCCCGGCTATGGTGTCTGTACCTTCTCTTCTGCTAGGCGTCTCAGCTTCTTGGCTTTGTTTTGCTTGAAGTAGTCCATGATCATCATGGAGGCGTAGATCTTTCCAACTGTCATGTCCGTGTCTGTATGTGCATCCAACCGCCCAACACAGGCAGCCAAGCACACAATGCGGGATGGCGTTTAGCAAACAACAACAATAACAAACAACAAAAGGTGGCTTAAGCGACTAAACAGGCTTTTAATTCCTAATGGATTACAAAAAGGTTAATGGAGTTTTTCCAGATGGGTTATTCAGGCACGTTGAGAGTGTGTTTCAGTCACTATGAGTCAGAGTAAGGAAAGAGAAATAAAGAGCACAGTTGTGTGTGTGTGAAGGAGTGGCAGGTGAGTGCCTGTGTTATTGCACTCGTGAGTGAGTTTACACATTCCTGCTTGTCTCATACCTTTGTTGATAGGCACCAGCAGGTCCAAGGTCTTCTGCGAGAGGTGCGGCCAGATGATGCTGATCTCCTTCTGCAGCTCTGTGTCTAGCTGCAACCGGTCCTCTC
Organism: Sprattus sprattus; assembly: GCF_963457725.1. Classification (NCBI taxonomy): domain Eukaryota; kingdom Metazoa; phylum Chordata; class Actinopteri; order Clupeiformes; family Clupeidae; genus Sprattus; species Sprattus sprattus. The sequence continues at coordinate 29,792,831 of NC_137923.1, read as the reverse complement.
CACCTGAATCACCCAAGAGAACCACACCACACATCATCACACCACGCAACATCACATAAAACCACACCGCAGAGTAACATGCAACACCACACCACAAAGCACATTACACCTAACCAAATCACACCTTACACCAAACCATACAGCACACCACACATTACACCACACCACACCTTACACCACACCACACATGACACCACACCACACCACACCACATAATACACCAGACCACACCTTACACCACACCACACATGACACCACACCACACCACACCAAGACCACACCACACCACACCACATAATACACCACACCTTACACCTCACCTTACACCACACCACACCTTATACCACACCACACCTTACACCACACCACACCACACCTTACATCACACACGACACCACACATTACACCACACCACACATTACACCACACCACACCTTACACCAAACCACACCACACATTACATCACACCGCACATTACACCACACCACACTGCACATTACACCACACCACACCGCACCACACATTACACGACACCTTATACCACACCACACCTTATACCACACCACACATTACACCACACCTTATACCACACCACACCTTATACCACACCACACCTTATACCACACCACACATTACACCACACCTTATACCACACACACACACACACACACACACACACACACACACACACACACACACACACACACACACACACATACACACACACACACATACACACACACACACACACACACACACACACACACACACACACACACACACACCTCGAGCTATTTTGACTTCCAGGGCCGTCCGTATGAGAGACATGAGAGTGGAGGAGAAGTGGACGCTCATGTCTTCGTCCACGGGCATGTTCATCAGGACAAGCCTCTGTGCTCAAACACACAAACCAAAGCCATGAGAAGACACATCATTCACACAGCTTTGGTCCATCTGCCAACCTTTTCCACACACATATCAGACAACACCTGGGAGAGGAAATCAGTCATGGCTGCACTCAACACTTGCAGCAGGAAATAGTCTTTCTCAGTGAGTGCTACCACGGTCTAGCCTCAGCTCTCTGCAGTTCAGTATACACATTAGCCTACAGGTGTCTTCCTTCTGCTTAAGTGTGAAGTGAATCTACGTGTCTTACCCTGTAGGCCACTTTGGCTGGGCACTTCTTCCCTAAGCCGAGTGGGGGGGGCATGTGAGTCAGCATCTCGTACATGGCATTGTAGGTAATACGGCCGCTGGAGACATGGAGGCAGAAGAGGAGGATCAGAGGAGGGGGCATTAGTAGAGGAGGGAAATGAAGATGTAGTTCAGTGCTGGGGTGAGACTAGTCCCAAGACAACTAAAACGACCGCTTGATTTCACTGGATTTGACTTTATTAGAGAGGCTATGACCTCACTGCCTTGCATGGGTTGTGTGGGCCATACGGAGAATACACAAGAGATCGAACTCTGCTCTCTCCTGGAGGATTTGGGCATAACATCAGTCCTGTTTCTCACACCAACATCCCTTTGAAATACTGCCATTGATCCCAGATTAACAGCTTCAAAAATACTGAATGATATATTCAGACATTCCTGAATAATATAGTCTATTGTGCTGCTGAGACTCTGAGATTCAAATTTGCCACCCTAAACAGCAGTGTGTTGTGGAGCTCCTTTGCCTCACAGCGCAGAGGGAGGCGTGTCACTCTGGCCTGTCACTCACCAGGCTGCGCGGTCGAACTCCCCCCAGACGCGCACAAACTCATCCAGGTGGTGGGGCCCCAAGATGGAGGAGTCTCGGGTCAGATACTCAAAGTTATCCATGATCACAGCCACAAAGAGATTCAGCATCTGCATTAGATCACACAAATAAGAGGTTGACAGAGAAGTGAAAGTGACAAAGAGCTAATATAGCACAGCACGACTACTGCAACCCACCTTTTCCATCCCCAATTTACTGACCTTTTTTTCTATCCGTTGGCCACCATCTCCTTTGCAATCAAACAATCCCCCCCCCCCCACACATCTGTCAATTGGATCGGCCAGTGCACCTATGGCTAAGGCCACACTAAACCCAACACTTCATCATACTACTACTACTACTACTACTACTACTGCTACTACTACTGCTACTACTAAACCCAACATTTCATCATACTACTACAACTACTATTACTGTTGTTACTATTACTACTGTTACTACTACTTATGTAGTACAGTTGTAGTAGTTGTAGTAGCACTACTGATTGTTATTACCAGGAATGAGCTGAAGAAGATGAAAGACACAAAGTAAAAGTAGGCGAAGTCGGTGCCACATCCCCCCTCGTGGTCGGGGGAAGTGAAGGGGGGAGCGATGGAGAGGTCCGGCTCACACTCCCGCCCCGCCAGACACGACAGCATGATCTCCTGCCACGACTCGCCTGTCGCACTCCTGCACACAAAGGGACTGGGTCAACCAATGAAGCTGCACACAAAGGGACTGGGTCAACCAATGAAGCTGCACACACAGGGACTGGGTCAACCAATGAAGCTGCACACACAGGGACTGGGTCAACCAATGAAGCTGCACACACAGGGACTGGGTCAACCAATGAAGCTGCACACACAGGGACTGGGTCTACCAATGAAGCTGCACACACAGGGACTGGGTCAACCAATGAAGCTGCACACACAGGGACTGGGTCAACCAATGAAGCTGCACACACAGGGACTGGGTCAACCAATGAAGCTGCACACACAGGGACTGGGTCAACCAATGAAGCTGCACACACAGGGACTGGGTCAACCAATGAAGCTGCACACACAGGGACTGGGTCAACCAATGAAGCTGCACACACAGGGACTGGGTCAACCAATGAAGCTGCACACACAGGGACTGGGTCAACCAATGAAGCTGCACACACAGGGACTGGGTCAACCAATGAAGCTGCACACACAGGGACTGGGTCAACCAATGAAGCTGCACACACAGGGACTGGGTCAACCAATGAAGTCACCATCATAACACAGAGACTGGGTCTACCAATGAAGACACCATCATAACACAGAGACTGGGTCACCCAATGAAGTCACCACCATAACACAGAGACTGGGTCACCCAATGAAGACACCTTCATAACACAGGGACTGGGTCTACCAATGAAGACACCTTCATAACACAGGTACTGGGTCACCCAATGAAGACACCATCATAACACAGGGACTGGGTCTCCCAATGAAGACACCATCATAACCCAGGGACTGGGTCAACCAATGAAGACACCATCATAATTCCTATTTACAAAAATATTATTTATGATGAAAGTAAATGTAACACACATGTAACACATTACACATGCATATGTAATACAATGTAATACACTCCCATTCCAAAAACACCCACCCACTCACACACACAGACACACACACACGCTGTTTGAAGAGATGGAGGAGGTCAGCTGGAAAATATCACAGCTATAGTGTGATAACAGAGAGAATGTTCTAAGCCTGGGTGACCTGAGGGGCAACACACACCTGAAGAGCAGCATCAGTGCGCTGGAGAAGTACTTGAAGTTGTTGTGCTGGTTGATGTGGCTCTCGTCATTCAGCTTGATGTTCCCAAACACCTATGGACAGCATTCTTCACAACGTTAATGGCCCTAGCCTGATGACACTTGACTTTCTTCAGCCAGAGGACTTAAAAAAAATGGTGTCTGTAACTGTCTGTAACTGGAGGTTAAGGTAACTTTATCTAGGAGCTGAAAAATCTCACCAAAAGATCTCTTATATCATGACACTGAATACAATTCTCAATTCAATAAGCCCTTACCTGCATGCCGATGATGGCATAGATGAAGAACAACATGGCAATGAGGAGACACACATACGGAAGTGCCTAAAAAGAGAGAGTGCTTGTTAACTACAGACGCCACTTTAACTGGGCTGTTTCACTGTACTGAGCAGAAGCAGCCAGCAGCGCTCACCTTGAATGACTGCACAAAGGTCCAGAGAAGGATGCGGATGGTGTAGCCCTGCCTCAGCAGCTTAATGAGCCGGGCCGTACGGAACAGCTTCAGGAAGCTCATGTTGAAGGTGTTGATTGACTGAGGTGAGGAGAAGGCAGAAGGAGGAGAGAGTGGTTCAATCACAGAGAGAGTAAGGGAGCCGAGGACAGCAACAACAGCCTCATCTGGGCACAGACAGACTGATTCACTTCTCACTGAATCTATAATCCTGAATCATTTCTAAGGGAACAATGACCCCTCTTTATAACTTCCATGTCACCATCACTTCAGCATTACCTGCAAATCCACCACAATCTCCGTTATGCTGCCCAACACGGTGATGAAGTCAAAGATGTTCCATGTGTCCCGAAAGTAGTTCTGTGAGGGGACAACAAGTTATCAATAGTCTGCCTTTGTTTTTTTTTCCATGAACTTGATCACACATTAGTCCTGGATAATTCAATTTAGCTCAATTAGCATTCAATTTAGCTTTGGCATAGGTGCCTCTCGTGAACTGTACTTCAGCCGTTCAGCTCACCACTAAACCAAAGGCCATAATCTTCATGATGCACTCCAGGGAGAAGAGCACTGTGAACGCTGTGTTGAGGTGCTTCAGGACGGTGTCGTATGCAGGGGGAGCAGAGTAGTACTGCATAGGAGACAAGAAGAACAGTAAAATGGAGGTGAGATGAAAGCGTTTGAACTATGATTATATGGTGTGGTATGTACCCCACCCTCCTCATGCCACCCAGTCACAGGCATCTTTGCTGATGGCCAGAAGTGAAGAGAGAAAAACATTCAACGTCAACTTTAAATGAAATGTGCCAACTGTTCCTGAAAAATTATTTGGAAGTCAGTAGGACATTCATTTATTGATAGAGAGATTTTGGTTCAGATATCCTAGGCCTGTGACAAACATTGAGTAACATTGTTCCATTCAGTTTGTTCATCTAGTACAGTATTGGAGTATTCATGGTGGAATGACATATTTTTTTAGATTTGTGGGATAGTGTTTATTTCTGGACCAATCCAGGTCTAACGATGACAAACAGCTATGTGATAAGACTTTGACATTTTCAGTATAATATCTGTTTTGAAGTGATTAAGATGCGGTTACCTTCAACATGAGCACCACTGTGTTGAGGGCGATCATGACCAGAACAGTATTCTCAAAGGAGGGCGACACCACGAAGTGCCAGATGCGGTACTGGAAGGTCTTGTGGTTCTGGGGCATGTAGCGCGTCAGGGGCTTGGCGCTGATGGCAAAGTCAATGCAGGCCCTCTGTGTGCGAAGTACCGGACAACAAGCAGAGAGAGGAGGAGTTGTATAAACACAGGCAGATAGGAAAACTGTTACAGAGATGAACAGAATGAGGGGGGATTAAGAGAGAAGAAGTAGACAGGCGACAAGTTAGTCGATAGATTATAGTGACAGGAGAAAAAAAATCAGAGGGGGCAGAAGATGATCTATTGCCAACACAAGCAGTGGAGAAGTGTTGAGCGTAAGCATAAAAGAGACGGATGAGGCGGCGGCGACGCCGTGAGACAGCTGACACCTCGTTCTTCTCCAGGCTGCACTCCTCCATCATCTTGTCCCCCTGCTCCTGGAAGGTGATGATGATTAGGGCCACGAAGATGTTGACGAAGAAGAAGGGGAAGACCACGAAGTACACCACGTAGAAGACGGACATCTCCATGCGGTTGCCACGGCTGGGCCCGTGATCCTCGTCCGTCACATCGACTGAGTGCTGCAGGACCCTAAGAGGTGACGTACGTCCCACATACAGACATACACACACACACACACACACACACACACACACACACACACACACACACACACACACACACACACACACACACACACACACACACACATGCAGACAGACACACATACACACACACACACACACACACACTCAAGTCACATTTGGTAGGTAATCAGCAGTCGGTTAACACTAAGAGGAGAGTGTGACAAACACAACCAGACACACAGATAAAACAGTCCATCTGGTACTATAGAGTTATGACCGCTTTCTCTCTCACCTCTCTCTCTCTCTCTCTCTCTCTCTCACCTCTCTCTCTCTCACCTCTCTCTCTCTCTCTATCAATCACTCATATGCTAACTGCCTAGCAGCATGTTTTATGGCTTGAGTGTGATATCAACTCTCGTCCAGTGCTGTTTTAACACTAAACAGCACACTGAATCAATTGAATGTCGTCATTAGTGCAGAATGAAATGACAGGAGTTACTATGAGGACAACCCATTTGTGTCTATGAAGAAAGACAAGGCTACTGTGGTGGTGCTGTGTCCTTGCCCAATGTTGGCGGAGAGAGAGAGAAGAGAGAGAGAGAGAGAGAAGAGAGAGAGGAGAGATAGAGAGGAGAGAGAGAGATAGATAGACAAAGGCTACTGTGGTGGTGCTGTGTCCTGACTCAATGGTGAAAACAGTCTTCTTGATACTTTACTGTGACTCATGTGAATGAGTGCTTTGAGCCAAGTGAGCATTATACTTCATGGATCGACTCTTATGATTGATTCAAACCAGCTCTCCTAGAGAACTGAAGAACAGCATTTGTAAAACTACGATGATGCTAGACTGATTTGACAAGTTTTTAAGGGCTTTTAAGAGGATGTTTAAAGGATTTGTCCACATTTTGATCTATAGTTTGCGGTTATTAGAGAAAATACAATCTGACGATGAGTGCACCCTCTAGTCAGTGCGATCAGTCAGCACATCAGGACGAGACGTCAGGACCGAGGTGGCAGACTCACTGAGGCCAGCCCTCTCCGGTGGACACCGTGAAGAGGGTGAGCAGGGCCCAGGCCACGTTGTCGTAGTGGAACTCGTGTCTCCTCCACTCCCGCTTCTTCACCTCCTTCCTGTCTCGGGTGTAGTCGATGTAGTAGCCTCTTTGACGGGGGGGGGGGGGGGGGGGGGGCACAGGGGCACGGAGAGCGTTAGAGCAGGACCCCAAATCATACAGTCAATTGCTGCTAGTCCCGATTCTGTTCATATTACATATCTATTTCATACTGTTCATATCTTAATTATTCACTTATTCCTTATTCCGCTTTAAATATGCACATACTCTACATTTTTACTGCTATTTTGCACTTCTGGATGGATGCTTAACTGCATTTCGTTGTCTCAGTACTTGAACTCTGTGCAATGATAATAAAGTTGAATCTAATCTAATCTATATACAGACCGCAATGATATTTCAGCAGAGCAGAGGAAATCAACACCAATGGAGATGATGGCAAACTCAAAGCATCAGAGGCCTCTCCCTCTCTGTTTTTGTGTGAGAGATAGAGAGGGAGAGAGAGTGTGTGTGTGTGTAGGTGTGTGTATGAATGTGTGGTGGTGTATGTGCCTGTGTGTATGTTAATATGTGCATGAGTGTGTGTGCGTGTGTGTGTGAGTGTTTGTGTGTGTGTGTGTTTGTGTTTGTATTTGTGTGTGTGTGTGTGTGTGTGTGTGTGTGTGTGTGTGTGTGTGTGTGTGTGTGTGTGTGTGTGTGTGTGTGTGACTGTGTGTGTGACTGTGTGTGTGTGCGAGTGTGTATGCTTGCATATCTTGGCTTACTGGCATTCTTTTTCCGTGTTCATAGAGGCATCATTACAGTAGAAGAACTTCCCCTTGAAGAGTTGCACAGCGATGACCGCAAAGATAAACATGAAGAGCTTGTAGACGATGAGGATGTTGAAGACATTCTTCAGGGAGGTGACTACACAGTCAAACACCGCCTGGATGGGCAAAAACACACCCCATGAGGTCAGTCACTCAACCCTCACAAGCAAAGGGGCACTGCAGCTCACATTTCCACAAAGGAAGTTAGAAGACCTGCTACAGTAGATGGCACAGAAAGGTAAGTAGTTGTGAGGAAAAGTTTGTGTCATCGTCTGAGGGGAAGTTTTGTATATACATTACAGACTTGGGGCCGTATTCACAAAGAATCTTAGGGCTAAAAGTAGCTCATAAGTGGCGAATTTAGGAGAAACTCCTAAAAATAATGGGCGTGTCAGTCTTAAATGTAGGACTCCTAATTTTTTTTACTAAGAGCAATTCACAAAATATTTTATCCCTAAAAGTAGCACCTAAGTCTAGGACAGCTTAAAACTCCTCATGAGGACTCCTAAATCACTAAGACCTATTCACAAAAAATCGTAAGATGGCTGCAGCCGACTTGGAATTGATAAAAGACATTGCTTAAATCGTGAAGGTATTAATATTGTCGTAGAATTAGCGCGGGATGCAATGACGCCTTTAAACAACGATGTGTCCCGAAGTGAAATGTTTGGAAACATAAAGATAGCCTATTTGGCTTCGCGGAAAACGCAAATGACGACACTGGGAATCATCAGTCAGCCGTTTAATTCATCAAACTATCAACGCACTGTAGACCCCACATCATCCAACAGTTTATCCAGTTGCTTTTGGACAATCGCCTATTACACAATATCAAAGTAAATTCCATGGCGATCGCAGGAAAGTCCAGTGACGGGACACACATTACAATAATTCGTCCACCGTGGCCTGGATGTACCGATGACTCGTGCATTTCAACGGAGAGCGGTCGCAGGTTTTTGAGAACTTACCAGCTGGATGCCGCTGGGGTGACAGTGGCTATTGGTCCTGGGACCAGTAGGCTTTCGCCTAGGCTACGGTTCACGTTCGTTTCGCTTTGATCAATTAAGATTGGAGGGCTTGAAGGGCCGTATGTGCTGATATTTGAAGTGGTCAAGGGCTGGAAATATAATAGCCTAACAGTTTGCTGGGTGCTTTAATTATTACTGCCTTGATTACATGCAATTGCCATATTATATATTGATCGCTTTCTAATTATCTTATCGTGCAAAGTGTCATTCCCGTTGGATGCACAAACTTGTCATCATGCGTGTGCATTCTGCTAACTGCACTGTCCATAACTATTTAATATGACTTAATTTGAAGCCTAGGTTATTCTCTTATTTTCAGTTGATATAGTGAGATTGTTAGAGGGACGTCACGAATGAGTTTTTAATGAGAGAGCCTGTCAACAACCAATCAACGTCCTCACCTCTTCTAAACTCGTGCATGAGAATCGACGTCATCCATAGCAACGGAGTTTTTATCTTAAGCTTAGGAGTTGGTATTATCCTTAGTATGAGTAGGTCTCAGAGCCGTTGTGAATCACTTTTAAGAAATTACTCCTACGTAAAAGGTTTAAGCGCGAGTTAGGGGCACTCCTAGTGGTAAGATAAAAGGCTTTGTGAATACGGCCCTTGGACTACAGCAAAACACAACACAATGCAGTAGCCAGCAAAACAGGTCCATTCTCAGCTTCCATTTACAATAACATTGTGCAATATGTCAGCAATGTAGCAATTACCGCTTCTATGTGTGCGCATCTGAAAACCCTTGGGTCTGTAACATTATCCATGGACAACCTGCATGAAGACAGACTGCTGCTGAAGCTGAAATGATGTAACGATACCCTGAGAAGAGACTCATGTCTCAAGTACTGCTCTTGAGTAGATTAAACAACATAGATTGCAGTAGGGACCAAATTGCTCCTGAACATCACGTCAAACTGCTCATTGGTCGACATTTAGCAGCAACACAGGCACCTTCAGTTTAGGGAGTCTCTTTAGGCACCTTCAGTTTAGGGAGTCTCTTTGGGCACCTTCAGTTTAGGGAGTCTCTTTTGGCACCTTAAGTTTAGGGAGTCTCTTTAGGCACCTTCAGTTTAGGGAGTCTCCTTAGTCACCTTCAGTTTATGGAGTCTCTTTAGTCACCTTCAGTTTAGGGAGTCTCTTTAGGCACCTTCAGTTTAGGGAGTCTCTTTAGGCACCTTCAGTTTAGTGAGTCTCTTTAGGCACCTTCAGTTTACGGAATCTCTTTAGTCACCTTCAGTTTAGGGAGTCTCTTTAGGCACCTTCAGTTTAGGGAGTCTCTTTAGGCACCTTCAGTTTAGGGAGTGTCTTTAGTCACCTTCAGTTTAGGGAGTCTCTTGATGGTCTTGAGAGGACGGAGGACTCTGAGGACGCGCAGGGACTTGATGGTCTTGATGTCTCGTCCTTTGGTGTTCCTGTTGGCAGAGATGCATGTTTTACTCTGCTACCCCTCAGAAGAAGAAGAAACACACCATTCTATAGACACGATGCACATGCCCACATGCCGACGGAAGTGAGTGTGGGCACAGTCATACTCGTGCACACACACACACAGGCACGCACGCACGCACACACAGGCACGCACGCACGCACACACAGGCACGCACGCATGTACGTATGTACATATGAATCACACATGCACGTACACACGCACACACACACACACACACTCAGTCATACCACACACACATGAACATTGCATAACATATACTATAAGTAAACAAGGGAATAGGACAACATGTATGTGAGGTATCATTGCAACAGCTTTTGATACCTACTACTCTTGCAATTAAGGTGTGAATGGGCATTCTATAGTGTATAGACACGTTCAACAGCAAAAAAACTTTACCAAAATAAAGTTATGAAGTTAAACATTGATAGAGATGGATGAGGTATGACTTATCAAAAGGGACATTTTACCCCATCACATTGCTGTCATCCCCAACAGTGACACAATCCACAGGAACAACAGAGAAAGAAGCGTGTAAGAGAAGGGACATTTATATTCCAAAGAGAAGCAACATGGAGGAGAGTCAGAGAGAGAAATAACATTCACAGTGACAGTAACATTCAAAAGGAAAACTTCATTGCTACATTCATACATCTTTGCCCTTTGCCACATCCTTGACGATTGTATAACTAAACCTACAGATAGAAATGAGGATAGAATACTTTCTTTATAGCGGGAAGAAACATGTACTCAGTGACAGAGAAAGCTCAGTGAGTGAGCAGCCTTGAGCACACAGTAAATAGATAATGATAATGAGTCACTGTTAGTTATACACAAAGTGCCGATAGTTACTTACGTCAGAGCAGTTATACACAAAGCTCCTATAGTTACTTACGTCAGAGCAGTTATACACAAAGTGCCTATAGTTGCTATAGTTACTTACGTCAGAACGGTTATAAACAAAGTGCCTATAGTTGCTATAGTTACTTGCGTAAGAGCAGCTATACACAAAATGCCTATAGTTACTATAGTAACTTACGTCAGAGCAGTTATACACAAAGTGCCTATAGTTGCTATAGTTACTTACGTCAGAGCAGTTATACACAAAGTGCCTATAGTTGCTATAGTTACTTACGTCAGAGCAAAGGCTATCAGTGCTCCCACCACCACAATGAAGTCCAGAAAGTTCCACGGGTCCCGGAAGTATGAGCCATCATGCAGAATCAGGCCTTGGTCGATCATCTTGAAAACACAAAAACAAGACTAACTATCTTAACAAACTATCTTAAATAAATAAATACAAATAATGTGTATCTGTGTGCGTCTGTGGATTATAGCCTCTACTCTCCCTTACAGACAGACAGACACAGACAGACAGACAGACAGACAGACAGACAGACAGACAGACAGACAGACAGACAGACAGACACACACACACACACACACACACACACACATACACACACCTTTATTATCATCTCAAATGTGAAGACACCAGTAAAGACATAGTCAAAGTATCTCAGGACCTGAAAAACACAAAAACAGAGACTAATTAAAAAGTGAATACGCAAAAAACACATGCAAACTATCAGAACGGGCCAAACGTCAGTCAAGTCACACGTGAAGATCTCACTTTGTTCCTCTCCGAGTTTGTTGAGACCGGATCTTCTGCAGCCAAGGCGATGCTGCTCGCCACGATCACCAGGAGGATGGTTAGCTCAAAGTAGCGGATGGTCACTGTGTAGTGACATATCCTTCTCAGCCTACAGGAAGAAGTACATGAACACATACAAATAGAGATTTGTGACACATCCTGCTGGCCTCTACCAAATGTTTACTGCTGTAGAAAAGATCCCTGTCTCATTAGGAGTGACAGCTGGCCTTTATTGCCCCTTTTAGTCAGCGTTTTACAGATCTGGACTCTGGAAATAAATGAGGTCCAGCCCAGACCTCAACGATGCGGGATCACCCCCTGGGTTGGCAGCAGCACCAGTAGCCCACACAGTCAGCCTGAGGCCGAGGGAACGCCCCCGGATCTACTGAGGCAGAGGGGACGCCCCCGGATCTACTGAGGCAGAGGGGACGCCCCCGGATCTACTGAGGCCGAGGGGACGCCTCCGGATCTACTGAGGCAGAGGGGACGCCTCCGGATCTACTGAGGCAGAGGGGACGCCCCCGGATCTACTGAGGCAGAGGGGACGCCTCTGGATCTACTGAGGCAGGGGGGACGCCCCCGGATCTACTGCAGCACCTACCCTCTCTATCACCCAACAACACACACCTACCCTCTCACTCACCCAACAACACACACCTACCCTCTCACTCACCCAACAACACACACCTTCCCTGTCACTCACCCAACAACACACACCTACCCTCTCTATCACCCAACAACACACACCTACCCTCTCACTCACCCAACAACACACACCTACCCTCTCTATCACCTAACAACACACACCTACCCTCTCACTCACCCAACAACACACACCTACCTTCTCACTCACACAACAACACACACCTACCCTCTCACTCACCCAACAACACACACCTACCCTCTCTATCACCCAACACAGGTAAGACACGTTTAGCTATACTGGTTCAGGAAACAAACTAAGCTGTGTGTCTGTATCACAAAATGATAGCCTCTACTCTCCTGGGGACTGTAGCACAAAATGGGAGTCTAACTTGCACTCAAGTTACGTGAGCTCTCTTACGGATTGGAGGCCTTGAAGATGAACATGCTTCCTGGCGCCACGGGTTTGGGTGGGTTGGGTTCCTCTTCCTCGCCTTCCTCTTCATCTCTCTCACTGCGGTCCGAGTCTTTAAAGTTCACTGTGTTCAACGTAACACAGAGCACAAGACACTGAGACTCGGAGGTACACACGCTTCAAATGCATGCCAGACAATCGACTGTGTCCTGCTTCATTCAAACAGAGGTTTGGGATGGAATAGGTTGATAAAGGATTGGAAGAGCTCGTTATATTGAATGATGACATGCTCCACAACAAACTCTGAGTCTTCAGTGCCTTTTGGAATAGCGCTATATTCAATACAATATAGCTTGATCCATCAACAGTAGAATATGCACCCAGCCTCAGATTTGAATGAAGTTCCAACACAAATACATATTTCCCTCCCATGTATCTCTTACTCTACAATTAGACCACAATTAAAGAGTTACCACAGAGAAGAATAGAATGCATTCAAAGAAAACCCTTGTAATGACAACTGATTTCCATTTCACATGAAAACATCCAAATCGTATGTATCATATCCAAGGTAGACATGTTTCACATTGGTGTGAAAACAGCATTCATATCTTAACTTAAATATGATTGGATTAAATCTACATTCAACCCCTTTGTTATATGAACTCATTAACATAATTAGTTGTAATTCCAAGAGATTTTCACAGACTAATTGTTGATTGTAGTGTCTAGCCCATGCGGTTTATGAGACACAGGTTGTCTTTCAGGCACAGATGTTATATCATGCATTCGGAAGTGGCTGTAGGTGTCTACCTCTCTGGTGTCTTTGGCCTAAGGTCTTTCTGGGATGACCCACTGTGCATAGAGTAATCACATTCAAATGCATGCCAGACAATCGACTGTGTCCTGCTTCATTCAAACAGAGGTTTGGGATGGAATAGGTTGATAAAGGATTGGAAGAGCTCGTTATATTGAATGATGACATGCTCCACAACAAACTCTGAGTCTTCAGTGCCTTTTGGAATAGCGCTATATTCAATACAATATAGCTTGATCCATCAACAGTAGAATATGCACCCAGCCTCAGATTTGAATGAAGTTCCAACACAAATACATATTTCCCTCCCATGTATCTCTTACTCTACAATTAGACCACAATTAAAGAGTTACCACAGAGAAGAATAGAATGCATTCAAAGAAAACCCTTGTAATGACAACTGATTTCCATTTCACATGAAAACATCCAAATCGTATGTATCATATCCAAGGTAGACATGTTTCACATTGGTGTGAAAACAGCATTCATATCTTAACTTAAATATGATTGGATTAAATCTACATTCAACCCCTTTGTTATATGAACTCATTAACATAATTAGTTGTAATTCCAAGAGATTTTCACAGACTAATTGTTGATTGTAGTGTCTAGCCCATGCGGTTTATGAGACACAGGTTGTCTTTCAGGCACAGATGTTATATCATGCATTCGGAAGTGGCTGTAGGTGTCTACCTCTCTGGTGTCTTTGGCCTAAGGTCTTTCTGGGATGACCCACTGTGCATAGAGTAATCACATTAGTACAAAACAAAAAGATAAACATCTTTTTTTAAATGAATCTACTGCAGCGAGATTTTTTCTCTCCATTGGAAGCTTTAGTGAGTTCCCCTCAGTAAAATAACAAAAATTGCATCTATAAACAAGCACTCATTCACTCATCTGAAGCCATCATCCCAATCTCAATTAGCTCTTTGAATTGGCAGAACTGAAAGGCATCTGATTGAGCTTCAATTTTATTCACTCAACTCACCTGCCCCTGCCTGCCACACACACCCACACACACACACACACACACACACACACACACACAACCGCCCTCCCGCACACACACACGCAGGCACGCAGGCACACACGCACGCACGCACGCACGCACGCACGCACGCACGCACGCACGCACGCACGCACATACACACACACACACACACACACACACAGCTGTGAAACATTACCAGTCATGGGGACTAGCTCCAACAGAGGTTGTGCCCCGGACATCTCGATGACCACGCTGCTGTCTGCGGGGGGCTCCTCCTGGTTCAGATAGCTGCTGGCATTCTCCGTCAGCTCCAGCCCTCCCTCCTGCACCACCTCCCCGTCGTCCTCCTGCCCTGCATGGACAGACTCCATCAGAGGCTGGGCCTCTGCATCCTCAGGAGCTGCCTGAAGGCCCAGCACGTCAGGCATGGGCTCGCTGGAGTGACATAGAGAAGACATACAGATCCAGGGGGTCACATGTGGATTAAAAGGACACATGAGCAGCATTCCTGGCAGTGTTCATACCTTTTCAGGTAGACATATTAACACAAATATCAGTGAAGGGTAGTCTCCAGAAAATCCTGTATTATAAGTCTAAATATTGTGCGTTTAAGCATTTTAGCAATTTAAACACATCAAACATTGTAACCGTCCAGACAATTCAACTCCATAAACAACTAAAACCATAGAGTATAGTAGTGAACTGTAGAGTCCTGCGGTCACCTCTGGCCATCTCCTGCCCTCTGCGCCTGGCTGGCACCCTCCTCTGGCTGCTCCACTCCTTCAGCTCCCCCAGACTCCGGGGTCTTCCTGTCCCCGCCGTCCGCCTGGGTGGGCGAATCTCTGTTGCGAGCCTCTCTGTGCCGGTGTCTCCTGTGCCGCCCCTCCCCTCCCCCTTCCATCCCCGCCACCACGGCCGCAGCCCGGAATTTCCTCGCCACCCGGTGCCTCCGCTCGGCGTTGGAACGGTGGCCGCCCGCACCCGACCTTTCCTCAGTCACGCAGGTCAGCATTGGCAGAGGCAGAGGCAGAGGCTCCGACTCGGGCGGCTCGGGCATCGGGATGGACATGGGTGGCTCCGGCATGTCCATGACCACGGACATGGGCGACTCGGGCAGGTGTCCCGGGCTGGTCTCTGGGGAGAGGGAGGGCGCGTGGTCCCCCGTGGGGGTGTCCAGGTGGTCCTCCGTGGGGCTGCCCCCGAACAGCTCCTCGCGGCTGGCCACCTGACGCCGCTTGCGTAGCTGGTTCGTGCGCTGCTCCCACACGGACTTCTTCTGGCGCCCACCACGCCGGTTGCCGAAGGGGGCATTGGGGGGCTGCTCTTCAGCCGCATGGCCCCTCCCCCTGATGGGTGGTGCGCTCTCCTCTTCCTCCTCGCCAGGGGGCAGCCGGCCACGGTGGATGGCTCGCTTCCTGTACAGGTATGGCCTTCGTCTTCTTCTGTAGGAGATGACAAGGGGTAGTCAACAGAGGGCAGCAGAGAGCTTACTATTTTCACAAAGCAGGATCAGTTGGAGGCTGTCATATATAGGATGCACTACAGTGGTATTGCCTAGTCCTGATTTTTGTTTTTAGGTCTCACCCTAGAGTTTCTCAGCAGCACGTGAGCACTGCCTGAGCTCAATGGAATATTTATAAACAAGGAGAGACCTAACAAATGCACTGTTACAGGCGCCCAGACGCCACACCAGGAACTGAACTAATAACAAGATTAAGGCATCAAAGATGCCACTGACACCGAAACAGAAAACATAACTGGGTCAACTGGTTCTCAAACAAATTAGATCAGAAGAGAAGAGAAAATGACGTGCAGTCAAAACCCAAATAAATAAACGTACCTGGGAAGAAATGTCACATAACAAAGGCCATGAGAACCAAAGGAAAATAAGGGAGGGGGGGTGGGGGGGTAAAAGGCAAATATATGTCAAAATATCAAGAAATGCACATTTCCATCAGAGAGCGAGATGAGTCAGAGGAGGCAGGCGTAAGTCACGGGAGAGTGTTAGGAGAAGTAGAGAGAGGTCATGGGAGAGTGTGAGGACGAGGAGAGAGAGAGGCTGCTTTACTTACACAGAGGCACATTCTTGTGAAGTCCATGTGACAGATGAGTGAAAACAAGACATTAGTGTATTCAACTCACAACAGACAGACAAAACAGCTGGTGTTACACAGTCCAAAATCAATAAACATGCAGATTTGGAGATTCGAATGTCTCCTCTATAAAGCTCAAGCACTATCGTAAACAACACGTGCCATTCACCCAGAGAAATCATGAAAATCCTCTCAAAATGAACTGATTATCCACTAATTATTAGTTAATTTGTTGGCCACAGAGACACTGTGTTGTTTGGTCTGTGTCGCACCAGAGGTAAATACCAACACCACAGCATGATGGACACATTAGAGAAACATTGGCGTGAGCCTTGTGTCTGATCTTGACAGTCCATCAGGGGTCCTAAATGTCAAACAGACACATATATCAGACACACAGTCAAAAGCACAAGTGACATATGAAACACGTATATATGATTTTATGCATACAATCATCCTCAAAGCCATTCTTTACTCTGATAAAGCCCCCCTGTATTAATTACTGCAATAATGCAAAAACAAACCTCTGCATATGTTTATGATATAAATACATGTCTAAAGAGTTGGTAAAAGGTCTATCAAGACATAATGTTAAGTGTCTCTTCAGAGTTGCTATGCAGGACTCATTCACAGATGCCTGACAACAGTAAACACGAGCATGGCTAGGCCTAAGGGCTATCATGCTAAGGGCTATCATGCAACTTTGTGAAGCAAAGCAACCAAAGGTGCAGCAACCAAATGTGAAGGACAGTAGGTCTCACATGAGGTGAACAGGTGAGAATTACAGCCCTTCACTGCACTGACTGATAAAACAGTGAAGAGATTTATTAAAAGCCTAAATGTCAGTGTAGGTTTTAAATTAAACATCTTAATTCAGTCAAATTAGAACATCTAAATTCATCTCCCACTGTGAGGCAGGGACTACATCTTGAAGCTACTCTGAACCTTATGAAGAAAATCTACTTGCAGAGAGATATAACACTGGTATATTTTAAACAAACAGCAAGCCATGTCATTTATGCCACAGTCCCAAGCAGGCAGACCCCTCTTCCCCCATACAGACAGGACACTTCCATGCCTCTTCCCCCATACAGACAGGACACTTCCATGCCTCTTCCCCCATACAGACGGGACACTTCCATGCCTCTTCCCCCATACAGACAGGACACTTCCATGCCATGCATCAGAATGAGGACTGCTGAAGCCTCACATACAGTCACATTGTGCCTCATGCCTGATCTCCCACTTCTCAGGATAATCATGCAACATCGTGCGCTTTCAAAAAGCTAATATTATGTTAATCATGTCCTGGTAATCAGCAGTGAAGTGCTGCTACAACTATATAGAACCTTTAAAGCAACCTTACAAGAGATTCACACTGATCGAATCCAAAGTGCACTCATGCACGATCGTTGCACACTTAAGAACATTAACCACAAGAGCAGGTTTTCTACACCAAAATGCATCATACCTATTCATACCAAACTACAGCACATCATACAATGCCACAAAACACTGTCCAATGCTGGGCTCAACTGGGCTGCCTATACAGAACTGACAGCTGCATACTGCAGGTCAAGAACAGGAACCAATGAACTCTATGAACATACTCTTTTGTTTAGGAAGGCCATTAGCGTTCTTATTATTGACAGCCATGTAAAGGCAAGATTCATAGAGGAGCTCTGCAGCATTCTGAGTCAGCTTTCGGGTCCTGCTAGCGTTGATTAGCATGAATCTTGAGCCAGGAGGTGCCACTACTGTGCGAAAGACGTCTGGCTCAGAGCAAGTGCTACCAGAGCGTAGCAGGACTTCTGCGCTCTCTGAATGCAAGCTTTTCGCAACTCTCTGTGAACCGCGCTCCAGGTTTGCACGGACTGATCTATTTCCATCTGGAAGTGGCAGTCCAACACACTGGCAGAGTGAAGACAAAGCTGCTAGGTCATGCCAGGCCAAGCGTCCGGACGTGCTCGTGACAGCATTCACAGGGGCCTCAGCCAGAGCGGAACTCCCCAACACGTCTCTGTCAGGGGCAGGAGCTGGAGCCGGCGAAAAGCCAAGAGCTCTCTAAAGTTACCCTTGGGTGGAACACCATACGAGTGCCTGACCGCATGATTGTTGGGCAGTCAAACCCAATTAGTTTTATTTGTAATATTCCACTCATTTCAGGAAATGTCCTCATGTGTGAAAACATTACATGATGTGAGCGACTGATGTAGTATTTAAGAAACTTGTATGCTAATGTCTGGCCCTGACAGAGGGTGTTACCAAGGGAGCACGGATGGGCATAGACACGAATCACTTACTCAGACAAGCCAAGTTCCCGGCCTTTGAACCTCTGGTTGAAGAACTCCTCTTCCTCCTCTTCATCCTGTCGCATGCAGAAAACAGGATATGGAGGATTGCCAGACACATTTTACAGAACAAAACAAAAAAATGTGAAGTAATAAAGAAACTAATGAAAGAGTGCTGAGGGCATCACACGACGATAAAAAGCATGAACATATATTGGTCTCATTCTTTCATACCTTTGTCAGTTCCTGTGCATTGGCCAGATTGTCGACTGCGATAGCCAAGAAGACATTTAGCAGAGTGTCTGTGTAAAGTGTAGTCAAGGCATATAAAATATCTGGCGCTAGCAAATAATCCATTGTCTTTCAAAAATGGTCATTAGCATTAGCTGTCATGTAGCACAGAAGCTTCATAGAAACCCAGGACTACATTCTGCTGAAGTTGGTTACACATCCCTCTTTCTGGCTAGTATCCTCTGCGCTGCTAATGAAAAACAACCTTCATGCCACACGGGAGAGCAGCAGATTTAAAGGTGCAACTCAATCGACACCTTCCACTTAATTAAAGCGGGTTTCCCATTGACCTAATGGTCCTGTGCTCTGAAAGTAATTAGATACTCCAGCGAGTGCAGAAGAGGAGGGGTGGAGAGGGCAGAAGGATACAGTTCCCAAACAGCGTGAGCACGATGAAGTAGATGGAGGACCACATGCCTGACTTCACGCCTCCCTGGGAGCGGATGCCGTTGTACATCACCTCATTCCAGTCCTCCCCGGTCAGAATCTGGGACAGCAGAGAAGGTGGACGGCCATGAGGTAAACACATACTCACACACACACACACACACACACACACACACACACACACACTCACACACACACCCACACAAACACACTCACACACACGCACACACTCACACACACGCACACACCCACACACACACACACACACACTCACACACACACACACACACACACACACACACACACACACAGCCTGTAGAAGCCATTTTTAAATTGGGTCTTAGTTGATATAGTTGATAGGGTGCTTACTGTAAACACAACTTTGAAATTACGCCACTACACAGACCACAGACAGACAGACAAACCCACACGCGCACGCACAAACACACACAGACAAACATACAGCCACATAAACACACACACACACACTGGTACACAACAGAGATGGTCACTTAGACACATAAGAGTTAAGGCTCAATCTATGTAGGCCTGACCAATTACATTTGACTTTGTGACCTCGTTCATGTAATGTGATGTGCTGATGCCTTAATTATGCAGCCTTTAACAGGCTCTGTTAATTTATTTCTCTGTTTATTATTTCTTAATGCAGAGATATCTAACTGGTTAAACAGACTAAAAAGCTATGATAAATCAATGTGTATAATTACACACAACTACCCTGCCAGGGAAACATTCAGTAAAGATAATATACTGAGGAGGTTGAGTCATTTATCATGGTCATGAATATTTAGCATAATTTGTATTTGAGTGTGGGGAGAGGGAACGGGTGGGTAGAGCTGTTTTTACTTGATCCTCGCCAGGGGCGGTGTGCTTCCCACCCCAGAGTGCATCGTGTTAGAGACAAGAGGGTTTGAAGAGGATTATGGGTGCCAGACCTGAAAGACAGTCATGATGGCAGCCGGAAATGTGTCAAAGTTGGCGGGGGTGTAATCTTCAAAGATGAACCTGCAGGGGAAAAGAGAAGGTTGAAAGAGATACCACTAAAGGAAATGTGTATGTGTGTGTGTGTGTGTGTGTGTGTGTGTGTGTGTGTGTGTGTGTGTGTGTGTGTGTGTGTGCGTGTGTGTGTTTATGTGTGTGTGTGTGTGTTTATGTGTGTGTGTGTGTGTGTGTGTGTGTGTGTGTGTGTGTGTGTGTGTGTGTGTTTATGTGTTTATGTGTTTATGTGTGTGTGTGTGTGTGTCGTGTTCAGTCCAGTTTCTCAGGACTTCTAGGCTCTCTCTGGTCTGACACTAGCCACTAGATGTGGTGTTAGCTAAAAGCACGCTGGGTTGAAGAACATATGTTTGTTTGCTAGTTTGTTCTTGAGACAGCACACACTAGCAATTACACAGCATGAAATGCATTTGGCAGAATGCATACCAGTACACTGAAATGCCATTTATAATCTTCTGTACATGCTCCGCTGTAAGCAAGAGTACGCTTAAATCCCTCTTGACGTATAGTATAATATATTCTACTGTATAACAGTAAAATGCAATATCTATTTCATACAGGATAGTCTCATGAAAACAGACGATAAATCAGGGGCACACCTTCCACCGAAGAGCTGCATGCCCAGAAGAGCAAACACCACGATGAAGAGGAAGAGGAGGAAGAGCAGGCTGATGATGGACTTCATGGAGCTCATGAGAGACACCACCAGGTTCCTGAGGGACGCCCAGTACCTGTTCAAGAACAAACACACAACAAAAGCAATATTAGTGGATAACTCCATGGCACCCAACCAACCAAAAGTTCCTTAAGATGTCTGTGAGAAGATTTTAAAACGTTATCTGTGTTGGTACACTTGGAGTTTTAGTTTATTGTGTGATTTAATCAGGAACTTATATGTGGTTTAATCAGGAACTTCCGTAAATAGTCAACGCCTCTCCAGCAAATCAATGACTGTAACTATAGCCTGATGTCACCTGAACTATGCCCTCTGACATGGTGGACCTGACCCCAAATCACATACAGAAAAGGGAGCGATCCCCTTGCTCACAAGTCTTAGGCAGAAGCCAACCCTCTAACTCTGACCCTCGAACTCTGCAAGCCGAACAAAAAGAGCGACTGGTTCCTGGCTTTGGTTGTAGTTACTAACTTAATTAGTAATCAGATTTCCTAATTGATAGTTCAACATATTTTATGAGACTGATTTGTGGCTGATCTTTATTTTGACCACTATGGTACTTTGTGAGGCACCCCCATGTGTTCAACTTAATTGATCTACTGTTGTGTTGAATGGCAAATGTCGATCGGGTGAGATCACCAACATGCTATTGGTACTGTTGTCAGGATAGTACCAATCGGGTGAGTTCACCAACATGCTATTGGTGCTGTTGTCAGGATAGTACCAAAAGGATCTGGGTGGCCCTCGTAAAGAGAGTATTACTATTTCTGCACAATTGCACCCACATTTGATGGGCGGCCATTCAAGCTAAGGTGCCTGCATTATTCTGGTGGCCCGCTGCGGGGATGGTTATTCTGTTGCCTGTGTGTGGCTGGTACCTATAGTACATACCTACATCTGTCAGGACAAAACTGGAGTGCTTTAACTGGACTTTCAATGACTACAAGGTGACACTGAAGTGATGAAGCCGTGTCAGGTGCACTCACTTGGTTATTTTGAAGATCCTCAGGAGTCGAAGTGCCCTGAGAACGCTGATCCCGAAGGACACGCCCGGGCGGAAGAATCCCCACACCACTTCAAAGATGCTGCCAACGATCACCTGCACAAGGAGCTAATCACTAGCATGCGCTTATAAAATGGAGCTAATCACTAGCATGCGCTAATAATAAGGAGCTAACCACTAGCACACACTAATAACAAGGAGCTAATCACTAGCACGCGCTAATAACAGATCATTCCACCACCCTCATTGACCTCTATTTCTACTCATAACATGACACAATTCCTGGGTAAAATGTTGTCTTTGTTATTTCGGTCAACTTTAATGCTAGTCTAGTTACTTACCCCACAGTCAAAACAGTTGAAAGATGAGTGGAAATAGAGTCGGAACCCCAGGCCATACATCTTCAGGAACATCTCAGCAAGGAACAGTCCCAGAAACACAAACTCAGCATAGTCTGGAAGCACAGCAAGCACAGAACCGTCTTCAGTGCACAAGACCTACAACAAACAACCATCCTGAAGACTCATAAACTATAACAAATATATTCCTGTTTCTTTAAAGGTGCACTGTGTAGGATTTAGTGGCACCTAGGATCAACTGAATACCCCTCTGGCCACTCTCTCTTTCCAAGTGTTTAATGTTTCCAAACTACAACAAACAACCTAAAACAAATACAACCATCTTGAAGGCTCATAAACTACAAAAAAATAAAACCATGTTGTGCTCAAACACTACAACATAAGGAACTTTCTTCAGTGTACCATTCAACAACATTCAGAGGCGTCTTTGGTGCTCCTGAGCTACAACATTCAGAAGGGTCTTTGGTGCTCCTGAGCTACAACATTCAGAACCATCTTCAGCTCTCAAGTGTCGTGATGCCTGGACAGTCAGTGAGGAACATGCAGCATATAAAGACACTAGTCTGTCCGCACCAGAGTGAGGGATTACCACCCCATTCATTTCAATGGCCAATGCTATGCTAGCAACTTCAGCCTAGTTAGCACGATATTGCCTGCCGTTATCTTGGGTCACAGTGCTCAGCCACCTGCACACAGCACACAAAGACCATAGGCAGCAGTAGGCAAAGATCGACACCGATTGGCCACACATGACCATGACTGAAACCAGCCTATGGGAAACAAACTTCCTGAACAGCTAATGGGACCAAATTAGCTAGTGTTAACTGGCCAACGCTCCAAATCCTGCCCCCCTGCTCCATACGCATAGGAGCATCAGACTCACACAGGAATATGGTGAGCCAGTCGGGCTGGTTGTGGTGGACGATGGCGACGCAGATGGTGTTGAGGGCCACCAGGCTGAGCACCACCCAGTAGAAGGAGTCGGTCTTCACCATGCGCCGGATGGAGATGCGCAGCATGCGCTCCTTGCGCCTCATGTATGCCGCCGGGCCACGGCGCGCCGTACGGATGCCAACCCGTGGACGAGACCCACCTGAGGGACAGATTAGGCAGGGGGGGGAAGAGACAGGGGAAAGAGCGGGTGACAAGGTAATGAATGCGTGGTGTTGTTAAAGGCACAATATGCAACAATTATGCTTCAGGATTAGGGTTAGGATAAGCAGTTTAACCTTAAAATAACAGCTTAAAAAAATTGGGGCGCTGCAATGACTTTTAATATGGAGAATTGCGTCCGTGCCAATGGCATAGCAGGGTCGATAGGCATATAACTGCCTTCTGTAGTTTTGCCTGCCGATGCCCGCCGACCTGACTTTGATTACCTTCTGCCGATCTAGTAAGTAGCTTATTTGCCGTCTTGCTTAGTCTTGTGTTGCACATGATTGATGTTTGACTGTGTAAGGACAGTCGTTGAGTAATTAGTTTGTCATAATGTCAAAGTCAGCACATTTCAAGAGATTTTGTTAGTTTTAGCTGCTAGCATACCTTTAGCGAATAGCTATTAATCCTTAATGCACCTTTAAATATGAATGGGACATAACAGTGGAGGAGATGGTCCTGTTGATTAACTGATGAAGAGTTACCCCATTCTTATCCTGCTTCGGCAATTTCATGTGCAGGAAGGACCGATGACTGTGCCTATGCCCTACACTAGAGATTGGCATTGTGTGTATAAAACTGCTCTGCAAGCTGATATGGCGTGTGCATGTCCAGAGGAACTTGAGTAGTGCACATAACAGTAAGGCAGGCAGCAGCAGCAGCAGCAGCTTTAGTCCCAAGCTTCAGACTCCTCTGTGGTCGTGACAAATGTCCAGAGTCGCTATGAACAGAACCTCCTGCTGAATAAACTGCATAAAGAAACACTTAAACTGTCAAATGTAAATGGGAACCATACCTACAAAACTGCCCATTAGTCTGGGATAAAAAAAAAAGAAAAAGTAGTTTTGTTGCTCGCTGTAGTCATAACACACTTCTCAGTTTCTCTGATGTGTGTGTTTTTCCTTCACAAGCTAATTAGTCATGGAGGCTGTTGGGACTATGACTATGGGAAATAACTCCTTATCTTCTCTTCATTTGAATTTCATGTGCTTCCGTGGCAAAGATCTGAAGGCTATGTCTATGTCCTTTAATCTATATTAATGTCTTCAAATAACCTGCTTATTGCGGGGCAATTACCTTGGGATGAAAACTTGATCTGATAAAGGTCTAAATGTACTGTAAACAAAAGTGTTTGTGTTAATGAGGCGTTGAATTGAGGTAAACACTGGCACTCCTCACCCGCAGTGGACATATCCTCTCCAGGTCCTCGACGCCTTCCTGTTTTCTTACTAGTGGCTCGTTTAAGAACTAAACGCAAACACAAAGCAGGGTCAGAGCGTTAGTTTAAGACACAGATACCATGACACCTGTTGAGCAGGTGATGAAAATTGAAATGGAATGAAACCACAATTTTAGAAAGTGTTGTTCCCCTGTAAATCTGTTAGCTTCCCTGAACTGAGTGAAAGGGTCCAGAGTCTACATGAATGTGGATTAAACCACTGAGTTCATTACCTCTGGTCTAGAGTCTACATGAATGTGGATTAAACCACTGAGTTCATTACCTCTGGTCCAGAGTCTACATGAATGTGGATTAAACCACTGAGTTCATTCCCTCTGGTCTAGAGTCTACATGAATGTGGATTAAACCACTGAGTTCATTACCTCTGGTCTAGAGTCTACATGAATGTGGATTAAACCACTGAGTTTCATACCCCTGAGTGCCAGAGTCAGACAGAACAATCTGGAGCGCTTCCAATCCCATTAAAAGTGACACCGCTCTGCTGGGAGGGTTCAGTTATTACCGCAACATGTACTGTACATGCTGACTAAATCCCATTTCACTCAAAGCAGTCGCCTGATGGCTAGGCTGCCTTGAGCATGTACTGATCAAACAGTAGAGTGATCTTTGAAGTCACACACTGAGATTGCTGTGTCTGGCATTACTGTGACAATCTATGACAAGGTTGCAAGTAACATGTCATTAATGGAGAACATTGGAGTACAATGCAGTATATTGTCATTAATGGAGTACATCAGAAATGCTTTTCAATGCTTAAAAGCTGGAAGGGAGACATTTGTTCCCTGTATGATGGTAGAGTGCTGATTCTCTGCCAAACAAACGAAAAACACACACAAAAGGAGAGGAGAAGAAATCAAACAGACCAAATCAAAAAGATGTTGACTAGAAGCTAGAAGACGACACAGCAGTGGTCATGTACAGAACAAATAAAAAAAACTGTTCACTTCACAGTTACCATGGCAATGGTGATGGATGATGAACATGCTTGTCATCCCCTCATCCTCTGAAGCACATGATGGCCCCTGGCTGCCATTTTGAATTCCCTGCCAGCTCCCTTAATGGAGGTCAGTTAGAATGGCATAGTTCCCTCTCATTGTGTTTGTACAGTACTGGCAGAGCAGAGAGGGGGAAAGAACAGGCACAACAACATCAGAATGAAGAGAGAAGAATGGAGAGATGGAGTGTGGCCTGCTTGTGTTAGGCCACTGCGAGGAGGAGGAAAACATACCGTCTAAAGCCGATCTTCCAGAGTTCTTATTCTCCTCGGCGAGCATAACTTCCTCTGAACACAAAGGAGGAGAACTGCATCATTAAATGCATCGGAGCCGCAGAAAGATAAGGTGCAAAAAGGTTGCCCTGTGATCTGACCAGTACACAAGCAGATATATATTATATTACTTGATAACAGTTCCTGTATGAGATCATTTTGAAATAATGTTTTTGGTTAACCAGAAGTATGAGAAGCTCTCTGTTTATTGTCTTTAAAACCATCTACCCCCAAACTACATTTAAATCTTCATAGGTGCCAAATCTTGTTACTGCGGCCAGGTCAGGCAAGCTGTTCAAACACTTTATTTCATTTTAGAAAAATTAACTCATATTTTACTATGGACAGCATAGGGAACAGTGACAAAAAGGAAAGCACCATGTTAACATTTTAAAAGACTACACATAAAAGCTCAGTGGTCAAATCAATCAAGTCTCATTCAATCAATGACATGGGATAAAACACAGGAGCAACTCCACAGCATCAATGCTTCAAGGCAGTAGTATACTCATTAGCGACCTGCTAAAAATAGGTCTGCCATTATGGCACAATTATGTAAGCACATTTATGGGATAGCAAAAATCATCACTTTTTCACCAATGTTTCTGTTACAAAATTTTGAGCCATTAGGTTTAAATTGTAAAAGCGTAACCATAAACCCAGTTTCCTAATTATGGCCAATGACGAGTGTATTTCCCTCTGGAGTTAGGTGCTTGAGCAGCCTGCTTTCAAATGAAACTCTACTGATTGTACCCATGAAGGTATGATCGTATTGCACAAACACTCACAATTGCAAGTTCCCTCCCCCTCTCTCTCTCTTTCCACTCTTTTTGCAAACACATACATTTCCGTCGGTGAGTCAGCTCACCTTCCTCTTGACCCTGAGCTGTGTGGGAGTCTGAGAGAGAGAGAGATCTTGCCATGTGGGGTTGCAACTTCACACAGCTGCTCTACATCCAAATGTTCACCTGAATGTTCTAAGTGTGTGTGTATGTGTGTGTGAGTGTGTATGAATGTGTGTGTGTGCGTGTGTTTGTGTATTAGGGGGTGGCATTCACTGGAGACTTGGCAGGTCCTGAAGCAGAAAGGGGAAATGTTGCCAATCTGTACAGTACGCCAACCTGTGAATTTTAAACTTGAACACTGACAGACTGTTGTAATGCTAAACAGTATCATCGGTATCTTCAAAGGCACTGCAGAGGAAATCTCCCTCATCAGAGATTTCTGACCTCCAGCAAGGGTTGACGTTGATAGTAAAGCAAGATCTAAAACGTTCATTTGTACAATAGCCCAAAGTCTACATTCATTGTAAATTTCATTAAAATCCGGTCATTGGTTTTCGAGAAATGTCACTTTAGGTGTGAAAACAAAGATCCGGATCCAGAATCCGGATCATCCTGAAATTTTAATGGGGATGTCCCAGGACCAAGATCCACCTCTTGTGAAAATTTCAGAAAGATCCGCCCAGTAGTTTCTGAGAAATCTTGTCCACAGACAGACAGACAGACAAACAGACGGACAAATAAATAAATTAACGGACCCGATCGCATAACCTCTTTGCTGGAGGTAACAATGAATTCCTTCACAGTTTTTTCACATTAAGCTTTATGTTTACAGCACCTGGCTGCCAATACCAAAAAGGTTGTGAAATGATCCAGAGCCTCAGTTCAAAGGTACTATATCTCGCCAACAAACATCTTTGTAACAGCCAGTATTTTGTGACAAATCTATGTTAGATAGTTCCTTTCTC
This sequence comes from Sprattus sprattus, assembly GCF_963457725.1. Taxonomy (NCBI): domain Eukaryota; kingdom Metazoa; phylum Chordata; class Actinopteri; order Clupeiformes; family Clupeidae; genus Sprattus; species Sprattus sprattus. Next base: position 29,764,689 of record NC_137923.1, on the reverse strand, counting down.
AGATTTATAGGCATCTTCACTATGTTTTCATTCAATGTTTTGGTTGTAATGAGGTCTTAGCTGTGCTCAACTGCTATGCTTTGCCATACCTGCTCGGTCTATCCAGGCGCGGTAGCCATTGAGCTCTCTCTCCACCTGCTGCTGACGCCGCAGCTTCATGAAGGCCCGCCGATTCTCCACACGCTCCCTCTCTTTAGCAAACTCTCTAAAGACACAGAGCAAGTCTTAGAATGGTGACAAACATCACGACCCACAGGGTAGAAACCCACAAGGACATGAATGATCTATATGTGATTCCCATGTGGGTTAAAGCCATAACACCGATGTTAATATGGCGAGGGACATTATTTTATGTAACAAGCAGGATGTGGAGGCTCAGTTTGGCTTAGTCAAACCTTCCTGAGTGGTCAGAATCTGAGGGGGGATAAAATGCCCCCATCCACCCACTGCCCTTCCCAAACCAGCCCCAAACCATGTATGGATGTGTGGACGAGGCCACCAGGGCCAAGGGCCAGGCTGAGGTCCTCCACACCCGTGGCAGTTTCACTCACCCAGACAGGACTCCCAGCACCAGGTTCAGCACAAAGAACGACCCAATGATGATGAGCGGAATGAAGTACATCCAGTTGAAGGAGGAGCCCAGTGCATCATTAGTCTAGGAGGGGGGAAAAGACTCCCAGATAAAGCACTTATGGACACATGTGTTTCAGGAGTCACATTGTACATCTAAACTACAGTAAACATGTGTATTCTTGTGTGAAAATGCATGAAGAAGACTCTCTAGACTCTCTCTCCCTCTTGTAGCTTGGGGGCTAAGCAAAACATATACAGCACAGATATCTATACTTTCTATAATATGTATATTTTCTGTTAGTAATATACTTTCTATACTATATATGTATATTTTCTTTAAGTACTATACTTTCTCATCTAAACCAGTGTTTCTTATAGCGCCATGATTAGCATACAGATCATCATCTCAACTATTTTATGCATCAAACTAAGCCCAGATTAGATCTGGGACACTAAGGGAAGCCCTAGATATCCACTCACTAACATGTTCATGCTGAGTTGCCTGTTTCCGCTCTGCTACAGAGCAATCCTTTTAATTCAGGTTTGTGTGTTACAAGGAGAGGCAGGAGGACACACAAAGCATGCCTGGAGAAAGCAGGCCAAAAATACTTCCCCCCACTGAAACCACCCTATCTGGAACATACACAAGAGGGGGGGTCAAATGGGCACGCACTGACTCTATGCTTCAGAGCTCCCAAAATACAGGCTGACAAACGGGAGGCCAAAACACTGCAGCAGTGCAGTTAAGTGCGTAGACATCTTTCCTTTTTGCTCTCTTTCAGATTTCTATATTTGTCATTGTTCTGTGCTTACATCAGAAAGAATCTTTGTTTTTTCCAAGCAATGCAGATACACATTTTAAAATATACTGCAACTTTCACTCGCTCACTCTCTGTCCTGCACCTGTTCCCTGTCTGCTTTGGATATGCGCATTTCTTCTCTTTCTCCACCAGTTGTTTCATTTACACAACACCCTCCCCGGCACTGAGGGGGCGGGGGGGCAGGAAACATGCGGGGCTGCAGGGATACTGACTCACGTTGTAGAGGACGGCTGTCCAGCCCTCCATGGTGATGCACTGAAACACGGTGAGCACGGCAAACAGGATGTTGTCGAACTGCGTGATGCCGTCGTTGGGGCCGATCCACGTGCCGTTGCAGTCGTACTTATCGGGACACTTCCTCACCCCGCAAGCGAACTCCACCTCTGCCGAGTCCACCGTCTCATTTTCTGACAGGACAAGAGAGCGAGAGAGAGAGAGAGAGAGAGAGAGAGAGAGAGAGGCAGAGAGAGTGGGGGGAGAGGGAGAGAGAGGAAGAGTGAGAGTGAGAGAGAGAGAAGGGGGGGAGAGAAAGAGAGAAAGAGAGGGAGAGAGAGAGGGGGAGAGAGAGGGGGGGGGAGAGAGCGAAAGAGAGGTGGCACACGTTGGGATTGGGAATCCAAAGTGGAGCATTATTCTCGCTATGGCCTGAAATGAGCTCACGCTCTTTTGGATCACACAGACTGCCTGCAATCAATGTTAACGTCTGCTGCTGATTTACACACAGCATTGATGAAGGAAACCTTTACAATCCATGTGGGCACAGAGGCTTTCATTGGTTCTCATTGGCTATCCTCCCCCCTGAGGTTAAACAAGCTACCTACCAACAGCCCATTTCCTCTAACACATTGCTAGAGCTTATTGTGAATACAGTGAATGTCCTTTGATGCTGCATTGCCTTTTAGGGTTTCCTGCAGGAGCAGATCCATAGGGACCCTCACATGTGTTAATATGAGCCAAAAAGAGCATACTTCACTCACATGTGTTTATATGAGCCCAAAAGAGCATACTTCACTCACATGTGTTTATACGAGCCCAAAAGAGCATACTTCACTCACATGTGTTTATACGAGCCCAAAAGAGCATACTTCACTCAAATGTGTTAACATGAGCCCAAAAGAGCATACTTCACTCACATGTGTTTACATGAGCCCAAAAGAGCATACTTCACTCAAATGTGTTAACATGAGCCCAAAAGAGCATACTTCACTCACATGTGTTAATATGAGCCTCAAAGTGCATACTTCCCTCACATGTGTTAATATGAGCCCAAAAGAGCATACTTCACTCACATGTGTTTATATGAGCCCAAAAGAGCATACTTCACTCACATCCTTCAAGCTGTTTATTAAAAACCCTTTAAGAACATTGGGTTATGGCAAAGTTCTATGACTGGCCTTAATATGGGGTCCATGGGGTTGTTGTGATATGTTTTAGCTGGCTGTCCTAGAGAACCAAGCTTGTAGCACCCAGTCCTAAGCTCAGTTAGAGAGCTGTTCCTATTCATAACAGCCACATACAGCAGATATGTTGTCCCTGAGAGCATCCACAGGATATTTATGAAGCCCAGTCAATTGCACCTCATTGCTGTCTTTGCTTATTGATAAAGTCAGCAAACAGCAGTGTGTTTAAACTCACACGTAAAGCAGCTAATTGTTATAATTGTTGCTTTCATTGCTGCTGATGCCGTTCGTCTGAGACTAAATCACAGTGGTGAGGCCAGTGTAGGAGGATGTTTGGACCGATCTGTCAAGTGCATCCACAGCGTCTTCACAGCCCTTTGTTTTTGTTTACTCGGAGGTGCAGCGAGGGAACAAAGGAGTCTGGCTCACCGAGGATGTCTGGCACTGGCAGGCAGGTGTGGTGGAGCTTGCCGCTGTAGAACTCCAGGCCGATGATGGCGAACATGAGGATGGCGAAGAACAGCAGCAGGCCGATCTGCAGCAGCGGCACCATGGCCTTGATGATGGACTTCAGCACGATCTGCAGGCCTGGAGCGAGGCAGAGACTTGAGGGATAGGGCAAGTGAGCAGTGAGGTGCTTGAGGGATAGGGCAGTGAGCAGTGAGGTGCTTGAGGGGTAGGGCAGTGAGCAGTGAGGTGCTTGAGAGATAGGGCAGTGAGGTGCTTGAGGGATAGGGCAGTGAGGTGCTTGAGGGATAGGGCAGTGAGGTGCTTGAGGGATAGGGCAGTGAGCAGTGAGGTGCTTGAGGGGTAGGGCAGTGAGGTGCTTGAGGGATAGAGCAGTGGGCAGTGAGGTGCTTGAGGGGTAGGGCAGTGAGGTGCTTATGGGATAGGGCAGTGAGCAGTGAGGTGCTTGAGGGGTAGGGCAGTGAGCAGTGAGGTGCTTGAGGGATAGGGCAGTGAGCAGTGAGGTGCTTGAGGGATAGGGCAGTGAGGTGCTTGAGAGGTAGGGCAGTGAAGTGCTTATGGGATAGGGCAGTGAGCAGTGAGGTGCTTGAGGGATAGGGCAGTGAGCAGTGAGGTGCTTGAGGGGTAGGGCAGTGAGCAGTGAGGTGCTTGAGGGGTAGAGCAGTGAGCAGTGAGGTGCTTAAGGGATAGGACAGTGAGGTGCTTGAGGGGTAGGGCAGTGAGGTGCTTGAGGGGTAGGGCAGTGAGGTGCTTAAGGGATAGGGCAATGAGGTGCTTAAGGGATAGGGCAGTGAGCAGTGAGGTGCTTGAGGGATAGGGCAGTGAGGTGCTTGAGAGATAGGGCAGTGAGGTGCTTAAGGGGTAGGGCAGTGAGGTGCTTGAGGGGTAGGGCAGTGAGGTGCTTGAGAGATAGGGCAGTGAGGTGCTTAAGGGGTAGGGCAGTGAGGTGCTTTAGGGGTAGGGCAGTGAGGTGCTTGAGGGATAGGGCAGTGAGCAGTGAGGTGCTTGAGGGGTAGGGCAGTGAGGTGCTTGAGGGGTAGAGCAGTGAGCAGTGAGGTGCTTGAGGGATAGGGCAGTGAGGTGCTTGAGGGATAGGGCAATGAGGTGCTTGAGGGGTAGGGCAGTGAGGTGCTTAAGGGATAGGGCAATGAGGTGCTTATGGGATAGGGCAGTGAGCAGTGAGGTGCTTGAGGGGTAGGGCAGTGAGGTGCATGACTGACATGCCACATTACACCCAGAACTAGCCTCGAATGAAGCCCACAATCCACTGAGACCCAAATGAATGACTAATCAGTCTCAGCTGGATTACAAATATAAACGTAAATACTAATATATCAACTCATAATACGTAATTACCAATATATCAGTCAGAGCCTTAAAGTGCACTCTTCTAATCACTCATGTAGGATAAGAGTTGCATTGCCTCGCTCAGCTTCTTACAAGTGTATGACATCAATTGTACACATGGTGTGAATTTAAGGGGTGGGTTTGAGGAGCTTGACACCCCATTTAAGACTACAAACCTCCCAAAGAAAAAGTAATAGTCTGGGGGGCGTAGTTTTCAAAACATTTACTCGCTGTGTGCTTTTTTAACTGTGTTGTACTGTCTAGGTTCTGTATACACCAAAAAAGTAGCCCCCCCCCCCCTTGTCATGGCTAATTCTGACTATAAGTGATGATGTAGATGAGGATGAGCTCTTGCTCACTCACTGGGGATCCCAGACACCAGCTTGAGGGGTCTCAGCACCCGACACGCCCTCAACGTCCGCAGGTCCACTGGGATGTTCATGTGAGCCCCCGCCGTGGCCAAGATCCTGCAGACACACACACACACACACACACATACACACACACACTCACGCGCACACACGCGTACACACGCACACACACACACACACACACACACACACACACACACACACGCACACACACACACACACACACACACACACACACACACACACACACACACACACACACACGCACACACCCATGCACACACACACACACATACACGCACACACACACACACACTCATACACACACACACACACACACACACACACATACATTTTTTGTTTTACTGTGTGCCACATTATCAGCTGACATGTTGTGGGCGTTTAAGTATGAAGTCATGATGTCCTTCATATGTTCTGTACAGCGCTTCATTGAAAAGAAGAAACCATGATAAATATCAATAGCAGTTTCGTTACTAATGACTATGCCTCCTGAACGTTTATATATTTTATATACAGTACTGTGCAAAAGTTTTAGGCAGGTGTGAAAAAATGCTATGAACTAAGAATGCTTTGAAAAATGTAAACAATAAATGTTTATTTTTTATCCATTTACATGGTAAGACTGAGCACAGCAACAAGACACAACGTAGTTATACTGCATCAGCAGGGTCTCTCCCAGACAAAGATTTCAAAGCAGACAGGGGTTTCAAAATGTGCAGTTCCAGCTCTTTTGAAGAAGACGTTGAGGATCGTAGACGCAGTGTTCAGCCAAGGAAACTTAATGCAGCTGATGAAAAACACATCAAGCTTATTTACCTTCGAAATCGGAAGATTTCAAGCAGTGGCATCAGCTCAGAACTGGCAGAAACCAGTGGTACCCAGGTACAGACATTTACTGTCCGGGGAAGTCTGGCCAGAAGTGGTCTTCATGGAAGAGTTGCAGCCAAAAAGCTCTACCCCGACAAGGAAACAAGGCCAAGTGACTGAACTAAGCACGTAAACATAGAAACTAGGGTGCAGAAACATGGCAGAAGGTGCTCTGGACTGATGAGTCAAAATTAGAAATATTTGGCTGTAGAAGAAGGCAGTTTGTTCGCTGGAGGCTGGAGAGAGGTACAATAATGAGAGTCTGCAGGCAACAGTGAAGCATGGTAGAGGTTCCTTTCCAGTTTGGGGCTGCATTTCTGCAAGTGGAGTTGGAGATTTGGTCAGGATGAATGGTGTCCTCAATGCTGAGAAATACAGGCAGATACTAATCCATCATGCAATACCATCAGGGAGGCGTATGATTGGCACCAAATGTATTCTGCAGCAGGAACATAAGCCCAAACATACAGCCAATGTCATTAACAACTATCTTCAGCTTAAAGAAGAACAGAAAGTCCTGCAAGTGATGGTATGACCCCCACAGAGCCCTAATCTCTACATCATCGAGTCTGTCTGGGTTTACATGAAGAGACAGAAGAATTTTAGGAAGCCTACATCCACAGAAGATCTCTGGTTAGTTCTCTAAGATGTTTGGAACAATTTACCAGCCGTGTTCCTTCAAAAACTGCGCAAGTGTATCTGGAAGAATTGATGCTATTTTGAAGGCAAAGGGTGGTCACACCAAATATTGATTTAATTTAGAATTTTCTTCTGTTCCTTCACTGCATTTTGTTAATTTATGAAGAATTGATGAAAATAAACTGTTAACACTTCCATTTTTGAAAGCATTCTTAGTTTACAGCATTTTTTCACACCTGCCTAAAACTTTTGCACAGTACTGTACATATTTAGTAATTTCTGTCAACCAAAACAAATACAAATATGGAGTCCAGTAAATCATGGATTTCAGCTGTAAACATCCTCCCTGACGCTCAAAACTTTAACCTGCCTCACTTGTGAATTTCGTGTTATACGCAAACAAACCCACACAAACTATGAGAAAGCAATATACCCATCAGAGCTTATAATGACTGCAGAGGTAACAGATTTCATAGGCATTTAATCATGTGTTTGTTTTGCATGGAGGTGATGCCACGTGACTAAGGCTGTTGGAATGGAGTGGCCTCGCTGCCTCGCTGCCTCGCTGCCTCGTGAATGTGCCCTTGGGGTGGGAGGACTGGTGGGTGTGCAGGCAGAAAGCAAACGGCAGGAGCTCGAGGGCCAGCCCACGCAAGACGCACACACCATCACAGGAGCAAAGACCAGAGAGGGAGAGGGAGAGAGAGGGAGAGAGAGAGAGGGAGAGAGAGCGAGACAGAGAGAGAGAGGGAGAGGGAGAAGGAGAGAGAGAGAAAGAGAGACAGTAGCCAACAAAAGAGGGAAGGCCATTGGGGGGTGGGGGTGGGGATGGGGGATTGGGGGTGGGGGGGTGAGAAAGGTGGTAAGTGTGTATATGCAGGTTTGAATGACTGTTGTGTGTGTGTGTGTGTGTGTGTGTGTGTGTGTGTGTGTGTGTGTGTGTGTGTGTGTGTGTGTGTGTGTGCTTGTGTGTGTATTTTGCAAGAGATGGGAACAGTGAAACAGAGCAGAGAGAAAAAGGTGCTAAGAGTAACAATAAAGAAAGAACGAAATAAGGAAAGAGATAGAGAAAGGATAAGAAGAGAAAGAGGTGTCCAGACTGACTGATTTACTCTTCCACGACAGAACTCCATTCTCGTAAAGCAAACTGTAACACCGTGTTCCATGGGCCTGACTTTTAAGTGGCTGGAATCATGGCATGAACAAAAACTCACCCTCTCCCACACACATACTCCCACACACAACCAGCAAGCAATGCAAGCACTAGAAAGAGAGAGAGAGAGAGAGAGACAGACAGACAGACAGGCAGAGAGGGGGAGGGAGGAGGAGAGAGAGGAGAGAGAGGAGAGAGAGGAGAGAGAGCGAGAGATGCTGTGGTGCAGACAGAGAGAAGGGCAGGAGGAATGCCAGCTTTAGAGAGATGTGCCTGTCGTCTCTTTGTTGGATGCTTGTGCAACACTATTATGTCCACATTTGACATCACATCAACACTGAAACTAACGAGGAGAAACTCAGCTGATTGTCCTTTCTAATATCTAGCGCTTCAATTTAACATGCTGGCCTAAAAGAAGACCATGGCTTCAGCCTAGTGCTGGCTTGAATAACAAATCAATAACGCAACATCAGTTATTATAGCTACTGCACAAATACATCATTCTTCGAGAGATGTACAGTTATCCACTTTATCAAAGACCAAACTGTTCTAGTTTTACCACACACGCATCTCGTGGTGAAATCAATGCTACCTGTTAATCATGCATCAAACTTTTTGTAGGGCAATTACATCCTCCTTGAAGAGAAGGGGAGCTTGTGTCTCATTCATTTTTTTTTTTGCGCTGACAGCACGGACGCTCCGGGACTGGAAACCTGGGAGGCACCCATTCCATTATTAGTCACTGAATAAATAGCTGCATCCATATTTGCGTGCAGATTACTCACAGGGGACAAGAAACAAAGCTCGCCCCCCCCCCCCCCCCCCCCCTCATTTAAGAGATTTAGGTGAGAGATGGGGAGATAGGACCTCTCTGTGTTTGTAGCGACATGCTAGTAGGGTATTCACATTGGAATATAATCCCAAATCAATCACACTAGTCCAAATTAATCGCACACCAATCAGGATCATTTCATTCTGATTCAAAGCTTCAATAACATTATTATTTGGACAATATCTTGTTTAATTTCACACTGCCAAATGAAATCACATTCAAATCACTTCATATGCACAAGACAAGCTAAACTCTTGAGGTGAGATATGAACTCCTGCCGCAGGTGTGCTCTACACATCAATGTGTGTGTGTTCTGTAGCATCAGCCTCTTACACAAGTGATGTGGCAACAGGCTTTTGCATTTTTGTAGTAACATTAGCACTACAGCCTGTTTCTAGGTGGCCTGATCGAAAAATCGTCTCTTTGTTGAATGCAACACTACTATGTCCACATTTGACATCACATCAACACTCAAACTAACGAGGAGAAACTCAGCTGATTGTCCTTTCTAATATCTAGCGCTTCAATTTAACATGCTGGCCTAAAAGAAGACCATGGCTTCAGCCTAGTGCTGGCTTGAATAACAAATCAATAAAGCAACATCAGTTATTATAGTCACTGCACAAATACATCATTCTTCGAGAGATGTACAGTTATCCACTATATCAAAGACCAAACTGTTCTAGTTTCACCACACACACAGGCATCTCGTGGTGAAATCAATGCTACCTGTCAATCATGCATCAACAGGCTCTTGCGTTTTTGTAGTGACATTAGCACTACAGTTATTTCTGGTATGTGTGTATATTTATGCAAAGAACATGTGGCAATGACAGTGCAAAGTACCTCTTTCATATTGTGTTCCAAAATCCCACCTGTTTCTAGGTGGCCAGATGGAAAAATCTCACCAACACTTCCACAGTTAACCAGTTTATCTTCAAGATTCAAATTTTGAATGCAAAAATGAAATGCATTTAATGATAAATGGACCTGCCCGGCAGGGTTGCTAATGTTGAAAATGAGGTCAAAATCTCCCAAAAGAGAACAGGACTGGTAGAGAGCACTATGTGTGAGATAACCAGAAAGTCTCAAAAGCCTCAAAAACACAGCATGAAGGCAAGCAGACAGACACACGCACACACACACACACACACACACACACACACACACACACACACACACACACACACACACAAACACACAATATGGATTTAACCGAGAATTATTCCACTCTGAAGCTGCTGTCTTGATGCCAGATGGTTAATGAATCACTTTTCTACCCACTGTATCAATTATTCACCACAGCTAAAGAGCAGCTATTCAGCCATTAAGCTAATCTCTAACAAAGAACAGTAGACTGACTGGGTCAGGACAGTGTTCCATACCACAGCAGCCTATAGACTTCCTACAGTAGCATGCAACAATACAGTATTGTCACACCTGGCACTTTCTGTTTCATAACCTCTGGAGGAGGGGGCTGAAGGCATGTATGTGGGAGAGTCTCTACAGTAAGTCCCTGGCAAGGTCGATGACAACCACCACCCAGTCAAAAATGAAGAACTGAGAGAACTACGTGTTGAATTGCATTTCAAGGTGTTGTGTGCCACTCTCCTACACACACCCACACACACCCACACACACCCAGACACACACAGACACACACACTCCCCAGATTAGAGGGGAAAAAAGATTTAAATTGAACATTCTGTCTCCAAGGACCATGTTCCAGCAATTCATTAATTTCAGATAAAATGAAAGCCGCAAGCTCTGGCCCAGTGGCCTTGTTTGGGTTCCCTGCGGTGCGCCGTGACACATGTGTAGTTTTCTTTTAAGTCTGACTTACTTTCTCTCTGTTGGAACAGGTCGGACATGTGTGTGCAAAGTGAAAGTGTGTCAGACATGCAAGGGGGGAAAAATGGGTTAAGTATAGAAAGTTCCAGATATCTCCGTGTATCACATTTCGTCCAGATACCTTGAAATGTTTGCTTTCGCTCTCTGGACATGTTTATGCACTCTTCATCAGGAGTGATATGATAAATTAGCCTCACATCTATTGGATGTGTTTCTTAACATAGTGATATCAATAGCCTTGCCATTGCTCAGTCCTGCACTGAAAAATTGCCCTCGTAAACTGAAGTTAATAACTTGTGATGAAAATGTCTCCTAACTTTGAGTAAATGTTTCACAGATTGACCCTTTCCACACTGACCCATAAACACATCCGTCAGGCTGCTCATCAGGCGAGATGAGCCAGCAAACCTCCCCATAGATGACCAGAGCGTCATGACAACCTCCTCTAGCCAACCTCCCCATAGATGACCAAAGCGTCATGACCACCTCCTCTACCAAACCTCCCCATAGATGACCAGAGCAACATGACAACCTCCTCTAGCAAACCTCCCCATAGATGACCAGAGCAACATGACAACCTCCTCTCAAACCTCCCCATAGATGACCAGAGCAACATGACAACCTCCTCTCAAACCTCCCCATAGATGACCAAAGCGTCATGACAACCTCCTCTTGCAAACTTCCCGATAGATGACCAAAGCGTCATGACAACCTCCTCTACCAAACCTCCCCATAGATGACCAGAGCAACATGACAACCTCCTCTAGCAAACCATCCCATAGATGACCAGAGCAACATGACAACCTCCTCTCAAACCTCCCCATAGATGACCAGAGCAACATGACAACCTCCTCTCAAACCTCCCCATAGATGACCAGAGCGTCATGACAACCTCATCTCAAACCTCCCCATAGATGACCAGAGCGTCATGACAACCTCCTCTAGCAAACCTCCCCATAGATGACCAGAGCGTCATGACAACCTCCTCTAGCAAACCTCCCCATAGATGACCAAAGCGTCATGACAACCTTCTCTAGCAAACCTCCCCATAGATGACCAGAGCAACATGACAACCTCCTCTAGCAAACCTCCCCATAGATGACCAGAGCAACATGACAACCTCCTCTAGCAAACCTCCCCAAAGATGACCAGAGCAACATGACAACCTCCTCTCAAACCTCCCCATAGATGACCAGAGCGTCATGACAACCTTCTCTAGCAAACCTCCCCATAGATGACCAAAGCGTCATGACAACCTTCTCTAGCAAACCTCCCCATAGATGACCAGAGCAACATGACAACCTCCTCTAGCAAACCTCCCCAAAGATGACCAGAGCAACATGACAACCTCCTCTCAAACCTCCCCATAGATGACCAGAGCGTCATGACAACCTCCTCTAGCAAACCTCCCCATAGATGACCAGAGCAACATGACAACCTCCTCTAGCAAAGAGGACCCCCATAGATGACCAGAGCGTCATGACAACCTCCTCTAGCAAACCTCCCCATAGATGACCAGAGCAACATGACAACCTCCTCTCAAACCTCCCCATAGATGACCAGAGCGTCATGACAACCTCCTCTAGCAAACCTCCCCATAGATGACCAGAGCGTCATGACAACCTCCTCTAGCCAACCTCCCCATAGATGACCAGAGCAACATGACAACCTCCTTTAGCAAACCTCCCCATAGATGACCAGAGCAACATGACAACCTCCTCTCAAACCTGTCCATAGATGACCAGAGCAACATGACAACCTCCTCTCAAACCTCCCCATAGATGACCAGAGCGTCATGACAACCTCCTCTAGCAAACCTCCCCATAGATGACCAGAGCAACATGAGGATGACCAGAGAAACATGACGATGACCAGAACAAACCTCCCCATAGATGACCAGAGAGTCATGACAACCTCCTTTATGCACTCTGACGCAGATGGAACTCGAAGGCCCTTCACAATCTGGCCAGCAAATATTTGAATGTTACAGTATATCTAAAGTATATATTATGATTATTTTACTGCATTGATGATAGCATCAGATATCAGCCTTCCTCTAAGCTAAATGTTTGTCCATTCTATAACATGTTCCACATTCTGTTTCACAGCAGAGCCTCTATGTACAGGCTCACAAGGATACTTGAAAGTGAAGAGGGACATCAATCCTATTAGGAAGAGTGATTACATGTACGCTGCCATCCCTGACCCTAAAACACAGATGATGTATGACAGAGACCAGATAAAAATATCTTTGGCAGGCACTGCGGACTCCGCTCTGTACAGAGAAGTCCCTTGACATAACCACACTGGAGAGCGCCATTCATTTCCACAGTAAATTAATCATCGACAGGTCTGTAAAAGTCCACAGCAAATGCAGTGTCCAAATGGTTACTACATTAACAGCTGCCAACGATTACACTTCATGTAGTCCCACATTTTCATACTGCTTCATTTACACATTATTTCAAGGCCCAATGTTTCAGCATGAGAAAGAAGGAAAAGTTGTTGGTATTGTCATGTTTTAAAGTTGATGGTTTGATAGACCACACAGCTATGGCAGACTGACATCTCTGTATCAAAAGGATGGTGCCTCTCTCAGATTTGAATGTTTTTATATTTACTAGATCTGCTTTTGAGCAGCACATGGGTATTAAGTTCAGATAAATCCTTGACCTCTCTTCAAAACATTAATGATTCAAAATGATGCTCCTGCCAAGTATAACCAGTATTATGATAAGAGTCCTGCCCCAGAATACTGCAGCGGGCCCCTTGAACAGTGACTAGCTCCTCATTTATCCTCACTCTGTTTGAGTTATGGAAAAAAACTGAACTGCACATTTTTCCTACTCACCTGTTCTGAGTTTATATACTGCCCCCTCAGACCAAAAGGCAAGCAAAGCTACTCAAACAGCAGTATGTAAAACAGAATGAAAATCTCTTATGGTTGCCTTTCCTGCACAGTGCCATTTACATAAGATGGATATCTGTGGGTGTTGAAGGCACTGTGATTCATCACATACAAAACAACATATTTGCTCTCGGATATGCAATGTGCACTAAGTTAGGGCCTCTAATCCAACTCCATTGCATTTCATTTCAATCCAAATGAGAAGCCATAGTAAATGCCTGGTTCTGTGCTCACAGTCGCTCTTCCTCTCAGGATGAGATTAGCAGAGTTACATTTCTCTTCCTCCCATCATGAGACTAGCAAAGTTACATGTACATTTCTCTTCCTCCCATCATGAGATTAGCAGAGTTACATGTACATTTCTCTTCCTCCCATCATGAGATTAGCAGAGTTACATGTACATTTTTACGCACAGAGGGACCATGGAGGCTGAGGGGTAACAGGTTTTAGACACGACTGCCAATCCACCCACCTATCTACAGCGCATGATGGAAGAATACATTTCCTTTGGAATGCAGGAGGTGGGCATCTCTCACACATCTACCTCTCTCACACACACACAAACACACTGGAAATGTCCACTAATCTCAACTCTTACTCGTGAGCGGAACTGACATTTTTACTCACAGGACTTATTTACCACCTAAACTCGTAAAACATTAGTATACAACAATAGAAAATGGCCGCTTTGGGTTCCAATTACAAAAAGCCTCCAATGCCCTTTTAGGATCCTTTATGACAGCTTTTGAGCCTCCCTCACACTTTCTAACTATAGCCTTACAGAACGGCCTTTAGCACTCTTGAATGGTGGACCGTGGGATCACACGACTTCCTCGCCAACACACATTCAGGCTGGGTAAAAAGCCTGGATGTGTGTGTGTATGTGTGTGTGTGTGTGTGTGTGTGTGTGTGTGTGTGTGCGTGTGTGTGTGTGTGATTTGTGTGTGTATATTGTGTGTGTTACTCACCCGCTGAGCACCACAATGAAGTCCATGACGTTCCAGGCGTTCCGCAGGTAGGAGCCCTTGTGGAACACGAAGCCCAGAGCCACCAGCTTGATCCCAAACTCGAAGCAGAAGATGCCGATGAAATAGGGCTCCGTTTTCTCCTGCAGAGGGAAGTGACATGTGGGGAAGAGACACGTAGTTAGTTTCAAGATTGTATCGGAGGTTGGATGCTTGTGTGTGCTGTGTTTGTGACAAAGCACAGGTAATACACATAGACTTTCCCGTCATAAGATACAATACAGCACGGAGGAAGCACTCAAGGCAAGTCCAGTTGATGCTTTAAGAAGCGATTACGTGTGAGATTTCGCCCCCCTCTAGCCAAGCAGAGATACGTACACTATACAGCTGATATGTCCAGAACACCTTACAGGCATCTATACTCTATTCACATACCGATGATGGACATGGCGTCTACTCCTGGAATTGGCTGTAGATTACCACAAGCTCACAGCTGTGCAGTACTAATGTAATTGTAATGCTGAGACACAATATTAAAATGTTCATGGAAGAGTCAATAAGCCAATTGCCATAGGTTATGCGGTTATACAGTATAGAGTGCATTTTGTATTTTAGTAAACGTGTTGTTCTCACCAGTCGTTTGGCCATTGGCGTTTTGTCCTCCCCAGGCAGGTGCTGCTCCAGGGCCAGCACGATGCAGTTGGCTATGATGGTGGCTAGGATCATGTACTCAAACGGAGTTAGGGCAAGGCAGTTAAGGAAAGTAAAACACAGCCATTTGTTTTGTTTATCTCTAATGCATAACATCAATTACCATGGGAACAATGTCACTGAGGTCAGAGGATCTGTCTCTCTCTCAAACACACACACACACACACATAAACACACACATCTATTCACATGTACACACACACACACACACACATAAACACACACACCTATTCACGTGTACACCCACACACACAAACCCACACACACACACATACACACCCCAAACCACAGTTTCCCACATGTATAACACTTAAGAGTCAGTTATGTTTCAACTCCGGGAACATCCTCAAAAAAAGCATAAGCGTGTCTTATTAACAATGAAATCCTTTTCCGTACTTAAAGTCGCAACAGTTCAACACATTGGAAACTGTACCCCACACACTTCACACACCAATCAATCTCAATAGATTGTGTGTAAATATGTGTTTCTTTGGAAGCTAAACTGTTCTGGCTTCTATTATTAATTCCTTGTCTTTTGGCTGAAAATTGTGTCATTGACTCACTAAGGGGGGCTTCAAGGGGGCTGCTGGGATTCTGAGTGATTCATATTGAGATGCCCACATCGGCAAGGCTTTGAGCGGTTTAAAAATAGCCAGAGCTGAGGAGGACTCCCATCCAATCCACTTCATCCTGACCAGCAAGCCCACTAGCAACCCTGACCACCAACATGCCTGAGAGCCTCCGGTAGCGAGAGCAGCACACTTAGTTAAAGCCTTTGAGTGACTTTGACTGGCAAGTGCCAAGCTTTAAAGGTCCTAATCCTAATCTAATGTTTACCTTATAACAAATCTTAGTCTAAGGTTTACCTTATCTAACGTTTACCTTAGAACAACTCCTAGTCTCATGTTTACCTAATCTACCGTTTACCTTGGAACAAATCCTAGTCTCATGTATACCTAATCTAACGTTTACCTTAGAACAAGTCCTAATCTCATGTTTATCTAATCTAATGTTTACCAACAAATTGTGTCATGGGTACGAACAATTTCATACTTCTGAGATGATGAAAAAAAGGCCTATATCCTCTAGAGGGGACCAAACATGTTCACCTAACCATCTCGTAATAATGATCACATGTGCTTTACAATGCAGTACATGTTCCTTGAGGGTCATTCTGGTGTGGCGTTGCAATGATGAACACTGACACCACTGAAGCACTGAAGCACTGACACCACTGACACCACTGACACCACTGACGCACTAAAGCACTGAACACTGACACCACTGAAGCACAGAACACTGACACCACTGAAGCACTGAACACTGACACCACTGACGCACTGAATCATGGAACACTGACACCACTGAAGCACAGAACACTGACACCACTGAAGCACTGAACACTGACACCACCGAAGCACTGAACACTGACACCACTGAAGCACTGAACACTGAAGCACTGAACACTGACACCACTGAAGCACAGAACACTGACACCACTGAAGCACTGACACCACTAACGCACTGACACCACTGAAGCACTGAACACTGACACCACTGAAGCACTGACACCACTGACGCACTGAACACTGACACCACTGAAGCACTGACACCATTGAAGCACTGAACACTGAAGCACTGATACCACAGAAGCACTGACACCACTGAAGCACTGACCACTGAAGCACTGACACCAGAGAAGCACTGACACCACAGAAGCACTGAACACTGACACCACTGAAGAACTGAACACTGAGGCACTGAGACCACTGAAGCACTGACAGCACAGAAGCACTGACACCACTGAAGCACTGACCACTGAAGCACTGACACCAGAGAAGCACTGACACCACAGAAGCACTGAACACTGACACCACTGAAGAACTGAACACTGAGGCACTGAGACCACTGAAGCACTGACAGCACAGAGGCACTGAAGCACTGAACACTGACACCACTGAAGAACTGACAGCACTGAAGCACTGACACCACTGAAGCACTGAACACTGAGGCACTGAGACCACTGAAGCACTGACAGCACAGAGGCACTGAAGCACTGAACACTGACACCACTGAAGAACTGGCAGCACTGAAGCACTGACACCACTGAAGCACTAAACACTGACACCAGAGAAGCACTGAAGCACTGAACACTGACACCACTGAAGAACTGAACACTGAGCCACTGAGACCACTGAAGCACTGACAGCACAGATGCACTGAAACACTGACAACACTGAAGCACTGAAACACTGCCACCACTGAAGCACTGACACCACTGATCAGTGCTGTTTCAGTCTGTACACTGACAGGCCTACCATTTAGAGTGGCTTTGATCAATTGTGGAATGACTTATTCTATTCAGAGCTGCCTGGTGAAATAATTGTTAAGAAAAATATAATCATACATGTGATTGAAACGAGTGCCAGTAAAGCCATACTGTCTTGTGATGACACGTGATTTGTTTTGTGACTTTTTATAATGAAAACAAAACATTAATAAATGTTTCAGTATATTTTTATGTTTAACAACTATATGATTCAAGAGCTGTTTTACCTTTTGCCCTCTCCCAACCACACACAAACACGCATACGAAACAAAAAAAACAAAAAATAAACAAAAATCTAATCTAGCAAACATGCTAATCAACCAGCAAACAAACACAAACCTAAATCAACAGTCAGTGAGACCAGTATAAAGTGAAGCATTCAGAGTAACACCCTTAATGTGCTACAACTGAGCAGGAATAAGCATTAGTTTAGCCTCGTGAGCATTTCATGACTCTGTTTCTCTCTGCCTAAAAAGCCTTTGGGTAATTATAAGCATTATCCTGCTGCTATAGCTCACACACTGTCAAAGTCATAAAAGTTTGGGGTTTGGGGTTGAACTTTTCAAGAATATTACATGTAATGAACTATGAAATGATTTCTGCCCTTTGGAGATGGTGACAGAGTTATATCTGAAATGCATACTACCAATCCTGAGTTGCTGTCCAGGGTTCTGAAAGCCGCACCTGTAATCTCTCACTTTTTGTCGCACAAATATATCACAAGCCCCCCAAACGCCACATTACCTGGTTTTATATTAGGCAACTGGCAGCAAAGCACAATAAGCCCGATAGCCTGATAATGAAAGGATATGGCCATTCTATGAACCGCCTTGCACATCTACGGATAAGGTTGTTCTCGGCAAAAATGAAAAGGGACCTGTTGACAGTGAAGCAGTTCTGTGTGGCTGGAGTGGGGTTGTAAAAGGCCATCGTGAGAGCCCGCTGTGCTTTGGCTTGTTTCATCTCGCCCGTCGATTCCGCGTCTCCCTGATCGTCCGCTGCAGGCTCCGTGGCACCCTCTCCGGACTCCATCACATTGGGTATGTCCTCCCCAAAACGGGCCATTCTGCCACAAGGAACGGGGACAAAAATCAGGGGGGAAAAAGTCTTCAAGATTTTAAAGTGATAATCGTCAGGTAACACAAAAGACGAATCCTAGCTTAAATCCATAGTCAGTGCTTCCTATTCTGACAACAGACCAATTCTTAGGGAAACTAAATGTGTCCAGACGCGATGATGTCCTCATAATTGTACTCCGTTATTAGGTCCTTCATTGCAAAACGGTCGTGAAAACCAGATAGGCTACTGACAAAAATACCAACTATTGCTCCTTTAGTGCGAAAGCAAAACAACGCTGAACGGACCGCTGCATTTTCGTACGAGTGAAACTGTCCGAGGGGAACACGGGACCAGTGCACTTGCATAAGATTAAAAGACAATCCCCCACAAAACTGTATTTTCCAACGTCCCGTGTACGGTGCAAACTGGATTATTTTGAAAGCGCCCAACTACACGAAGCCTTGGTACTCCATTTACATAATACAGTAAATATTAGATCTTTTTTTCGGAATCTAACACAGTTGATTTACATAAGAAGTTTCACTTGTTGTTGATGGGTCGAACAGTGACACGGCTCCTCTTCAAAACTTTTCAGTCAAAAGAAACTATAAAAATGTAACAAAAATGCCGTGCGAGTAAAATAGAACTTATAATAAAGAAACTTTGTAAAAATTCTAAAACTTAGATGAAAAAAGTACAGAGCAGTAAGATAGCGAGCTTCCCTGCGTTAGTGATCTAGCGGTAGACGAATACATTACTACGAGGCTTCGAACACTCGCGCGTTGCCACGGTCACCTCCTGCTCCTATCCTCTGCTTTCTCCCACGTATTTCGACAGAGCATTTTCCCGGAGGATGAGTGTTGAAAAAAAAAAAAACCGTAACCATGGCAATAGATTTGGACCAGTGAAGTACAAATTCATGCTGACATTTTCTCCACTGCATTGCATTAATGTGTTTGTACCGGTAAAACCCACAGATAGTAAAAACCTCGCTGCAATTTTTTTTTTCTTGGAATAGCAGTTACTAAAAAGTCCCGAACCCTCCGAACCCTAACGATACTACGAATGGAGGGAGGTAATGTGGAGACCACAACTCCACTGATGCCTTCAGTACACGCAACACTACAGAAATTACATACCCAGTCAACAAACCGTGTAATGATTAGCACGTGTTGTCCTGACAATACATGGTTGAAGCCAAACCGGTGCAAACAATATATGTTCTACGACTAACGCAATGTACAGAGATTTACTAACAGAGGTTTTACAGAAATAGCATAGGCCTACTGTATTGACAGACAATTGTCATGAACGTGTATTGGTCTTATCTTCAACCATTGACAGTAGCAGCAAGCAGTAATACACATTTGAACATGTTCCTGCTGATAGAGAAAGCTACATCTGTGAAGAATATTGCAAACCAGGTCATTGTGCCGATAAGACATGTTAAAAATAGATCATGAAATAGTTCTTAAGTTGCTCCAATTTATAGAGCTATTGCATGAATCCCCATATAGACTAAAGGCAATCCAGACTTGCCCCACTCATTCTAAAACTAAAGAAGCAATTAGCAGGACTGTCATTAGTACTTACTACTACTACTCACAATACTACCACCAGTTCTGAATAATGACTCTACTCAGTGAAGAGCAATAATGATTTCCCCTACTTTAACATTTAAGTTATATGCTAATATGTTAATATCACCATGGCAATATCACCCACTGCTAACATGTGGGTTGTATCCTGGCATGTACTGTACTGTACAACCATGCCTGCATTAAATCATTTTGCGTGGGTGTCTCCACATTTGTAGCGATCAGGGGGGTTTTCAAGGTAGCAAACCAGAATTTAAAGTGACAAGCAGTCAGCAAGCACAGTATTCAGTCTGATAATACTGCAATGCAGCGCAGTTTACCCTCCCATTACAGCGTTGAATGTATGTTTACCAAAGTACCAAAGAAAGAGGCGCTACATCTGACAGACAGAATGTTTCATATCTGAATCAGGCTCTTCTATTCTCTCTTACACGCAGCCGTAGATGAAGGCGAGAAAGAGCTGTGAAAGATAGGGATTTTATGTGAAAGATAGGGATTTTATGTGAAAGATAGGGATCCTATGTGAAAGGGATCCTATGTGAAAGATAGGGATTTTATGTGAAAGAAAGGGATCCTATGTGAAAGAAAGGGATTTGATGTGAAAGAAAGGGATTTTATGTGAAAGATAGGGATCCTATGTGAGATAGGGATTTTATGTGAAAGATAGGGATCCTTTGTGAAAGAAAGGGATATGACGTAAAAGAAAAGAATTCTACGTGAAAGATAGGGATCCTTTGTGAAAGAAAGGGATGTGATGTAAAAGAAAGGAATTTTATGTGAAAGATAGGGATCCTATGTGAAAGAAAGGGATTTGATGTGAAATAAAGGGAATTTATGAATGTGGA
Organism: Sprattus sprattus; assembly: GCF_963457725.1. Classification (NCBI taxonomy): domain Eukaryota; kingdom Metazoa; phylum Chordata; class Actinopteri; order Clupeiformes; family Clupeidae; genus Sprattus; species Sprattus sprattus. Next base: position 29,743,931 of record NC_137923.1, on the reverse strand, counting down.
GCACAATGATGTAGCATTGACAACATGTACTTTGTCATGATGGCATTTCACCCCAAGGACAGATTAATTGTCAGAATGTCCTCTTGGACAATGCTGGTTACATATACTCCTTTCGTGTGGGACGGGTTTCTCAGCAGCCCTGTTACGCAAAGACTCATGATGGCATGGTTGGTATTAAGCAACTGATTTCTTCCTGTCTCTATTTGTCTGTGGCCATGCATCTTAAACACAGGGAGCCCAACTATTGACCTTTGCGGGACACCTAAATTAGGCCTATTTCAACAGATCAGACCTCAACTACAGCTGCACCTTGACACAAGCACAGTAATAGCAGTAGTCATAGAGGAGGCACACACAATAAGGAAGCTCAAAAGGCTTTCAGAAACACTGAAAATCGGTAATGTTTAATTCTTAGGAATTTGAGATGATGCCATCTATGGGGAGCCATGTGTAACACACTTTATTTCTTATTCAAAACACCTTCTGTGCTACAAAACACATTCATTTATGACGAAACCACGTAACACTGTAATGGATTTGTCCATGAAAAAGATTGTGTCCATGAAATATTAAAGAGAGCACACTCTTTCGTGTTGAAGAGAGCACACACTCTGACATGCACAGAAAACAAAATGGATGATTCGTGTCGTGCACTGAATTGATCGTTTTGCTTTTCATTTTGTGGACAAAAAACAAATGCAGTTCTCACGGCACTAGTACAAACCTTAAGCTGGGCCTTTTTAACATACGGTGCTTAACATCAAAAGCTGCACTTGTAAATTAGTTGATAACGGAGAATCACATTTAAATAATTTTCTTACCTGGCTAAAACCACATAAATTCCTAGCCTAAAATGAGTCTACCCATCCAAGTCATGTTAACTGCCACATGCCCTGCATTACAGGACGTGGAGGTGAAGTAGCAACAATTTCCCATGCCAACTTAGGTATTTCCCTAAAACCTGAATTTAAATTAAAATAATTTGAAGTTCTTGTACTTAATCTTAAACACCCATACTGGAAAACCACCTATTCAGTCACTCGTGTGACACTATATAGATCACCTGACCCCTACACTAAATTTTCATCTGAGTTTTCCGACTTCCTATCCATCTTGGTTATAAACTCGGATCAAATCCTCATAGTGGGAGATTTTAATATCAAATTCAAAGTCAGGTTCTTTTGACACAAACGACACACAGCAACACACAGGTGCATTTAGGTGGCGACACAGGACACACATACACACACACACGCAGGTGAGGTCGCAGTGAATTTTTCCTCTGCATTTTCCCATCCTGGACTGCGCCTTTACGCGCCCGGGGACCAAGTTAAGTGATCTGTCCGTCTTGGTCAGTGTTCTGTTCTTCTGCATGTTTTACTGTTAGGGTTCTTAGTGGAGGAAACCCCTTTGTGAATACGGGGAGAACATGCAAACTCCACATGGACAATACAAATAATATGACGGGTGTTGCGGCTGTCGCCAGCCAGTTGGGCACTAATGTGTACCCTGCCACCCTTGCTATCCTAACTAAAAATCCGATCATAACTAAACATAACTCATTAAAAACTAAATGCAAATAAAATTCCCGTACACCGATCCAGGCAGCCTCTCTCTCTCCCTCTCCTTTTATATCCTATTACTAAAGCCTGTATTGATACTGATAAAGTGGTCACATTACCTACAGTTAATTGGTTACCTAAATGTATCTCTTTATCTGTTTATCAAATTGATGTTTACGACAAAATAGTCTCTCTCCTATAGCGTGACCTTTGCTAACAAAAGCTTATGGCTGTGGAACATTGTTCCTCCTCACTACAGCCATCAAGTACATCTATGCGTATTGGCAGCCAAACTCTACCTGCTCAATCTGTTTCTTTCTTCCCCTCCAAGTCTAGACTATCTTCGCTGTGGTGGGATGCTGCTGAAGTCCCTCCACCCAATCTTATTGTAGAAACCCCAGGCCCACATGTACCCATCCCCACGCTACTGCCACACACACTATTGAGGGGGTACTGCTGTTTAACAGACTTTAGCCCACAGATCTTCGCAGACGACATTAAATACAAGCTGGTACCCTTGACTAGCCAACCTCCAGGACCCATGCTAGCTGAGAGGAGCTGCTGCCCCACTACCAGCCCAGGGGTCCTCCATGCTACCAGCCCAGGGGTCCTCCATGCTACCAGCCCAGGGGTCCACCATGCTACCAGCCCAGGGGTCCTCCATGCTACCAGCCCATAGGTCCTTCATGCTACCAGCCCAGGGGTCCTCCATGCCGCTGGCCCAGGGGTCCTCCATGCCGCTGGCCCAGGGGTCCTCCATGCTACCGGCCCAGGGGTCCACCATGCTACCAGCCCAGGGGTCCTCCATGCTACCAGCCCAGGGGTCCTCCATGCCGCTGGCCTAGGGGTCCTCCATGCCGCTGGCCCAGGGGTCCACCATGCTACCAGCCCAGGGGGCCTCAATGCTACCAGCCCAGGGGTCCTCCATGCCGCTGGCCCAGGGGTCCTCCATGCCGCTGGCCCGGGGTCCACCATGCTACCAGCCCAGGGGTCCTCCATGCCGCTGGCCTAGGGGTCCTCCATGCCCCTGGCCCAGGGGTCCTCCATGCTACCAGCCCAGGGGTCCTCCATGCTACCAGCCCAGGGGTCCTCCATGCCACTGGCCTAGGGGTCCTCCATGCTACCAGCCCAGGGGTCCTCCATGCTACCAGCCCAGGGGTCCTCCATGCCGCTGGCCTAGGGGTCCTCCATGCCCCTGGCCCAGGGGTCCTCCATGCTACCAGCCCAGGGGTCCTCCATGCCGCTGGCCTAGGGGTCCTCCATGCTACCAGCCCAGGGGTCCTCCATGCCGCTGGCCTAGGGGTCCTCCATGCTACCAGCCCAGGGGTCCTCCATACTACCAGCCCAGGGGTCCTCCATGCCGCTGGCCTAGGGGTCCTCCATGCCGCTGGCCCAGGGGTCCTCCATGCTACCAGCCCAGGGGTCCTCCATGCTACCAGCCCAGGGGTCCTCCATGCTACCAGCCCAGGGGTCCTCCATGCTACCAGCCCAGGGGTCCTCCATGCCGCTGGCCCAGGGGTCCACCATGCTACCAGCCCAGGGGGCCTCAATGCTACCAGCCAGGGACGGACTGGCCATCGGGCATACCGGGCGTTTGCCCGCTGGGCCGGGGTGCAATATGGGCCGATGGTCCCGAATTTTTATTTTTAATTTTTTTCCCCATATAATGGTCTGACCGGCTGGCCCACGAAATTAGTTCATCAGCGGCCCTACTGACACTGGGCTGGCCCAATCACATCCCCTGGGCTGACCCAACACAAACCCCTTTCGATTTGGACCTGCCTATATAATGCATTAGAACGGTAAACAGCGTGGCCCATGGCCTTGACATGCTTGACACGCGCACGCTAGTCTGCGGCCCATTGGCCGTCTTCTTGAGTGACTAGGGTCTCGTCCAATCATATCAGCAAACACCTTCTACCTTTAGCTAAACTTTGCCATCAGCTCCCGTGGATGACAGTGCTGGTGGCTACAGCCAGGGAGATACGATACAACGACCTACGGTAAGCTTACTGATCATGAATTAAAACGTCTCTAAAATATGTTTGACTTAGAACCTATGTTCTATGGCCAAGTTCGTTTGCATAGCTAAATACAAGACAAGTCTGTAGCTGTTGCTAGCCCTCAGCCTACTGTACTCTGAAACAGCCAGCCGTTAGCCTACACTCTATGTTGTGTGTTTGAGTGGTGCGCGGTGCCATGTCAATTGTTCCGAAAGCCCAGTATTCCCAAACCCTGGTATTCCGAAAATATGCCAATTTGTCCAGATACCGAATTATGATAGCCCGTTATACGCTCCAGTTTTCCCGTCCCCCCCGAAGTTCAGGGGCGTAGTTCAAACGTTAATGCCACCTCATCAAGCGCGTTTCCTACAGGAGGAAATAGACTCCCTTCTAGAAAAGGGAGCAATACAGCCTGTCCTCTCGGAGACGAGAACAGGGGGTTCTTCAGTCGCTATTTTCATGGAAAATACCGACTGATCTTATACCTCCGTATTCTGAACAAAGCTTTAAAGTGTATGATGTGTATTGCATTTAGATTAATTAAGACCACCACCTTAACACACAAACTCTTGTTGAACTCATACAGTAGTAGGTTCAGTGACGTGCGGTGAGACAGCTGTCTTCTGGAGCTTCTGCGAGCCCGTGAATCAATGTTTCGTTGGAATCATGATGTAACGTTGTTGTAGCGGGAATACAGCAATGCTATTTGTATTTTCTAATTGGCAGGTCATATGTATGATTCTAGACTTCGCTAAGCACTGAAGCGACTGAAACGGTGAATTTTGATCACATTCAGCGAAGTTAACAGGTAAAACGGGAGAAAAATAGGGCGTCTTTAGGCCGTCCTGCCTAAAAGTAGGGCGTCCCGTTTCTTCTTATTTTTTAGTAGACTATAGGGCAGACGCCCTGCTAGCTATAAGCCTGGTTGGTGTAGACATTCGAGATTAAAAAGGTGTGTTATCGAATTTAGTGGGCCGGTCTGGTTCAAAATGCCTGGGCCGATTTTTTGTCCCAGTCCGCCCCTGCTACCAGCCCAGGGGTCCTCCAAGCCGCTGGCCTAGGGGTCCTCCATGCCGCTGGCCAGGGGCGGACTGGGACAAAAAATCGGCCCGGGCATTTTTAACCAGACCGGCCCACTAAATTCGATAACACACCTTTTCAGTCTTTTTGGTCTCTCGAATGTCTACACCAACCAGGCTTTTAGCTAGCAGGGCATCTGCCCTATAGTCTTCTAAAAATTAAGAAGAAATGGGACGCCCTACTTTTGGGCAGGACGGCCTAAAGACGCCCTATTTTTCTCCCGTTTTACCTGTTAACTTCTCTGAATGTGACAAAATTCACAGTTTCAGTCGCTTCAGTGCTTAGCGAAGTCTAGAATCATACATATGCCCTGCCAATTAGAAAATAGCATTGCTGTATTCCCGCTACAACAACGTTACATCATGATTCCAACGAAACATTGATTCACGGGCTCGCAGATGCTACAGAATACAGGTGTCTCACCGCACGTCACTGAACCTACTACTTTATGAGTTCAACAAGAGTTTGTGTGTTAAGGTGGTGGTCTTAATTAATCTAAATTCAATACAATACAATATACATCATACACTTTAAAGTTGTGTAGAAAGTTGTTACTTTTTGTTAAAGTTGTTACTTGAATTTTGTACCTTGTTACCTAGTTTCAGTTACACTCACTGTTATTATTAGGGTGACCATATCCATAACACCAAATAACACCAAAAAGGAGGACACTATGCGGAATTTCGGAATACGGAATTCCGGAATCACGGAATTTCGTGGTGCTGTGAATAATTACATAGGACTCTGGCGTGCTCCCCTCTACAATACAACTTTGTGTAGTAGAAACAGGTTTATTTGTGTTTAACCTCCAGCGGGTTGATCAAGTGCATTAAGTGTTTGCAGTGGAATAATCATACATTAAAAGAAGTATTTGTAAGTGTTTGTGTGGTTTCTATAGAATAAAGAAATACAGAATATAACATAAATATACATAACTCGCAATCTGTACTAATTTACGTAAATATATAAATATCTGAACAAAATACACAATAACCTATCAGTTATGAATAATGTATAATATATAATTCACTATTATGCACATCAGTGTATCAGCAACACTGTAATTGCAATGCTGTCACATTACTATACCACAAGGTGGCACTCTAAGACCACAAATGGCCTGGCAGTCTGAACTCTAAGCTACCAGCAATATCAAAACAAATGGATCTCCGTATTAGCGTCGTATACAGGCTAGAACAAGTCTGCGATAAATTACTAGTTATAGCAGCTAGTGCTTGTAAACATTAATATAAAGAAAGTAAAGCTAGCAGATACATGAATTACACTTACATTGTCGGTAACGCACACGGCAACACAACGTTAATTGTATGCTAGCATGATACAGTGAAAGCATGTCCACTCGTATTAGCAGCTGGCACGAGAAAGAAGAGGAAAGTTTGTGCGCGTTTACCTTGACTACTTATGTCAATGTCACAGCAACAGAAAATGCAGAAGCCATGCAAGGAGTCTCGACTGCTTTTTGATATAAAGTCGTGTTCTTTTGCCCACTCTGGATTGAAAGACGTCTGGCGTTTAGGCAAATTTCTTCTATGTGTGTTAAAGGCACCCAGTGCAACTTTATGTAAACATTCAATGAAAAATAAACATTCAATTTCTAGTCTTTTTTACACGTAGTAAGTTTCAATAACTCCATACCATTACATATCGACATTCAAGGAGCAAAGATGAGACGTCGTTGTGTGGTGAGAACTGATAGAAAATCGTAAACAACAACAATCGCAGGTGGGGAGAAGCCATTTTTCCATTGACTGGAAGCCTGCTTTATTTATTGTAGGTTAAAAAAAATAAAGAAAATGGCGACGATTGTTGTTGTTATCACAACACAACGACGTCTCATCTTTGCTGCTTGAATGTCGGTATGTAATGGTATGGAGTTATTGAAACTTACTACGTGTAAAAAAGACTAGAAATTGAATGTTTATTTTTAAGCCTCAAAAGTTGCACTGGGTGCCTTTAACTGTCCTTATGTCAATAACAGTTTCTGTCAATGTAGCCAGCATCATATGTATGACGTAGCCAGCACATGGAGCCTTTTTACATTTTTAACCAATGATATAGGGTTAGAATTGAATTTAAGCCAATCAGATATTAATCAGACACAGCTTTAAGCCAATCATGTGTTAGACTGCGATCCAGGCAAATATTCTAGAGCGCAGCTCTTTAGGCCCAGTGCAACTCCAAAAAGGAGGACAAATATGCGTCCGGTTTGATGCTGCGCCGGACGCCGGACAGGACATTGGAAATCCGGACTGGCCGGCATAAATCCGGACGTCTGGTCACCCTAGTTATTATGTATTAAATTACTAAACATATAAATAAATCAGTGTAATTGCTCCAGACTTGTCTTGTATTTACAATGCAAACGAACTTGGCCATAGAACATAGGTCCTAAGTCAAACATATTTTAGAGACGTTTTAATTCATGATCAGTAAGCTTACCGTAGGTCGTTGTATCGTATCTCCCTGGCTGTCATCCACGGGAGCTGATGATGGCCCTGCCGTGGCAAACATTTCTGATATTTTGGCACATTTGGCAGCGTTGGCTTGAAAAGCAAGCCTCTTCTTATCTCGCGGTTTCTCTGCACCCCCTTTTCGCTTTCTCTCCATTTTGGACTGGAGGATTCTAACGAAACGTGCGTTTCTGTGCACCGACCAAGCTAAAGGTAGAAGGTGTTTGGTGATATGATTGGACGAGCCCCTAGTCACTGAAGAAGACAGCCAATGGGCCGCAGACTAGCGTGCACCTGTCAAGCCATGGGCCAGGCTGAGTTTGTTTACCGTCCTAATGCATTATGTAGGCAGGTCCAAATCGAAAGGGGTTGGTGTTGGGTCAGCCCAGGGGATGTGATTGGGCCAGCCCAGTGTCAATAGGGCCGCTGATGAACTACTTTTGTGGGCCAGCCGGTTAGACCATTATATGGGGAAAAAAAAAAAAATTTGAGTTTGTTTATCGTCCTAATGCATTATGTAGGCAGGTCCAAATCGAAAGGGGTTGGTGTTGGGTCAGCCCAGGGGATGTGATTGGGCCAGCCCAGTGTCAATAGGGCCGCTGATGAACTACTTTCGTGGGCCAGCCGGTTAGACCATTATATGGGGAAAAAAAAAAAAAATTTGAGTTTGTTTACCGTCCTAATGCATTATGTAGGCAGGTCCAAATCGAAAGGGGTTGGTGTTGGGTCAGCCCAGGGGATGTGATTGGGCCAGCCCAGTGTCAATAGGGCCGCTGATGAACTACTTTCGTGGGCCAGCCGGTTAGACCATTATATGAAAAAAAAAAAAAAAAAATTTTTTTTTTTTTTAAATCGGGACTGTCGGCCCATATTGCACGTCGGCCCACCGGGCAAACGCCCGGTATGCCCGACGGCCAGTCCGTCCCTGCCGCTGGCCCAGGGGTCCCCTAGGTGGGGGCTGTGTAACTGCTTGGTGGGGGCTGTGTAACACGCTTGGTGGGGGTTGTGTAACCCGTTAGGTGGGGGCTGTGTAACCCGTTAAGTGGGGGCTGTGTAACCCGTTAGGTGGGGGCTGTGTAACACGCTTGGTGGGGGCTGTGTAACCCGTTAGGTGGGAGCTGTGTAACCCGTTAAGTGGGGGCTGTGTAACCCGTTAGGTGGGGGCTGTGTAACCCGCTAGGTGGGGGCTGTGTAACCTGCTAGGTGGGGGCTGTGTAACGTGCAAGGGGTCAGTGAAGCTTCCACATTCCATAAGTGAACTGTGAGGAGCTCCCAGCGTGGTATGCAGTGTCCCATCTGTGCAAATGTTCCAAATTAGAATTAGAATGCAAATTAGAAAGTTTGTTTTGATTTTGTTCACAAAATGAAGAAAGCAACAGTCAAATCAGTGCACAACATGAATCATCCTTTGGTTTTCTGTGCCACAATGTTAACGTGTTTCATGTTACATGGTTTCATAATACCTGAGTGCGTTTTGTAGCACAGGATGCATTGTGCATGCAAAATAAGGTCTGTCACCCTTGGCGTCCCGTAGCCATCCTCCCAAACACCCCCAAGAACATAACCAATAAACATTTTTACATAAGGAGCCCACTCCACTATGGTGACAGCCTAACATATTTGTAGATAGACAACATTCCTTTTTCTCTCCTCTTAACAGTGGTTTCCATGGTGACAGGGCTCAGTTGAATTTCTGCTATGTTCTTTTCTATTTTCCAACACAAGTGTAGAATAGAGCCGGGTCTTCCTCCTGAAAGCCTGCTCTTTCCTGGGGGCAGCGGTGGTTCTTGAACGGAATGTCAAGGTTTCCATTCTTCTGTATCGACAGAAATCCTAAGAGGTTTTCATGGAGTATTTTCATCTCGTCCTGCTATAGCACGTAACTTCAATATAAATCACAGAGTTCTCCGTTTAGCCTTGTGAAAAGGAAGGAATTATATGAAAATAGTATCTCGGTGTGATGTTTGATCAGATTTTCTTGCTAATGCAGTGCATCTGTGTGTGGATGTTAAACAGATGAACTGAGGAAAGCTGAACAGCCATATATGCATACCTGTGTTTGCATATACCCCTGTGGTGTTGAAACACTGATCGATGAATAGCATGACGCATCTTCAAATAACCAAGATCACTCTTAGAAAAGGACGCGAAACTTGCATCGGGTGAAATTATCAATTTCCTTGGAAAGAACAGAGAAAAATCACAAGGGGACCACACTTCCTGAGAAGACTCCCACACCCTTATACTCCCACCTAAATATTGACTCCTGGATGTTCCTGGGAGAACTGCCACAGAAGTATATCCTAGAAGAGACTCCAGTTAGTTGAACATTTATCAGTGCACTAATCTCCAAATAACTCTGAAGAGTGTTTATGTAATTGTCCAACAGGTTTTCACCTTAGCTCTGATTAGAGTGGCTTCAATGTTTTCTTCCACTTTGTTACCTGGCAACAGACTCTCTATCCCTGAGTTTTGCCAGCACTGTCAGAATCGTAACAGAAGCTTATATAAATGCACATGTTAACAATAACCTGCAGCACATTCCTTTGCTTTAAAACTATTAAATTCTTGCAAACTTGGGAATCTGAAATATATCTGTTAGCCTCAGGGTGTTAAGAATGCCTTTAATTCATTGACAAAGTCGTGAGAGACATTATGATATGAGGTGTGTGTCTAGGAGGTGCTCCTCTCTTCCCCTTCATACCAAAAACCATTCCAGCATTTTTATGCTGCCCACTGTTATGCTTTTGAAGCAGAACTCAGGCTTTTTCAGGCGTCCTTGGAATCCCTGGATATCAGTTTAGAATAAATGGAATAACATGGACAATAATGTGGTTTTACTTCCCTGAAATGGCAGTGCAATGTGAATGCCACTCCATTCACTGTCTAGTTATTTGGTATTTGGGAGTGGAATCCATTCATCTAGTTATCAAATACATTTCAATACATGTTTTATACCAGCAGTGCCTTCATAATGGCCCTGAAATTAATTACTGAGTGAGACTGAGTTTGGCATAGTTATTATGTGCCAAAACTGGCAAATTCAAAATTCAAATCAGCTATTATGAGGACCAATACTTACTAAGTAAAAATAATCAAACAGCACGTCGACGATATGTGATATAGATTTTTACATACGCTCTGTTACCCTCAAAAACTCTGTACAATGAAGCAACAATGTTTTGGCTTTGTTTGTGCCATGGTGCCCTCTAGTGGTAAAAGAAAACACTGCATTCTAATTTTGCGTGTGGTGGCGAATGAGTGACACATCTGATTTATGTGTTTGCTGCAAGAATTATATTAGTAATGGGAGTGTATCAATGCTTTTCACTCATCCAAACAAATCCTGTCAAGAAAACATCATTCACTATCGTTACACGTCATGACAAAAACCACAAAAGCCATAAATCAATTTTCTCTTCAGATCCCACTCCCTCATCCACCCACATAGCCCTCATCCTTCAGTGGTAATTATCTGTGAGCACTCTTATCCCCTCAGTCAACAATGGTAATTCCTTCCTGTTTGAGTGTTCCTACGTTTATATGAAAGAGATGCATAGAGAGAAATAGAGAACCAAAGAGAGAGAGAGAAAGAGGGAGAGAGAGAGCGGCTTTGTATGCTCCTAATCAGGTGAAAGGTGTGGGGGAGGATGGAGCTACTATGGCAGCGTTGCCATAATCAAGGTTCATGTACCAAGTCTACCAGACCGCAGTCCCAGTGATTCACTCTCACTTCCTGGTCAGTAAAAAGGCTGCACGTTAAGTCTTTTCAATGACGGAGTGGCGTGCTCACAGCATGCGGTCTAATGCATATATGTGGGAGGCAAGGTGGTGTGAGTCCAAAAACTCAATTTAGACAGATTTTTGGCCCTGCTGTATGCCAAAATCAACTGAAATATTTCTCCCCTACACATGATGGTGTTGAAGTTGGCATGGACAAATGACACACGTATGGCAGTGACTATATCTTATATTGACAATAAAGCTGGACAATAAAACAATAAAAATGTACAACCCATTTCAGTGTTGCAGGTTCTAGTGTATTAGCAAAAGATGAATGAAAGAAGATATTCACTACACCATCTATGAATAGCATGTCTCAGTGATCTCCAGCTGGTTGCCGAAAAGCTGAGTGTGGTAAAATGAGACACGCAATCAAGGAGAGTGACAGTATAGCTAGCTATGACACTATATATATAACACTATAATAGAACATATCTACCTATAGACGATAAATGTCACAACAACCTAATTGGGAAATTGGCACAAAAAAATATATTTTGTCTATTCCCCTTAACAACCAGCTCTATAAGATGGTATAGTTACAGTTCCACATATGTCATACCACTGCTCATGCCTAGGCATTGCTTTATGAGATTTAGATCACCCCACATCTGCTGAAAGATAAGATAATTTCAGCCTTAGCTGATCCCGGGTATATTCAATGACATGGACAAACAGGCTTAGGTAATTGTCAATCATGAGGAAAGAGTTTACACACATAAACTCAAATTCCGTTTTAAACAACAGATTTATGCTGCATGTATTTGTAAAGCGCTGCCCTTGTGGCTGTTAGTGCGTGACACGTGTACTCACTCCCATTCTTTCCTGCGTGCCTGCGGCGTGCTCTGGATCTTGTGCGCCTGGTGAGCCCGTACCACATCTCGCTGGTCTATGATGCCCCCGCGGCGCAGCATGTTGCCCCCGGGGCTGAGGGGAGGCGTGCTTAGCCCCGCCAGCGCCCCGTCCCGCGTGTACGAGGCGTCAAAGGTGGCGGCACGTGGGAGCAGCAGCAACACACTCCCGGAGACGGTGGGCGGCACCTGGAGGGAGCAGGAGCGCGACCCTGGGGTCAGGCCCTGCCGACCAGCCCCTCGCCAGGCCTCGGGCTCAGGCAGGGGGAGGAAGGAGCGATGGAAGGTTCCCTCGCCACCGGAGGCTCCAGTCTGCTGCGGACCACTGGGGTCCGGCCTGGGCGAGAGGGCCCCGTCTGACACAGCGTGCATCTTCCCAGACTGGCTCATCTCACCATGGGGCTGAGAGAAGGAAAAGCAGAGGGAGAAGAAGAGGATGGGTTTTAGATTGTTTATTTGCCTAGTCCATAGGAGATTCCTTAATCCTTTAGCATAGAACAACTTAAGGTTGTATTGAGACATCTACACTTAAAAAAAACACTTAATGGACAAATGCTACTGATGTATGTTGATAGAATAATTATACAAAATTCCTGAAAGAATTAACGCATCAACACACATGCCTGCAGCTTTTGGCTCAAAAGACACACATCATTTCAGTCAAAGATAGGCCAACTGTCTGACTCATTCAATCAGCGTATAATGGCCACTTGCAAACACATGCCATACAGTTCATCAGCTCTTTAAAGGTTAAACATCTATGGTATTTCCAATGAGAACAAGACAAAGAACCCTTAAACTTTCTGTATAGCGATGTATAGGCTGTATATATCACTTATTTTCTTAAGTAGCCAACAACTTAGAAAGTAGACCAAGCTAGTTGATTATAGTGCAATTATATAGAAGGTATAGAAGACATGAATAAAGATAATCCACCTCAACCTCAGACTCCAGTTGAAAAACATGGTTGGGAATACATCTTTACACGAGGGACCTTGCAATTCCACTCGCCATACAAAATGCCTACCAGACATCCTTCTAAAAAGTGCTAGAGCTCACAGCCAGACCTCTCACACAGGTGATATACTCAAAAGAAATGAAAATAGGAGTGAGCTATTGTTCTGGGTCAACTGGTGTTTAATGGTGTGTGTGTGTGTGTTTGTGTGTATGTGTGTGTGTGCATGTGTGGAAGCTACATTTATTGGCTATCAGCAAGAGCCAACCACTTAGAAAGGACACCAAGCTTGTTGATTATATGCATGCTTTGATTGTAGTGCAATTATATACAGCTTCATTTGAACACTCTGAAGACAAATGCCAGAGCACTGTGTATAGGAAACGTTGCACTGATGTATGACTGATGTATGTTCTCTTTAAAGAACAATTAACAGCCGCATGACTCATTGATCTAACTTGAATATAAACAATGCTTGCATATAAACTGCAGTGACAGGGCATGTGTGACACAAGGTTTTGTAAGCTAAGAACATGCTTTTGGCATAGTTAGATGCTAACTCAAGCTAAGAACATGCTTTAGGCATAGGGAGATGCTAACCTTAACCCTACTGGGAACTTGTGATGACTCTGATAGGATGCACTTACAGCTCAATGTGTTCATTGCATTTCAATGCTAAAGTGCCAAGGACCAAGTGCTCCTTTAAATAAAGTAGTCCAATCATTTGTTTGCCAAAGTCAGTCCTCTGTATTCTTTGTAGCTATGCATTTAGTCACACTGAATTCATCAAATAAGTATTTGTCTTAAAAATATATCGCAAACGAGCTTGAGAACCTTTTACCACATTACTCCTCTAACATATACGATAGGACTCACAGACCATCACTCAGTAGGCAAGCTACATAAAAGCATACAGCTTACTGGATCTGGGTGGATCTGGAAAAGTCTCCAGACATTAATTTGGCAAAGCTTAGCAGAAGAGGTTCGTGGTGGGGGTTGGCTTCAAAGCTGTCAGCAGCCCAAGACGCTGGCTTGGTCATCTTATGTGTTTTGCAATTTCTCGCAACACTACTAGCCCAACATCTTTAGACAATCATGTTTTCCTGTTGAGCTCCCAAAATACAACAACACCCTGTCCGATGGGTCCAGTCAGAAACAACTGATTTGTGAATTAAAATGTCCTTCTTTTATTTGCCTTTTCTGCTGTTTGGACTTCTAGGAAAAACTTTGCCCACCGAATCAATGACTTGTTGGTCACAAGTAGTTTGTCCGCTAAGAAGTGAAGAAGTGTACGCAGTAATCAGAAAGTTAGTAGTCAGGTTGTGTTTCATGCCAGACTTCTCCACATCAGCATTTAATGCAAAATGGTGCACCAGAAAAGCAGAGTATAACGGACAAACGTGTACATCTCAGAACATAGAACATTTACACAACAACATTTAATTTAAGTTGAATCACATCTTTATCGATTTGTTCTTGCACAAACAGAGAGAGAGAGAGAAAGAGAGAGAAAAAGTTGAAAAGGGAACAGGCAGCCTATCATCTGGATTGAACACGTGTGTTTATGTGAGTGTGAGAGAGAGAGAGTGCAAGGGGCACGTGGGCCTTCTTTCTCTGGTATTGGCATCAAAGTTACTAACATGCTAACTGGGGTCTTCTGGTGATATAATTGGCAATATCATGCTGTGAAAGTTACATTTTTCAAAGGACCAGTTAGGAAGATAGTGCACTGCCTGGGTGGCTAGTGGGAAACCTCACACGGCATTAGACCATCAAAATACATTTGAAGAGGATAACCAAAACATATTGCCATGCATAACAGAGTAAGTAGCTGTTTAAGGATTCTAAGTTAACTGTGCATTGTGCAGACTATCAAAGATATGCCGTTTATCCCTACCTCTCAATAAACCATCAACCTTATTTAGCTCTTGATCACTGACAAACACCTGATCCTAACCCTAAGACATCAAAGCCTAACACAGATGACGAATATAATACGAGTGCAGATAAAAAAAAAGGTCAATACAAATGACACAAGCCATTTGCTTTCTATCAGACTTGTACAATGACTGCTTCAAAGACATTTCTGTTTTCCCTTTCTTATGCTTGTGTCTGGCTCCTTGATGCTGAACTCTCTGGTCTTTGGATGGAAACATGACTTAGAAAAACTCATCCATGCCTTTTTCTCCAGCAGGGTTGACTACTGCAATAGTATTTTCACAGGCCTTCCTTAAAAAAGCCTGTCAAACAGCTTCATCTTGTACAAAATGCTGGGGTCCTTACACTGGCTTCCAGCAAGACACATAATTGACTTTAAAGCATTAAAATGGGACAGGACCAAATATACCTCTCAGATAAGTGTCTAGCAGCATACACCTGTTGGCAATACCTACTGTCAGAACTAAACATAGTGAAGCAGCATTTTGCTGCTAGGCTGCTCAGCTTGGAACCAACTTCCCGATGACATCATAGGTGCTCCAACTGTAGCCAGTTCCAAATAGTTAACACCCAGCTGTTTTCAGATGCTTTTTGTAAACTGTCCAATACACTCTACTTTTTATTAATTTACTCTTTTATTAATTTATCTTTTCCATGTTTTTTTAGCTTCATTTTTAATCTTATTATCTTATTAATCTTATTATTTTATTTGTCTATGTTCTTTTATAATGCACTTTGTGTTATTTTATCTGTTCAGTTGTAAAGTACTTTGAATTACCAACTGTAGTAATGGATGCCCATTTGGTTAAAACACAGTAATCTTTTATTTTTCTGAACTTTTCTTTTATATAAAAAGCCTTTAAAGAAAAGTGAATCATTTAAAAAGGGGCTGACGAGACACAACATAATGGTCATGCTGTCTCTGAAGCAAGACCAAAAAAAACATTATATATATAATTATACATATAACATAAAATGTCTTAATTCTTATTTAAAAACTTATTTTTGAACAACAGGAGTTGATGTTCCATTTATCAAGGAGACACGTAACTTGAAAATGCCATTGAAATACTAGCACGTGAAAACGTAAATGAAAAAAAAGGTCATGTTTTTGCATTTTTAGTTAAGGTTAGGCAGAAGGGAGGGGAACCGAAATCAACTATTTTCAAGGAGTGATCTGTTCTAATGTGGCATTTGCTGTGGCTGCAGCGAGCCGACGTGGCTGTACGGCTGAGGGTCTTGCTTTCAGCATGTCGAAGATGGGTAGACAGAGACAACGAGGCCATTTCTATTCACCTGCGGTTGAAAGGAGCATTATCAGGAGTGGGTGAGAGGGAAAGTGACTCACTCATCATCAGCGGGGCTCTGCGGGCCTCAGAGTGTATGCTGGAGGAATGACAGAGAAATTGCCGGTCTACTTCTGCCGTTACCAGCCGCTGTCGTAGGCTACATAGGGCAATCAAGCCCAAGGTTTAAGGACTTCAGCACATTGTCAAGTGCACGCATGCTCTGCGGCAGCTGTCAGTGTATTTGGCAAATTACTTCATATAGGTGGAATAAAACACTGGATTTTCCCTTTACACTAGGTGAGGTACAGGGAAATTCAGAACAACAGGTGTCATTTGAATTAGCATGTCAGAACCCAATCATGTTATGCCCTACAAGGGGCCGTGGCAAATACAATAACGTTTATCAGCATATGCAGGCATGTCACTGCCATTATTTCTAAAGTGATAGATTCAATAGTAACACTCAGACTGAATTGTATGTGCAACACCAAATAAAGACAAAACGAATTCCATGGAGGAGGACTATCATTATCATTACAAACGCCACCCTGTCCACAGATCGGCACTGTGGAAATATGTGCCTTGCATTGCCTTCGGGAGAGAAGCTGAGCTTTTTGTGTTCAGTTACACCCCCACAGAGCCGAACTGATTCAAACGTCAGGCTGTTTGTGATTATGTGTCATCATTGGTTTATGTTGCAGACATTATTCTGAAGCCTTTTAAACATGTACATAAGTAAGTTTATCAGTCTTGTTCACAATTAACCACTGCATAAGTAGAAACATGAAGAATGGTTAATTGCATTAGATGGGTAACTCGTACAGTTCAAAGTGCCAGTGCAAAAAGCAAATCAAACTAATTTCACCTTAAAATAATATGAATAGGCTAATACATTTAATCAGTAACGTCGCATTCCACAGTCCCACCTCTCGAATTCCATAAAAAGAGTAATTATTGAATGACTTCTGGCGTCGATTTTTACCCTACATAGTAAATCAATTTGAGGAGCAAGCCATTCATTCTTTTAGCCGTTGTTACTTTTTAACCGCGATTGACTGAAAGACCACCTTTGTGAGACCGCTGGAAAACTTGGCGCCCTTAGTCTCCGTCTATTTTGTTGTTGCCTGTATACCTGTTTCGCCTTGTGTCTAACGCATATACACAGCGATTCAAGTGGTTAATCAGCCCAGTCTAAAGCATCCTACTAGACAACATCGCTGTGGCCAAAACAATCACGTAGCATTGAATATGTACATTTGTAAATGAATTACCTAAAAGTAAATGCAGTGTGTCCATCTTCCGTTGTAACACCTCGAGGGCTTGAAATGTTCCTTCGGTGTCCCTGTATGAGTCGAGATAACCCCGTGGAGACTACGGGTGAGAGATGCCAAGCCAGTTGCCAGGTATAGTCTATCGCACGAGGATGGTGACAAGCAGCCACACGCTATTGTAAATAACGCAGGCTCGGAAATGATTCATGAAAACGCGTCCAATCTCTTTCACTAAACGTGTGATGCCAACGCTTGGGATATTATGAGATTGTACTGCGACACTCATCCCACCAGACAGCGGAGATATTTAATATAATTTTGCACTTTTGCACTAATGTAGCCTACTGTGTCTGAGAGGACATTTGGTTTACTTTACGTACCTTCTTAAAAACATCTTATTTTTATTTAGGGCCTGTGAAATACTACAGTATTTATACACGACAGTTTATTCTCACTGGACAAATCTTAATTAAACTGTCAAGCCCTTGATAGTATGTAAACCATGCCTCTTTTTAGCATGCAGAGAGGGGATTGCAAAATGATGATTAAGATATTTAGTTTTTCTAAGAGAAAAAGGGTTTGCCTTGGCATGGCATTGTTGCAGTGGTGGTCCTCAGCTGGTCTGCGGTCAGGGTGGGGGCCTGTCTTGGACCGCCTTGCATGGCAGCTTCCCACCATCCGTTGTGGCTGCCCTGGACTCCCTGGTCCCTGGAGCAGTAAAGTTGCCCCCTCCTGCTGTTCTCTTCCGTCTGTCCCCAGGGAGCTACCTGAAGCCAGGTCTGGTCTGTAGGGCTCTTGGGGTATACATACAGGTCTGGGCTCTTGGGGGACACAGCCAGGTCGGGTCTGTTAGGGCTCTTGGGGTATGGCTCTTCAGCCATGCCCCCTCCTGCTGAAGCTGGTGAATGAGAGCCTCAATGTCTTCAAGCTTGGTCATCCTCGAATACAACTCGAAACTCCTTCTTATACAACTCGAAAATTAAGTGTTCTCACTTCCAAAATAACTAATTTACATCTCTATCTTTTTATTTACATGCACTTTAAGAAATACAATTACAGAAGTGATCACAGTAGTGAAGGGTTGGAAGTGTCAGAAGTCTGTAGATTTCCACCTTGTTTTACACTCTCTTTTGCCTTTGGACAAACAAAATCCTCATCAATCACATGTTTGAATGGAAATGGACTGCATTTCTATAGCGCTTTTCTATTTATAGAGCACTCAACGAGATTTACAGATGAATGCCTCAGACATCTACCCATTCAGACACTGATGAGGCGGAGGCTACTATCTAAGTTGCCAACCTGCACATCGAGAGCGGTTGGGGGTTCATTGTCTTGCTCAAGGACACTTTGACACTTGGTGAGGAGGAGTCGGGATCTAACTAGCAACCTTTCGATTGCTAAACAACTCCTGAACCAATATCGCCCCCATCAATATCATTTGATTAACAAAAATATTAAATATAACATGTATATAAACAACAATAAAACAGTACTTCATTGTAGGATATAAACAGTACTTCATCGTAGGATGTATAAAACAGTAATTTACATTTACATTTACATTTCGTCATTTAGCAGACGCTTTTATCCAAAGCGACTTACAAGGATGTATACACATTTTACATATATTTCATTGGAGGATGTGTAAAACAGTACTTCATTGGAGGATGTATAAAACAGTACTTCATTGGAGGATGTATAAAACAGTACTTCATTGGAGCATAACCACAGGAACAGTATTAAACACTTGTATTTATATGTTTTATAAACTGACCAGATATATCAAAGTTAGTTGCAATAAAATTAAAGGTACTGGTTCAGGTTACTCAAGGTCAATCTCTACTCAATTACTATGGTTTCACGAAGATGTGTACAGCATGTTGCAATTTTGGTTCAACTCAGCCTCACTGAAAAAATGCTTCCGCTCCCATCCTAATAGTGTGTGGTTGTGCGTGTATGTCTGCTCTTATCCTCACTGCATTACAAATGGACTATCTGTATCTCTTAAGCATTTGAGGTTCAGACTGTATAATTTCTCCATATGTTTGGTTGAAACATATTGCTCTGTTAACAAAAGCATTTGTCACAGAATCACAAAGTTGGGCTGTCACCAAAAAGATGGTTAGCAAGCCCAAACAGTCTGTCTCTGCGCGCAGCTGCCATCTTTTCCATTGACACTTTATGTGCATCACACTCAGCAGTGTAGCTGTGGGTTTTAGGCAGAGTAAAGCTTCTCAACCTACCAATTCTAGTGCAGTGCTAATTATGACTAAAACCTTTAAAGAGGAAAATAAGAGTGAGAATAAAGGGAGTGTAATCGGCAGTCAGTTGGAGGTCTCAAGAACATCTTGAATTCTTCTGGAACACAATCATGTTATACACTACAAAAAGGGACCATGAAAAAAAATAAAAAAATAATAATAATTCAATAACACTTGTCAGTACATACAGGTGTGTGATTGGCCGCTAGCGAAGAAATAGATCCCTCAGACCTAACTGAAATAGTGAATATACTGGTCTTTCCCCATGTCTGATCATATAATTAAGCAATATAGCACTCGTGGGAGTGGGGTAGGTAAGGGATAATCCCACGGGTGGTGTTCGGCCGTAGCCACCGAGGCCGGAGGCCGAGTGGCGTAGGCAACAACACCCGTGGGATTATCCCTAACCTACCCCACTCCCATGAGTGCTATATTACTTTTATAAAACAATTCCACCGTCAACAAATTAACATTTCAACACAAATGTATTGATTAAAATGGTTTATTTAGCCATTGTTTCTCCGCAACAAAAAAATAGTTCCATTCTCAACGTCTTGGTTTGGAATTTTAAGAAATTTGAATTAACGGTTATCATCAACGCGCTATCCACAAGTTTCCATTTCATCGCGGAGTGATTTATTATTAGCTGTGAAAAGTCCCAAACAGTTGGTATGTTGACGGATAATCCAACTCATGGAACGTCTCTCGTCCAATCAGAAACAGCTAAATAACGCGATAGAACCCAATTGTACCCAAGTATATATATAATGGTCTTCCCCCATGTCTGATCATATTAATGAATATACTGTATATACAGTGGCACGATCAGGTGCTGAAGAAACTGGCAGAGGTGGTGGAGAGATGGCAAGAGGCAAGCATTGGGAGGCAGCCGGGAAGCCAGCAGTGGACCCATTTCCTTAGGGAAGGGGAAAAGCGGGACACTGTCAGAAGGAGACCAGCATCCACCCTGCTAGGAGTGGAATGGAGAATGGAGGTGGACTTGGGAAGGCAGCTCCACTTCCCAGGGGAGATCTGCGGCACCACACTGAGGCCAGATGTGGTGCTGTGGGCCAAGACAGAGAGATCTGCGCTGCTTGTGGAGCTGATGGTGCCATGGGAGGAGGGGATGGAGGGAGCCCACCAAAGGAAGAGGGCAAAGTACTCTGACCTGGTTGTGGAATGCAGGGAGAGCGGTTGGAGTACACAACTCTTTCCATTGGAGGTTGGCACGAGGGGGTTTGTGGGAAGCTCAATGACTCGCTTACTTAAAGAGCTAGGGCTGAGGGGCAAGGAGCTACACAACGCCACCAGAGAGTTGTCTGAGGAAGCAGAGAAGGCACGTTTTTGGCTTTGGTTAAGGAGGCGGGACAAGGCTTATTTGATTATACTGTATATAGTGGTCTTTCCCCATGTCTGACCAGGTACATCAGAAAGAGCAGGAAAGGAAGCTAATTGCATTCACTATGTGGAGAGAGTGGATGTCAGTCAGGTTGAATTGCACTAAAAATGGTTTCGCTCAAGCTATGTTTTTCTCCCCTGATGCTTTTATCCCTCAATGTAACTCATTTAGTGCCCTGCCAGTCAACTGGCAATATTCCCATTTTCTCACTATACCGTTAAAATATGCTAGACTTATCCAGCCACCCCAGCATTAGTATCATGAGAAACATGAGTCATTCCTTTTTACACTCCTCTGTCTCATCACCTCAATCATCGCCCTCCATCTTTCAATAGCATCTTTGATTGTCTGTTAACTTTGGATCTGACATGATCAGATTAAAGTGACATTATGTAGATTTTTCCATTTTTTAAGTGTGTTTTTGTAAATAGCTAGTTTACAACGTTCTCAAATTCATTCCGATGGAACATGAATGCAAAGGGAAGATTAACACACCTGTTGTTCACACCAGCTAGCCAGCTATTCACTGTGGGGAAAACCTTTCAAAGCACCTGGCTGACAAATATATTTAGCTTTTATAGCACCAATATACAGTGGGGAAAATAAGTATTTGAATCCCTTGCGATTTCACAAGTTTGGCCACTTGCAAAGAAATGTGTGATCTATAATTGTAATGGTAGGTGTATATTAACAGTGAGAAACAGAATATCAACAAAAAAATCCAGAAAAATGCATTTTATAACATTTATGACTTTATTTGCATTTGATGCAAAAAATAAGTATTTGAACCCCCAAAACTGACTGACAAAAATGACTTAGTACTTGGTGGAATAACCCTTATTGGCAAGCACAGACGTCAGACGTTTCTTGTAGTTGGTCACCAGGTTTACAAACATCTCAGGAGGGATTTTGGTCCACTCCTCTTTCCAGATCCTCTCCAAATCTTTAAGGTTGTGTTTTCAATGGGAGGGAATGAGGGAATGAGTTTCAAGCCCAATATTCCACGTTACATGGCCCCATCCATAGTCCCCTTGATGCGGTGGAGTCGTCCTGTACCCTTGGCAGAGAAACAGCCCCAAAGCATAATGTTTCCACCGCCATGCTTGATGGTGGGTATGATGTACTCTTGGGGTCATATTCAGCATTCCCCCCCCTGTCAAACACGGCAAGTCGAGTTGATGCCAAAGAGCTTGATTTTGGTATCATCTGACCACATTCTGTCTCCCAATCCTCCCTAGAATCATTCAAGTGTGCAATGGTAAACTTCAGATGGCCCTGTACATGCGCTTCCTTGAGCAGGGGGACCTTGCGAGTGCTGCAGTACTTCAAAAAATGACGGCGTGGTGTGTTGCCAATGGTTTTCTTGGTGACTCTGGTCCCAGCTGCCTTGAGATCATTCACAAGCTCCCCCTGTGTAGTTCTGGGGTTATTCTGCACCTTCCGAATGATCACTGATTCCGCACGAGGGGATATCTTGCATGGAGCCCCAGACCTAGAGCGGGTGACAGTTGTTTGGTGTTGCTTCCATTTATGAATAATCGCACCAATAGTTATCTGCTTCTCACCAAGCTGCTTGCCGGTGGTTTTTTAGCCCATTCCAGCCTTGTGCAGGTCTACAATCTTATCTCTGACGTCCTTGGACAGCTCTTTGGTCTTGCCCATGGTGGTGAGGTTGAAGGTGTGAAGTATGATTCTTTGGACAGGTTTCTTTTATACAGGTCATCAGTTGAGATCAGGTATACCTTGTTAGACCTAATGAGGACTAATCTGTGTGCTTTTTGGGCACATAACTGGCCAATGGGAGCCAGGATTATTGCTGTTTGCTTGGGGGTTCAAATACTTATTTTTTGCATCAAATGCAAATAAAGTCATAAATCTTATAAAATGCAGTTTTCTGGATTTTTTTGTTGATATTCTGTTTCTCACTGTTAAAATACACCTACCATTACAATTCTAGATCACACATTTCTTTGCAAGTGGCCAAACTTGCGAAGTCGGCAGGGGTTCAAATACTTATTTTCCCCACTGTATATGTTGCCAAATATATCGTTAAAATACAGCATTTAGCAAACCAGAAAGGTTTTACTAGAGCCAGCTGTGTCGCCGTTTACGAGGTAAGTCTGTTGGCTAGTTAGCTTGCTAGTTTCAGGTAGAAATGTCATGCCTCTTTCAGATATACTTCTGCACACTGTTAATACTTATTAAAAAGAGTATTGTTTAATCTATGCAAAAATCCTAATTTCCTTTCAATCATATGGCTTAAATTTTGTTTTGGACATTTTTAACAAATTTGGACAATTCCCTTTTAAAACAGTCTTTACAATCTGAGCCCACAGGAAAAGGTCTAAGTCCATCCAAATTGTGATACATAAGACATGTATGTTTAATGCCATTGTTCTGACAAACACTACAGTTCATGCCACTCATTGTCATTATCACTGCTTTGTTCCCTACAGGAATGAAAAGAACAAACTCTCAATGGATTACAAAAATTAGTGATAATCTTTATTCTTAAGACAACTTAACATGCCGGTAATCAAACCACAAACTATTTCCACTTCATGTTTCCTAGTTACAAAAAGCCATTTTGTTACTGAATGCAGTATGCAGTATGCAGTCTGACCATGTACACGCGGTCAGTCCTCTTTCAGTTTGGCCAGCTCCCAGCGGCCGCCCCCACAGAGGCGCAGCATCAGGTCATGGTACTGCCGCCGAAAAGAGGAATAAAAAGAAGAAAAGAGTGGGTCAAACTTTCAATCAGGATGAATTCAGAGAAAGAGGGGTGGGCGGATGGCGGGGGGGGGGGGGGGGGCTGGTTGGGGGCTAACAGTGCTACAAATATATCCTTTTATGTCAAGTTCCTCAGATGGCTGGGTCAAACTGGGCCAAACCCTGTTTCCATCATGTGAGGACCCATCTGATAAGGTCACTCCAGACTGAAAGCCCCACATTGCATCGACAGCGACATTGTGTGTGAGAAGCAGGTAGGCTTCAAGGGCTTTGTACAGAAACTACGGTTTTTAGAAATTGCTGCAGAATATAAAAGTAAATTGCCACAAATACACGCTTATTGTACTGCAAAAATCCCCCAGCAGAAAAGAACCATGCTTATGGTAGTTTTTGGTGGGGGTAGAGGGTGGGTTAGGGTTAGGGGATTTGTGCTACAACTACAAAGAGTATGGCAAAGTGAGACAGAAGAAGAAGAAGATGAAGAGGTGGACAGAAGAAGAAGAGGTGGACAGAAGAAGAAGACGGAGAAGAGGTGGACAGAAGAAGATGAAGAGGTGGACAGAAGAAGAAGAGGTGGACAGAAAAAGAAGAAGAGGTGGACAGAAGAAGAAGAAGAAGAAGATGTGGACACATGAAGAAGAAGAAGAAGAAGAAGAGGTGGACACATGAAGAAGAAGAAGAAGAGGTGGACAAAAGAATGTGAGACAGAAGAAGAAGAAGAGGTGGACAGATGAAGAAGAAGAAGAAGAAGAAGAAGAGGTGGACAGATGAAGAAGAAGAAGAAGAAGAAGAAGAGGTGGACACATGAAGAAGAAGAAGAAGAGGTGGACAAAAGAATGTGAGACAGAAAAGAAGAAGAGGTGGACAGATAAAGAAGAAGAGGTGGACAGATGAAGAAGAAGAAGAGGTGGACAGGTGAGGAAGAAGAAGAGGTGGACACATGAAGAAGAAGAAGAAGAGGTGGACAGATGAAGAAGAAGAAGAGGTGGACAGGTGAGGAAGAAGAAGAGGTGGACACATGAAGAAGAAGAAGAAGAGGTGGACATAAGAAAGTGAGACAGAAGAAAAAGAAGAGGTGGACAGATAAAGAAAAGAGGTGGACAGATGAAGAAGAAGAAGAAGAGGTGGACAGATAAAGAAGAAGAAGAGGTGGACAGAAGAAGAAGATGAAGAGGAGGACAGATGAAGAAGAAGAGGTCGACAGAAGAATGTGAGACAGAAGAAGAAGAAGAGGTGGACAGATAAAGAAGAAGAAGTGGACAGAAGAAGAAGAAGAAGTGGACAGAAGAAGAAGAAGAGGTGGACAGATAAAGAAGAAGAAGTGGACAAATGAAGAGGAAGAGGGGGACAGATGAAGAAGAAGAGTTGGACAAATGAATGTGAGCGTTAAATCAGAGAGTGAATGATAGGTGCACCGGTGAGTGTATGAGACCTGGTACCTTTTCTAGACTCCTCCGATGACCGAGGCTTATCAGAGTCATGCCCAGCTGTTTACAGATGCGGTACAACTGGTCCTCGGCCTCCTCTGTCAAAGCGCTGGTCGCCTCGTCCAACACTGACAAGAACACAACAGTTTCACACGTGACGATACAACTGAACACACACTGCCCTGTTGACACGACACTGACTTCATGTAACAAGCTATTTACATCGGTATTCTGTATTGTGCATTTTGTGTGTTGAGTAAGGGGTGACAAGCAAATCAGCACGAACCTGCATACTTGGGCTGCAGATAGAAGAGCCGCGCAAAGCACAGCCTCTGCATCTCCCCCGGCGACAGAGCATCATACCTGTGTGGAGATTAAAGGAGAGGAACAACACTATCCAGAGGCTGTACCCTCCTGAAAGAACTGGGTATGTGCTGGAAGCCGTGGCAAGGGGTGGCAATTACCGGTACTTTAATGCTACCGTAATGACTGGTCCACAATAATAATAATAATTATACTGACACTTGTATAGTGCTTTTCAAAGATGCTTTACATGTTATGTACACTTTAAATGATTCTAATTAAACTAATTATTTTCTTTCCTCTCAGTCTGTCTTTTCATCTTTCTTGATATTCTCCCTCCAAAAGCTGACCTTTTAAACATCTTAAAAAAAGGGGTTTTCTTACCAGTTCCACTCCACTCTTTCATCCAGCCCACCCGTTCGCTTAAGAAGACTGGACTGAAAAAGAAGTGGAGAGGCTCACAATGAAGTAATCTCCCTTGTCCCTCGCAGATGAGAATAGGGGTATTTAATTTAATGAAACTGCACCTTCTAGAAATGTTAGCCAAGTGCAATTAAGGGAGCTCATCATGGCAAGAACTCCATTTAGAAGTTCATTACTCAGTCTTAAAGAGAGACCAACGGACTCCATTAATATAATTAAGGTTACTGATTCCTTACTACTCCAGCCAGCTCAAGGTATTGTGTGATTCTTTCATCATCTATGGCTTCTGTAAAACAAAATGGGAGGCACCAAAAGAACTAAATTAATACAATGTAAATAATACAATTTTAAATTAATAAAAACATAACGTATTTAGCCAAAAAATATCTTGTGGATTCAGTAAATTGAGTTGTATTAATGGCACTACTGTGACGGTGCTTTTAACAAATAAACACAAAAAAAAAAAACATGAACATTTTGGTTTCCTCAGTATAATTTACTTTATTTGTATTGTTACTGAGCCTTAATAAATCAAACCCAGCAGTACCTTTCACTGGATAAATGTCCTTCAGGGGGTAAATGACCTGTGAGGGGCAACATAAGAGTGAGAGCGTTAGAGAATAATCAGTAATCCTTGAGCGCTAAACATCGGCGCCTGTGCCCACCTGCTCTCTCAGTGTCCCGTCTGTCAGATAGGGCTTCTGGGGGAGGAAAAGGAGTCCCCTCGGCCCAAAACACGTCCTCATCTCCACAGAGCCTGAAAGAATTCAGCCCAGAGAGACAAACAGCAGGAGAAATTCCCCACATACCCAAAACAGAACATATTTAAAGCAGCAATACATATTTGTTCCAAAATTAGTAAGCTAACTACCTAAAAGCCCTGCAAACACCACCAACAGCCCAGCTGACACTGATAGAAGCTTGAAACACTAACTGGTGTCTTTTGGCAGTATAGCTGGCAATGTCATGTGGGTGAAAGCTTTTCTTCAATTTTTGCAGAGTGTTCTAGCCCGGTACACAGAACCACATAGGGCATATTTTGGTTGGCTAGTGGGGAAGACACAGGTGTTTATCTGTCCTTCACATGACCATATGCTACCAAAATGAGTTTGAGGATGGTACCAAAACTAGTTGCCTATAAAACCATACCTCAAAAATGTTAAATTGTTGCACAGTGTTACTTTAAGATAAATAGAAACGAACCCTCAGCAATCAGAACATTCTATTTCTAGCCTGATTTCAACATACCATTTCACTTATACCAACAGAATCTATTCCTAGAAAGAACGGTAGGCCTCTAGCAGATGAAGCAAAAGCTATTTGCTATTTAGCGCCAGAGGTGATCCACCTCTGATGATGCATACCAATTCCTGACCATCGCACTCTCCGCATCTGTGTTGCTAGGCTTGGGCATGGGAAGGGCTTCTGTTAACCCCAACCTCATTCCCATAAACTGTACCCAATTTATATAGCTAACCTTCACTTTTGTTCTGTTCTGTTCTGTTTTGTTCTTTGTATATTGAAATGCGCTGTTTTGAGGAGCTTGAACAAGTTGAGATGATGTATGTTGCTGATATCCCGGCCGACCTCAAGCAGTTGGGTCCCCCCTTATGTGCCGTGGTTCTGCTTAAGGTTCCTTCCTGACTAACAGGGAGTTTTTTCTTGCCCCTGTTGCCATTGTGCTTGCACTAAGGGGGTTCAGGCTCTGGGCTCTGTAAAGCGGCTTGAGACAATTATATTGTTATGGCGCTATATAAATACAATTGAATTGATATTCAGTTTTCTCTGATGTGCTTTGATGCCTGTCGATGTGCACTGTTCACTCGTCTTGCAGCACTTTCTACTCAACTTTTTATTCATCCTTTTCTTTCTAGTTCACTCCTCCTTCTCCTGCTATCGGCAGCGCTCACCGCTAGTTGGCTCCCAGAGTCTGTTGAGCACACGGAGCAAGGAGCTCTTCCCAGTGCCCGTGTTGCCCACCACCAGCAGGTGGGAGCCTTGGCAGAGCCGCAGGCTGAGGTCCTCCACCAGCAGCTCCTCTGAGAAGGGAGACTTGTAGCTCAGCTTGTCCAGGATGAAGGCCGTGTCTGTGGGTATATCTCGGGGCACACGCTCACTGCTGTTGAAGAGGAGGATGGTGTGTAGGTTTAGGTCACGGTATTGACACAGTTTTATTGTTTCAAGAATGAGTGTAAAAAAAAGTCCACATGACTGAACGAGTGTTTGCTTTTCAGACTTTCATCATGTGCTAAAGACAAGACAAACATATCAGAAAAACAGGTTATATTTATGTGGAGGGCGAAAGATGGATTTCTTAGCCTGAGTAGTGCAGTAGTTGGCTTTGATATACGTGTCATTGCGTACCCGTCAAAGTCGTACGTCTCCCCCGACACAGGGTCGTAATCGCATTGCTTCCTGCCGATCTCATCCATCTCCTCTCTCAGCTCTCCAATTCTGTGGTCACACATAGGAGTACACTGAGCTTCATGCTGGAGGCTCACAAGAAAGCCTTCTTTGCACTGTGAAATAGCATGAGGACTATTACCTGTGAGTGTAGCCAGCTACGTCAGAGAGTGTGGTAGACAGGTCTATTAGCTGTGTGAAGCAATTTATCAAATAGATACAGACAAAGGCATTCTGGGGAAAAAGTTTGAGAGAGCGAGATAAATTGAGAGAAAGAGAGAGAGAGGGAGAGAACACATGTGACTCATTTTCTTTCATCAAAAACATAATTATCTGTACAATTGAGAAGACTTCCTAGTGAGGAATTGAATTAGGACTAGTGAGTGTGTGAGTGTGATTCATACCTACCCTGCTCAAGAGAGCAAGAGAAAGTGTGTGAGTGTGATTCGCGTGACCATATGTACCATGCTCTCAAGAGTGAGTGTGTGAATGTGATTCATACCTACCCTGCTGACGAGAGCACTGAGGTCACCAGGAGTGAGTCCATCGTACACTCCGGCAAAGATGGGGATTGCGATGACTATGTAGCTGAGTATGCTGCCCAGGTAGTCAAAGGTGTTCACTCCGACTGTGAGAGGTGGAGAGAGCGGAGGCACAGGTGTGGATATGGGGCTCTGGTTTAGGTGCGCCTATGAGGCCTGGATTAACGGCCCCAACGCTTCATATGAGGCCTGGATTTACAGACCCTAATGCTTCATATCAAACCCACAAACCTGGATTAACATCATTCACATCAAACCCGCAAGAAAGGCACAAGTAAATCCATATTCTGCAGAAACGCTGTGACTGTTGAACAAGATCCACAAATGGCTCCAGGGAATCACAACTTTCTTTCGCAAACCACACAAGAATAGATTATCCTGCTATCAGCGGGTCTTAAAATGGTATTGATCGTGAACCCTCGCTGTTGACTTCACTATGAAAGCTTCTTTGGCTCTCTTATTGAGCAGATGCAGCCCAAAAAAGTGACTGGAAAATTATACCTACAATCACAGACTACACTAATTGAGAGGACAGTTCTATTCCATGACAAAAGGTTAATAGCCTTACTGTAGAGCCAAAGTTCCTTGTTCATGAGACTCGTCTGGGTCTGCAAAAGGGCCTGAAGTCTGCTGGCAGTTCTCATGTGCTCCACCTTCCCTGCCCTGAAGTCACAAAATACATGTTACTCAAAACCAACTAAATATAGAGATGTACAATAATCATCTCCCCATGTGAACTCACTTCACCGTATACTGTCCTGTAGAAGGCTACAGACTATAGAGGTGTACAATAATCATCTCCCCATGTGAACTGACTGCACCGTATACTCACCTGTAGAAGGCTACAGACTCAGCGTTTACCCGAATCTGCATGTGTTTGAACCTAGGAAGAGATATACACCGATATTTAGTTTTTATCTCTTTTTCTGTTCAATATGGACAGTAAATGGTTCAGGTATAGGGCATTAAAAACACATAAACACATGCACTTTACACATCCCTTGGTATGTTGTTCCAGTCCTTTGCCACTTTTTTTTGGTTTTTGTGTGTTAACAACTGACAAAAACTGTAAGAGAGTGTCCATGTTTAATTTACATTAGACAGTGGATGTCAACGCCCACAGACTTGCACTTCTTTTAGCCACATTTTCCTGAATGCGCTTAAAATACACAAATGAGTTGTATGCCAACCCAGCTGACGATTGATTTTATTTAATGATAGGTTTGAATAATTAAATAATAATAATACATAATTAAATTCCACTTTCCAGCCCACATAATGTGCAACAGATAGAAAACCATCCTTTTACATCAGGGATAGCAGGGCTCTTGCAAATTAATTTGATTCTGATGCAAAGGGTTTTTGATAACAATTTCATTTGATGCAAGGGCAACTTCAATGAGCGGGCTCTGAATGCATATGTTGAAATGTGTGTTGAGATCTCAAGACTCATGAAGCTGTTTGTTCATCTTACCTGAAGTCCCCCTCTAACTTCTCCTGTTCGACCAGCGTAGAGACGATGGGCCCCATCAGGACCTTGTTGACTATGGTCCCAATGACAAAGTAGCCGAAGATGCTGCCCAGACCAATCCAGCCCGTGCTGTGACAAGAAGGAAGAGGGCAGGAAGCACTGGTCAAGGAGCAGCAGCAGATCCAATTCAATTCAATTCCAATTTATTTACATAGCGCCAAAACAATAAAATTGTCTCAAGGCGCTTTACAGAGCCAGTGGCCTGGACTACCATTGTTAAATGACAGAGAGAATACCATTATTAAGCGATAGAGAGACACGGTCTCTCTTAGTAATCAAGGTGGTCGCTCAATGCGGTCAGGTCTCTCACCTGATGTAGCACTGGTATGTGTAGTACGCCAGGGTGAAGGGGGATATGAGCACTCGGCTTGCCATGGTGCTCATCTGCTTGCACAGACGTTCAGCATCCTGGCTGATCCGCTGGTCCCTGCACAGTTTATACACGGGGCAATTTGTGCAAGTATACACTGACGAGCTGGCTTTTAGTGCAAGTATACACTGACGGAGCTGGCTTTTAGTGCAAGTATACACTGACAGAGAGGGCATTTAGTGCAAGTATACACTGACAGAGAGGGCATTTAGTGCAAGTATACACTGACGGAGCTGGCCAGCATTTCTTCAGGTGACAATGTATTTTGTTTCAATGAACGATCTTTAAGGGCAAATTTCATGACTATACATTTCCCATTCCAATCCATTTTAGTTTCAATTTGGCAGGCAATCCAAAAACAGCAATTACATAAAAAGTACAATATCAGCCTGGGGCTGCAGAACCTACAATGTCTGGCTTTCAGAGTGAATTATCATTCAATAGTAACTGAAACATGTCAGATTCAGAACTAAATTAAAAAGTGTGTGGGTGTGTGTGTGTGTGTGTGTATGTGTGTGTGTGTGTGTGTGAGAGACAGTGTGTATGTGTGAGTGTGAGTGTGTATTTTCATTCATATATTTACGGGTTATCAATGTCCTCTCTCAGCACATTGAGAGAGTAGTAGACCCGTCCATGGAAATATTCCTTGTGAAGGCACTCAGTCAACGACCTTCTCCAGTTTACATACAACAGACTACAGATGTACTGGTCCAGACTCTTCAACTGCAGACAGAAAGCAAACATATCCATTAACACGACCTTCGAACTGTGGAGGTCATCCACACACACAGAAAAGGGTTGTTATTAATTGTTGTTGTCCAATGAGGAGACCTATAAAACACATTTCACTTCAAGCAAACAATAGATACTCATTAAAATAGTTAAATTACTATTTTGCCAACAGTAAAAGAATGAACGTACTGATGAGTTAATCAGGATAAGCACAACTGCGAACCCAGCCAGGGATTTAAATGTCTCAAAGTTCTTTTTGGATAGAACATTGTAGAACTGACTGGGGATGACGCCCACTTGGTAAATGACTAGCTGTTCTGAAACACAGAAAGAGTTCATAGTGTTATACTTTCAAGATGACAGACAGTGTACACTGTCAACTTATAGAACATCACGATTGCCAAAAAAATAAAGGTCATTCTCAGCATTTGGTTTTAAGAGAATATTCTGGTAGCTTCACCCTTCAAGCTACATTTATTTCAGGAAACATTCTTTAGATTTCAGTTCAGATGAGGATGCAAGTAATGAACATCGATCTAAATCATATTGAAACCTTAACTGGCTCAATGAACCAACCCTGGTGAGCACTTCACAGTGGTTGTCATGTGGGCAACTTCCGTTGTCTGTGTTGTCATGTGGTTGTCCGTTGTCGGACCAGGACATCCCCAGAATGCTCAATCCTAACCCTTGTTCCTTTGAGTAGACTGTATATAGGGCTTGTGGCTGTGACTTGTATTGGTTGTCATGACTGACACCCTTTGGACTCAGACATATGGCTCTGAGTAAGTAAGTAAGACTTTATTTATATAGCACATTTCGTACAAGAGTTGCCATTCAGAGTGCTTTACATAAAATCAATAAAAGCAAGCAGCAGGAGCAATAAAATAATGGTCAACATCGTATCAGAACCTGATGTTCCGATAGGCTTCTTGAAATATTAAAATCATAATAAAAGTAATAAAACCCTTCTGCCTGGTATGTAGCTCAGTCGAAACCATAGTGCTGCTTCATAGATTCCGCCCTACCCTGTTAAATATTTTCCGTAGCTACAGTGGGGAAAATAAGTATTTGTTTGAACCCCTGGCAATTTCACAAGTTTGGCCACTTGCAAAGAAATGTGTGATCTATAATTGTAATGGTAGGTGTATATTAACAGTGAGAAACAGAATTTCAACTAAAAAATCCAGAAAAATGCATTTTGTAACATTTGTGACTTTATTTGCATTTGATGCAAAAAAATAAGTATTTGAACCCCTAGCAAAACTGACTGACAAAAATGACTTAGTACTTGGTGGAATAACCCTTGTTGACAAGCACAGACGTCAGACGTTTCTTGTAGTTGGTCACCAGGTTTACACACATCTTGGGAGTGATTTTGGTCCACTCCTCTTTGCAGATCCTCTTCAAATCTTTAAGGTTGCATTTTCAATGGGAGGGAATGAGGGAATGAGGTTCAAGCTCAATATTCCACGTTACTTGGCCCCATCCATAGTCCCCTTGATGCGGTGGAGTCGTCCTGTACCCTTGGCAGAGAAACAGCCCCAAAGCATAATGTTTCCACCTCCATGCTTGATGGTGGGTATGATGTACTCTTGGGGTCATATTCAGCATTCCCCCCCTGTCAAACACGGCAAGTCGAGTTGATGCCAAAGAGCTTGATTTTGGTATCATCTGACCACATTCTGTCTCCCAATCCTCCTTAGAATCATTCAAGTGTGCAATGGCAAACTTCAGATGGCCCTGTACATGCGCTTCCTTGAGCTGGGGGACCTTGCGAGTGCTGCAGTACTTCAAAAAATGACGGCGTGGTGTGTTGCCAATAGTTTTCTTGGTGACTGTGGTCCCAGCTGCCTTGAGATCATTCACAAGCTCCCCCTGTGTAGTTCTGGGGTTATTCTGCACCTTTCGAATGATCACTGATACCGCACAAGGGTATATCTTGCATGGAGCCCCAGACCTAGAGCGATTAACATTTGCTTGGTGTTGCTTCCATTTACGAATAATCGCACCAATAGTTGTCTGCTTCTCGCCAAGCTGCTTGCCAATGGTTTTGTAGCCCATTCCAGCCTTGTGCAGGTCTACAATATTATCTCTGACGTCCTTGGACAACTCTTTGGTTGTGCCCATGGTGGTGAGTTTTCTGCATTTTTTTGTTGATATTCTGTTTCTCACTGTTAAAATACACCTACCAATACAATTCTAGATCACACATTTCTTTGCAAGTGGCCAAACTTGCGAAATCGGTAGGGGTTCAAATACTTGTTTTCCCCACTGTATGTTTCCCCGCCTAAAGGCCACTCTTCCTTCTATACCCTTCCTTCAGAGGCCTCCTCATCTTCTTCCGCCAAACGCACTTCAGGGCTTCGGGAGAGACAATCTGAGGATCGTGGGTAGCAGTAAGCTAGTCACCCTTAAGTCAACTAATAAAGTAAACTATTTTTTCACCCTAAGAGTACAACACCATGTCTGGTCTCATACTGGTCACCGCAATCCGCTATGGGACTGTGGGAGTTTCCAGCCATTCTCTGATCCTCCCATCCAAAAGATCTGGAGCTGTTTGTGTCATTAAGCAGCAGCTTTAACCGTTGCTCTCAAACAAACACGGCAAAGACTCTCTGACTGATAAAGTCTCCTAGTATAGCTAGCGACCCTTGTGTAAAAGGTCATAAAACAAAACGTCTGATCAAATCTAACCAAAATGTGACACCTTCTAACTCATCTCCATTGTTTACTGCAAGCAAACACTGAGCTAGGAGGTGGGTATGATAAATGCCCAAGCTGTGAAGAGCAAAGCACTCCTTTTATCCTTAGGAGGACTGTCACTGAGACTTGATGACCGTAGCTTACTACTACCCACGATCCTCAGAGTCATAGGTCTGAGTCCAGAGGGTGTCAATCATGACAACCAATGTGAGTCACAGTCACAAGCCTATCAGATACAGTCTACTTGAAGAAACATTTGTTTTAATCAAAATATCCTACTGCGTTCCATCAATGATAATGATTTATGTATTCTGTGGGAAATTCAGAATGTGTTCATATCTTGGATGAAATTGACATTTTGTTTAATCACGCTGTTTAGTCTACTTTCAGTTTCAGAGATAGTGAACTCTTCAGTTGTCTTGTAACAAGGCTGATTTGTATAGTGGATAACAAGGAAGAGATTTTAGAGGAAGAGATTTAGTGACATGGAGCACGCCAGTCGCAGATCTAGATAACAAAATGATTGAACAATCACTACAAAAAAGGCAGATTGCATGTGTGTCTGTGTTTAAGTCTGAGACTCACCTACCTAATAGAGTCACACCAAGCAGCGTGGCAAACATGAGCACATTCTGACTGGACCAACATGGGAAAAGGATCCTTTGGATGCTGCAAAATCTCTTAAGAAACGTCAGGTCCAACTTAGGTCTAACAACGAAGAAAAGACTACATGAGAATTCAAGACAATGTTTCATACACAAAACAGTTTATGTAGTAACGCTAGAAAACACTTGGAAATAGGCCAAGGCTATGAGTGCACATCACTTTAACAAGTTGAAGCCTAAACAGCAGAATCATGATGGCTGTAGTTAGGTACACGATTGCGATACAACGACATTCTCCAGAGATGTGTAATATATTAACGTTGATAAAGAAACTACCTGTAGTCTAATTGAATACAGTGGTACTATTAAACAGGTTCAACGAGACCACATTTTCTGCCTTACCTCCTCTGGCTTTTGGAACGGCCGTGCCCACCTGGAGACATGTTAGTGTAACCAACAAAGTAAGAATGCCAGACAAAATAAAAATGTCTACGACGCTGAAACGTGACCCGTGTGTTGACAATAACCAGTAGGTGCGGTGTGGAAATGTCTTGGGTCTAAAGTTTGTATATTCATGTGACAGTTCAGTGACATCCATAAAAAATGAACTTAACAGTCATTACTTGCTTATGGAGTAGTGAGTCGAAGCAACGGATGTCACTTCTGGGACATAATGAAGCCAAACTATTTTGCTGTTGTTAGACCAGTTGGCATGCAACAAGAATTCAGATAAGCCAGCTTTCATTTTGGTCTCTTCGCATAAATAGTTACACACTACCAACTGTATGGGTAACACTGTTCGAAGATTTCTTCTTCTTTAATCAAAATCCCACCTGACGGAAAGAATATCGCGCCTCCTACTGGATGTTCGCTAAATGTGTAGCAATACTTTTCAGCAAAATGTTGTCTTCCCAGGATTTTGCATACAAATGACGCACCTTACTAAAGAACCTTTTGAGGTCGCAAAGTCTTAAATTCCTCCTATTTTTTTAAGGTCTTTAAAGCCAGTTAATATCCACCGGAAACGGACTCTTAATACATCAAGTTTTGAAAACCTCACCTGGAAGTGAAACTCCATCTGGGTCGCAGAGACAGAAAATTCACATGTTGCAGTGCTGCTACATGTGTGCCATAACAAACCTTTTTTCCGAAACGTCTGTTATTTTCCTTTATTAACAGTAGACGAAATTATTTAGCTTGGACATAGCTGCACGCCCTTACTGATCATACAGTTTGCGAGCCACGCTGCCCAGGACATTAAAACATGGGCTTCGAAGTTGAGATAGTCGCTGGAAGTTATGAGCAGATTTCATTTGGCTATCGTGTCTGCCGAAATGGAGAGGTACAATGTATCCAGTGTGTTTGTTGTTTATGTTTATTTAATTATTTGTATTAAAGAACAGCCACTTTCAACGATAGCAAACATTCTGCTCAATACAGACATGCACTGGTTTGACCTATCTGGCTCAAGTCAATAGAGCTATTAACTAGCTTAACGCTATCGGAATGTTGACAGTTGTTGACAAAGTTGATGTGTGTTTTTGTTAAAATGTGTATGTTTTTTGAGCAGTTTTGTCGTTTTGTTGTAGGACTGGACAGCAACGGCCGACTTCACTCATCACGCACACACAGCCTGCTTATCAGCTGTGGCATCCACCAACAGGTATATCGCCACAGGCAGTAAAGACGAGACCATTCAGCTATATGACATGAAGAAGAAGATTGACCAGGGGGCCTTACTGCACCATGACGGTAAGATTCACAATACGTAATACATCAGTTCGAGGAGGCAGGCACTAAGTGAGCCTCTAGTTCTACCTGTGTGCAGTGCTGTAGTGGTAAAATTAGAGGTGGGTAAACTATGAATTTGGAGATCAGACAGTCCTCGACCAGATGAAACACGGCGCGAAGCAACGCAACACAAAGCGTCGCAACTCTGTTAGGCTGACCTGGCTATATTCCATTATGTTGTCAGTTAAAGTCATATTAAATCAATGACAGTGAATAGATGTGTTTGTAGGTGATAAAATGTCAAGAAAACAGTTAAGAAAAGAAGGTGTAGGCCTCATAAAAATGAAGGGGGTGGTGGGGGAGACAAAAGAAAGAACCTCTATAGGACCTAAATAAAAAATGAAGGCCTCTGGAAACAGGCCCAGGGTGTTACAGCTGAAAAGTATAATATAAAAAGAAACCATGCTGCAATTAAACACTTCCCCTGTTCTTTAACCATTGAAGAAACCTGTCTTGTATGGGCGTGTTCTGGGGTTCATGCCTCTCCTGTGCGTCACCAGCCAGGACTTCATATACTGTGTTGGATTGAACACTCATGTAGGCTCTTCTTCAACACTTATATTTGACCATGACTGCGAAAATGGAAGATTCTATAGCTAAGCTAAAACATTTCACTTAGCTATGTCTAACTGGCTTGCAAAGAATCTGTCTACAATTTTCAATGAATTAGCGTGCTATGCGTGAGGATAATTACTCATGCATCTTCAATTGCTTTAAGAATTTATGTTTTATTAGGCGTATTTAGATTGAACCAGGAAGGCTGCCTTGTAACCTGCATCATTGTATTTGAAAGCACGTTATTAAAAGCGTGTGACCTTGTCTTAATGCGATGTTGTGCGAACCAAAGCAACGTAAAAACTATTTTAATTGATCTTTAAAAGTCTTACTTTGATCTTGAGGCCTTTTGTGGGCATCTGTGTGAATGAAGCACTCAATGGTCTCTTCAAAAATCGCCTGATATCCATGGCTAATGAATCCATTTCGAACAGGCTTATCCTCAACGTGTATGTGTTATCATACTTCCTGGATCTTTATTGGTGTTGCCGCAGCCCGCAAGGCACTGATTGGAGGGTCACAGACCACAATACAGTGCAGATATAAATTATTCAGAATACAGCGTTCATATGTTCAACAATATGAAATTTAGTCTAAGGTGATTTAAAATGAAACCAAATTTATTTCGGAGAATAACAACGGCAGAATACTAGGCGCAGAGAACTTTGAGATGCGTAAACGCCACTTTTGAGATGCGTAAACGCTATTTCTAAAATTCCAGAGGTGCATAAACGACGTTTACGTGCGTTTACCCTCCACTACAGCCCAGCCTGTGTGTGCAGCGACGCAAGACTTACTGGATAGAGGTCACGCTGAAGCTTACAGTGCAAACCCATGACAGCGACGCAACCAAGTTCAATCGCTTTGAGTGGGCGTGGTGTAGCGTGTGGAAATAACATAAACAACCAACCGATGCCACAGTCCTACAATTTTCAAACCGTCAAAGACGACACCAAACAATCTCATTGGCCGCTCCTCATTTGCATACAAACTCAAAAATCGCTCCTCATTTGCATAAGTTTCAACATGTTCGAATTTTCATCGGTCGCATCGCCCAAATCGCTGGTCTACGTCACAATGGATTGGCTCCTGATGAAATGCATTGGGTTTAGAAATCGCGTCGTTCATAACGGTGTCATGGGTTTGCACCGTTACAGTGCTGCTAGAAAACTCTGATTGAATATTTGATTTGACCAGGTACGATCTCATGCCTGGAGTTCTATGGCACATCCCACTTACTCAGCGGGGGAGAGGACGGACTGATGTGCGTGTGGAGGACAAAGAAGTGGGAGTGTCTGAAAACCATCAGAGCGCACAAGTAGGTGGCGTTGAGCCTAGACCTCAATATATGTCTATGGCGTTGAGCCTGGATCTATGCATTATTGCCCTCTGCATTCATTCATTCATTCAACTGACCTCTCAATAATGTGTTTAGGGGCCAACTATCATCACTCTCTGTCCACCCATCTGGAAAACTGGCTCTGTCAGTCGGTACAGACAGAACACTCAGGTACGTTTGATTTGAAATTAACTTCTAATCTGCTTTGATCTGCTGTCAATTGTATGCTCTGTGTGAAAATGTACATGTATCAAATGTCATGTAATGTTTGGCTTTGCAATGGGAATGCTATGGTCATACTGTTTTATAAGTAAATCTAACATGCTTGAAATTGTAGAACATGGAATCTAACCGATGGAAGATCAGCATTTATCAAAACCCTCAAACAAAGTAAGGGAGATATCATGAGCTTGCTCACAATACATCCTTTTAATGATTCTGATTGATTGTTCCTTAGTTTCATCAATAAATGTAATTATATTCACTCACAGAAATTAAAATTGCCTGCAGTGTTGTGATGTAGCGTCCAATGTCATTTCCTAGATGCTGATCTAGTTAAGTGGTCACTGGAGGGAGATACATATGTGGTGGTGACCAACAATACCATAGATGTTTACAACCTGGAGACCGCCACAGTGACTGCGACCATCACCAACCCAAAAAGAATATCATCTGTCAAATTTCTACAGGTACACAACAAACTTTAGTTTTTGCAGTTGACCTGGATAATGTTTTTAATTTCATTTTTAATTTAATTTTGATTAGTATCTGCCTTTGTTCATAGAGCAGTCTCATCACGTTAGTTACGTACTTACTTGATCACTTCTGTTGTTGTAAACCCTACCTAACTCCCATTATGTTAACCTAACTTTGCATTAAATCTAGCAATTAACTACTCTGGGTGGATCCTATGACAGCGGCACAATATGTAGCCTTATAGGATTCTCCCGACAGCATCATATACTTTTCTATACACTCACTCATCTAATTTTATTGTTTATTTCATGTATCTAATTTATTGTATGTTATTCCATCCTTACAATTGTGCTAACATTGTTTGCTGTCAAATAAACAGTTCTGAGTTCTGAGTTCTCTTTTTGTAGCAAGATCATGTATCATGGAAGTAGTTGTGTTCTGTTTTGATGTTGTGCTTTTTCCCTAATACGTTTGTTGGCTGGATTTGTTTGTTTCCTAGAATACCTGTCTGGCTGTAGCTGGCGATGATGAGTCGGTTCGGCTCTTTGACCTCACCACAGAGAAGTGTATGTGTGAGTTCAAAGCCCACGAAAACAGGTAGGAAAAGTCTTAACAAGTCTTTGTAAAAATCTGAGAAACAGCATATTGTTACTTTAAAAGCAACACTGTGCAACAACCTGCCACTTTTTAGGGGATTCTTTTGTAGTTCTTGGTATCATGTACAAATACATTTTGATGGTATTTGATCATGATATAACCTGTCATTCCTGGTAGCCATCAAGGATATGCACTATGTAGTTCTGTGTTCAGGGCTTGAACACCCTGCAAAAATGGAAGAGAAGCTTTCACAGGAAAACAATGCCAACTGTATTGCCAAAAGACACCTGTCTTTGCAAGCTTTTATCAGTGCCAAATAGGCTTTTGGTGGTGTACGCAAGAGTTTTGCATCCTTTTTAAATTGACCAAAACTCCTTACTGCTGCTTTAAATAGTTGAAGGAAACGTTTAAATCATATGGAAATTACTTTTTTATTTTGCAGAATAAAAGCTGTGGATAGCTTCATGGTGGATGACTTCTGTGTTGTTGTGACGGCGTCAAATGATGGATTAATCAAATTGTGGAAACTGCATATTGACGAGGTAATATGTTTGTGTGAGTTTTTTGTTGTTGTTGTTATTTAGTTTTTTTGGTCTGAATTAGTTTGACTCTGAACCTCAACACAGTGTAGCTGCCAAGTCCTTATCCTCTCTCCTCTCCCTAACCTGTTGCACATTTACACTAACCCGTTGCACACTAACACTAACCCGTTTCACACTAACACTAACCCGTTGCACACTTACACTAACCCGTTGCACACTAACACTAACCCGTTGCACACTAACACTAACCCGTTGCACACTAACACTAACCCATTGCACACTTACACTAACCCGTTGCACACTTACACTAACCCGTTGCACACTTACACTAACCCGTTGCACACTAACACGTTGCACACTAACACTAACCCGTTGCACACTTACACTAACCCGTTGCACACTAACCCGTTGCACACTAACCCGTTGCACACTAACCCGTTGCACACTAACACTAACCCGTTGCACTCTTACACTAACCCGTTGCACTCTTACACTAACCCGTTGCACACTAACACTAACCCGTTGCACGCTAACCTAACCCGTTGCACACTTACACTAACCTGTTGCACACTAACCCGTTGCACACTTACACTAACCCGTTACACACTAACCTGTTGCACACTAACCCGTTGCACACTTACACTAACCTGTTGCACACTAACCCATTGCACACTAACCCGTTGCACACTTACACTAACCTGTTGCACACTAACCCGTTGCACACTTACACTAACCTGTTGCACACTAACCCGTTGCACACTAACCCTAACCCGTTGCACACTAACACTAACCTGTTGCACACTAACCCGTTACACACGAACCTGTTGCACACTAACCCGTTGCACACTAACCCGTTGCACACTAACCCTAACCCGTTGCACACTAACACTAACCTGTTGCACACTAACCCGTTACACACGAACCTGTTGCACACTTACACTAACCCGTTGCACACTAACACTTATACGTTGCGGTTGCACACTAACACTTACCCGTTGCACACTAACACTTATACGTTGCACACTAACACTTATACGTTGCACACTAACACGTACCTGTTGCACACCAACCCTAACCCGTTGCACACTTACCCTAACCCGTTGCACACTTACCCTAACCCGTCACACACTAACACTAACCCTAACCCGTTGCACACTTACCCTAACCCGTTGCACACTAACACGATGCACACTAACACGATGCACACGAACCTGTTGCACACTAACCCGTTGCACACTAACACTTATACGTTGCACACTAACACTTATACGTTGCACACTAACACTTACCCGTTGCACACTTACCCTAACCCGTTGCACACTTACCCTAACCCGTCACACACTAACCCTAACCCGTTGCACACTTACCCTAACCCGTTGCACACTAACACGATGCACACTAACACGATGCACACTAACCCTAACACGTTGCACACTTACCCTAACCCGTTGCACACTAACACGATGCACACTAACCCTAACACGTTGCACACTTACCCTAACCCGTTGCACACTAACACTTATACGTTGCACACTAACACTTATACGTTGCACACTAACACTTACCCGTTGCACACTTACCCTTACCCGTTGCACACTTACCCTAACCCGTCACACACTAACCCTAACCCGTCGCACACTTACCCTAACCCGTTGCACACTAACACGATGCACACTAACACGATGCACACTAACCCTAACACGTTGCACACTTACCCTAACCCGTTGCACACTAACACGATGCACACTAACCCTAACACGTTGCACACTTACCCTAACCCGTTGCACACTAACACGATGCACACTAACCCTAACACGTTGCACACTAACCCTAACCCGTTGCACACTAAGGCCGAATCTCGATTCTTCTCCTTGCCCCTTTTGCTTAATCTTGTCTTAGTCTTAACCCTAGCACTTGCAAGTGTAAGGGCCAAGGGCTGAGATCTTTCCCCTATGAAATGAGACGCCACTAGGTTTCGGGTACGTCATGCGTGACTGTATGAGCTATGAAACTAGCGATTTAAAAAAAAGTCTAATGAAGAACATGGTTGCAAATATATATGTATACAACTGTGTAGAGCACGAAACAAGACTGTCGTCATTTTTAAATTAATTATAAGCCAAAAATACTTACATGTAGTGTATGTAGCATGATAGCTGGCAAGCTACCATATAAGCCAATGGAGTGGTGGTATACGCGCTAATTGTATCCTAATACTACCGTTTGAAAGCTTCAGTTAAGACCGACAATTCTATGCATCGCTCGTGTAGTACATTTCAGATCAAACCGAGTCATTATAAACATATAAAAAGTTGTGTAGATAGCTTTATTCATGTAAAATGTTCCTCGCTTCAAGCAGCCATTTTTTTTTGAAAATTCCCGAACTGGTTTCGCTGTGTGCTCTGGGATAGCCCTTGGAGGAGCAAGGTAGCTCTCCGATCAGCTTAAAAACGAGGGCCATACACCACTTAAGCTTACCCCTTAATCTTGATCAAGTTGGGTATCGAGACACCACTAGCTCTCACATGAATGCGCAATTTCAAGGGTAAGGGGTAAGATAAGGGGTAAGGGGAAGTATTGAGATTGGGCCTAACACTTATCCGTTGCACACTAACCCTAACCCGTCGCACACTAACCCTAACCCGTGGCACACTGCCTGCTGATAGTCGTGTCCCTGTGCTCTTCTAGGACCCCAAGCCTCCCACACTTCTGCTGGAGGTGAACACCACCGCAAGGCTCACCTGTCTGACCGTGTTCAAGCCAACTGCAGAGGACAAACCCACGGAGGAACAGCCAACCTCTTCCACAGGTACTGTAGCCACTGCAGATAAAAGGCACAGGTACTGTAGTCCATGCAGA
Organism: Sprattus sprattus; assembly: GCF_963457725.1. NCBI lineage: Eukaryota > Metazoa > Chordata > Actinopteri > Clupeiformes > Clupeidae > Sprattus > Sprattus sprattus. The sequence continues at coordinate 29,700,917 of NC_137923.1, read as the reverse complement.
TGTAAGGCACACAGGTACTGTAGCCACTGCAGATAAAAGGCACAGGTACTGTAGTCCATGCAGATGTAAGGCACACAGGTACTGTAGGCACTGCAGCTGGAAGGCACAGGCACTGTAGTCACTGCAGATGGAAGGCACAGGTACTGTAGGCACTGCAGATGGAAGGCACAGGTGCTGTAGTCACTGCAGATGTGAGGCACAGGTATCTGATATACTGGAAGGACTAATCTAGCAAGCCTATGTTTTAATCTGAAGTCCCTCTGCCTTGCTTGCTTTGAGCAATGCCATTCTTGGAGTAGAGCTGCGTTGGCAGCAGTTGCACAGGCCAGATTCAAAATCAAAGAGAAAGTCCATTGCTGATTGGGATATGATATGTGATTATGATTGTGTTAAAATGTGTTCTAGTCTTGGTGTACTGAACTTGGGGAAAAACCTAAAAGGCATTTTTTCTTGCAGCCACAGAAGATCTGCCGTTACCCTCCAAGAATAAGAGAGTCAGGATTGCTGCAGAGGAGGTTATTCTTGAAGGAGTCACTAAGCCCAAAAAAACAAAGAGGGGTGGAAAGAAGCATAAGAGCCAATAAACTCCTGATTTACACAAGGCCATGAAGGAGAGTGTCCTCTGTTGTCAAGTATCCAAGTGTGTTCTCTCCTGCTCCAAGATATTCTAACAGATCACTGTACAGTTGGAGGCAACATTATGGTATATTCTTCAAGAAACAAAGAAAGCATCAGTCTTTTTAAAAATGTTTTTGTTACAATGAGCAATATTTAAGTTCACGTGTCATGTTCGGAGAAGGAATGAGTTCTACTAGTAATGCTCAATCTCGCAACAGTTCCCTATATAGTCCAATAAAAAACAGCTTTTGAAAGTCTACCTGAATGATTTGAAACCTGGTGTTGAAGGTCCAGTCCACAACTGTGCTGAAAGGTTGCTGATATTTGAGGTCATTAACCGATCAAATTACACCGTCCCATCCGTGTTTCTGAAGCAGCATTCTGGCTCAGTCTGAGCCTCTTTGTGTCCCCCGTTTACAGAAGCAGGACTATATGAACACCAGAGTTTATGACCAATTGAGCCATGAGCAATGGTGTTCTGCCACTTTTCTGTACTGTACCTAAGAGATTTGAGATGTATTGGAGATGGAGTATTGGTTAATGTTATCTATAAACTTTGCAGTATAAAGTTGTTCTGACCAGTAGACCTATTTCAGGTTATCCTTTGTAAAAACCACTAGGGTGCGCTATAGAGGGAGAATAATCACAAATCACCGACCTAATGCTAAATTTTGATCAAGTGACAGCCATGGCACATTCAAACAGCACAACATTTTTGTAATGTATTTGGTTAATTTTTTTTCAAATATGTTTTTTTGATGACTGGACAAAAGCATCCATTAAATATACCATAAACATTTTCATCCTTTGAGTCTCAACAGTCTGGCTTTCTTAATGTTTCTGGCATAGTATTATCGCTACACATTTCTTAATGTTTATGGCATAGTTGTATCGCTATTAGCAGGGATATGCGCGCTCTACTTCAAAAAAGTATAAAAGCGTTTTCGGGTGCGAGTAAAAGAATGTTAACTATTAGTAGAATAAAAACCGCACTCTCAAGCTTTTCTCCTTAATAAAAAGACCGGTTTATTTTGCACAGACGCGTTTAGGCCTTAAGCCATCGTCAGTGTGTCACTTAAGGCCGAAACGCGTCTGTGCAAAATAAACCGGTCTTTTTATTAAGGAGAAAAGCTTGAGAGTGCAGTTTTTAATCTACTAATAGTTTTATCGCGACATATTCTTTTGCAATAGGATGATGATGCATATAAATAATATTGAAAATAATAATATTTAAGAATGAATTTAATATTTCATATAACAGGAAAGAACGGATGTGTTCATGAGAAATTTGCCAATCTTTACAAGCCAGCTTGTATTAGATCGCAGGATTATACCACATAACCTGGCCCAACACCCTGTCTAAAACGATAGACCCAGCCATTAAATTATTTGCCATTTCTATTCGATTATTTTTCCATTGAAAATGAATGGGGACAGTTGCATGTCTCTGCTGAGGATCTGCATGTTCGTTGTTGTTATGCAGGAGTCTCTTTACATCAGCTTCAGGTACATTTAAGAATACATTGCCCACTGGCACAGTAAGGCTGCCTAGACACTTCTAAAAATTAAACAACATTTCAGAACCTGCAACAGGACATTTTAGCTTTTGTGAATGTGTCTTTTAACACCCATGAAAACTAGCCTGTTCGAACATTTTCTTCTCCTGGTGGTGTTCTGCTTTTTAATTCATCTCTACTTTAATGCCAACTGCTTTTCATTCCTGACCGCCAAAAAAGCTTCTAAAAGCATCCGTATCTAAGGCTACAAACAGATTGAGATTAAGGGGTCTGGAATCAGACACAGACACACAGAGACAGACACACACACACACACACACACACACACACACCATGTACAAAAGGTCTTGAATGATTTAATTCCCCAGTTTGTGGGACATTCTTGGAGAAATAATGAAATAATTGAGTCATCTGCACCTGTTTGAGCCGCTATAGTTTGTTCGTATAATTTTGGATGCACAGGGAGCAGCTCTCAATCTTGCCTTGATAATGGCCAAGTTTATATATATATATAATATTCCTTGTTACAGATTCCTCTGTTCACATTACACACTTAACACATACATATCACATTTTATTGGCAATATTTTCGGTTTGTTTTGCACCTTATTTGATGGACATGGTGGTGTGGGACCGATTTCTCTCCGAAATGCACCTGAAAACTTGGCTGTGTCTCCCTGTTTCTTTTCCTTCAGCTAGTCTTATCTTACAGTTGATTCAAATGAGTTTGCCTTGCTCTACAGAATACACACATTACTGGTCTTGACTGATTCACTGGTTTGAAAATGAATTTTGGCAACTCGAGAGTGGGAAGACAACTGTAAGAGTCTAATGGCAAGACAATAACCGATCGCCCAGTGTGTAAAACAGACTTCATCAGTGCTTCAGCTACAGATCGCCCAGTGTGTAAAACAGACTTCATCAGTGCTTCAGCTGCATCGGCCTAAAGGATCCATTCAAGCCTCCACAGGCCTCTGATGGTTTCTCGCCTAAGCTACTGGACTTCATCCATAAATCCATTGTCCCGACATGACTACTGCCTAAATCAATGTAATGGACATGATGGGCTTTGGTTTTAGCAGTCCTTTGGTGGCAATACTGGAAATGTCCTTGGACCAGTTTGGATTATTTAGTGAATGATTATTCCTGGAAATACTCTCACATTTGATGTGTATTGGAAAGGGTTCACTTTCATTATAACATCTGTAAAAGGTTTACAGACGGTCATCAAATGATTTAAAACTCCCTTGGCACATTTAAGGGGATCTAACCATCTACAAATCTTTAACACAGAATCAGTCACAGCATTATTAAACACAACAGATACCTCAACAAATCCACATCTAGTGCTAAAACACAAAAATGGGAGGAGATATTTGAAACTTTGCCAGATGTTTTAGGAGCGATGAGAACTGTTTGGATGTGTGAGCTATACTCTAAACTGTAAACTGAATACAGCAAGCCTTTCTTACATGGGCTGTTTCTGTAGCTCAAATTACACCCTTCGGATCATGGCTTCTACATCTGCGGTTAGCACATACTGTGCCATGGGTGGCCATAGGTTAAAATGTCTGCCAGATGAATAAATGTCAACAAATGTAAAGTGAACACACAGTAAAACACCCATACACGAGACAACTTTGGTCCAGAAGTGCTTTGTTTTATTTTCATAATCTAAAATGCAAAGGACAGAACAGGATTTGAGAATAAATCCAATGTTGAGTGCACAAAAATGTTTCACCAAATGAAATATTTACAATCATGAAAGTCATTTCAACTCTCCTACGTCAGTTAGGCATCAAATAACATTACATTATTGTACATATATGAAACAGTAACAGAGTAAAATATCAATAAATCTGAATTTTGTCCAACAAACAGTCAGTCTCATTCTTCTGATTATGTCACGAAACACCATATTTTGCATGTTTTGATTGATTGACTGGGGAAAAAATCTACAGTATTTTGCTGAATTTATTTAGACTGTAGAAATTGAAAATCTGTTAAACATTAACAGTTAACACAGAATACATAATAAAGATATACATCATCATTTCCTGTTTACTTGAGGCCATTTATATACATGGCAAGAGGTAAACTTTTTTTTTGATTGTACAACCCAGTTATGATCAAATTGAATACTTTCGTGCCATAGTGTTCTGAATTGAACATTTTATCTTAGATTTAGCTTAAAAAACATCATAGAGCAATAATACAAGCACATGGATTTTAAAAAGCCGTATCCTAGTCTACAACATACCAAGCATCATGACTTTGGATCAAATGAATATGATCTTTAAACCAATAAATTGATCAAATGGCTGTTTCCACAGTGATGGTATATTCTGATCAAAGACTATTTTTAAGAGGGATGTTTCCCCACAAAAATACTAAATACAAATGGACATGAAGCTTGTTATATCAATTCATCTGAACAGTAAGCGTGCTATAACATGTAAGGCAAAAAACCTTTCGATTTCTTTTTTTTTAACAAAAAAAAGGAATATGAACATGTACAGTTGCAGATCCTCAACACAGATGGAGTCAAACACATACGCTGTACATGTTATACGTGATTCGGTTTGTTTTTCCATCATTCAACTCGCAATAAAGAAAGTGCTCTTGTCAAACCAGTAAAAAAATAATTTGTACACTTCCTATTGTCTGAAGAGCTCCCCAATCGTTCTTCAAATTTTTTGTTTTGTTTATTTGATTTAAATTGATTTAACGATGGGTCGCTTTTGCCGTCATTAGTTTTGACACCTCTCCACTCCTGGGGTGGAACTTACTTGTTGAATGGCAGACAGGCTGGCAAGACGACGGTGGCACAGGTGGGGCCTGCCAGGGGCTCTGCCACCTCCCCCTCCAGCTCAGTCCACGTGCCCTTCTCTGGGCTGTAGCAGATGGTGGAGGACTTGTACGCCCCCTAAGAAAAAAACAAAACACAAAAAAGAGACCATTACCATCGTGGTTGCCTCCTAGTCACTCTCAAAAAGGTGGCTGTCATTCTGTCCAAAGTGAGTAGCTGTTAGATTCTGCTGTGTAAAAATGTAATTGTAATTGTCAAATGAAAAAAAAAATAGATTTGGGCAATACTATGCGCAGTTGCACAAGCAGAAAAGTGGTGCTTCATGATCTTAATGATGGATCAAGTCACTGCCAGTCGTGACCATATTTAAACACAAGATTCCTTTGACACTGAGGTGAAAGACAAAGCAGCATAGGGGGGGGGGGGGGGGGGGGACTACATGTATGTGCTTAATGTGTATATCCACCTACCATACTCCAGCTGTAGCCTCCAACAAGGAAAATGCTGTCGTCAAGAACAGCACATCCGGGGCCACTGCGGCCCTCCAGGATAGGGGTCTGAAGGATGTTCCACTGGTCAGCTTTGGGATCATAGCACTCAACCAGCATCACATCAAGGTGGGAAAATCCTGCTATGTCAAAGAAGAGCAGAGGACAGAAATTATGAGAAATATATTCCGTAATGCACTGCATGATGTACTGTAAATGCGCTGCATGGCATACTGTAAATGCGCTGCATGGCATACTGTAAATGCACTGCATGGCGTACTGTAAATGCACCAGGACTGCATAGCGTACTGTAAATGCACTGTATGGCATACTGTCAATGCATTGCATGATACCAAGCCTACTATGTACCTTTCAAGTGATTGCCTCCGATGGCATAGAGGCGGTCGCTCATTCCTGCCAAGACATGAATCGCTCGCTTTGTGTTCATATCTTGTTTTCTGGCCCACACGTCCATGATGGGGTCGTAGCAGTACAGCCAAGACACGTATTCTCCATTGTGCACTCCTCCTGAAAGGTGACAGCAATGGTTCAGGAAAGGGGCCCAATGTGAACACACAGGATATCACGTTCATGTTTCAGCACTAGGCTCATTTAGACAACAAATCACAATCCTATTTGTCTAACTAACTCACGGAAACTCAACGTGGCAAGTCTAGACACCTACACCTACACCTACACCTACACCTACACCTACACCTACACCTACACCTTCTGAGGGTCTGGTACGTGGATGACTGACCTGAGATGTAGATCTTTCCGTTGTGAATGGCCCCAGCATGGGCAGCTAGAGGCTGGGGGAGGGAAGACACATAGTTCCACTCGTTGGTCTCCATGTTGTATGATTCCACACTTGACAGATATCCTGATTCATTCCTTCCACCAATCACATACAAGTGTTTCTCCAGACAGCAGGCGAAAAAGCTTGCTCTCCTAGAAGTCAAAACAAATCAACGGAAATTGATTGGATCACCTCATCTTGGAGAAGCAAAATACTATCCATGCACATTTAATAGTTGTTAAATATGTGGAAACAAATCTTCAAATATTTTCTCTTAGTATGAGCTAGCCTAAAGCTACCACGCACGTCTCTTGAATGCAGTATGGTGAACTGATACCAACTTACCTTTCTTGCATGGGAGGAAGTTGAATCCAGCTATTGAATCTTGGATCATACCGGCTAACAAAATTGGTACTGTGTTTCCCTGTGGAGAAAAGAGACCTGTCTTTAGACAATTGAAAACTTCTACAAAACCTCTTATTCGTAGTCTTCTCATACATGGTTTTAAATGATTTTTTTTTTTTTTTATTATGATTCTGATTTTAAAATGATTAAAACAGTGCCAAATATATCTAGTTCAAATACACTTTAATTGGTCTCCATGTGAGATGCACAATTAGTTTTGACAGACACATTTATCCAGAGCAACAGTGAGACAAGTGAAGGTTAATGTATGCTATAAGGTTCTGTATATTTAGTATAATCATTTATCAGTGGACTTGCGGTTTGGGAGGTCCTCACCGTTAGGGTTCCACTGGTCTTCTCCTCCCAGCAGGAGCAGGAAGTTCTCCACCTCCACCACACAGTGATGGGCACTGTTGTAAGGCATGACTAGAATGGCAAAGACACACAAAAAAAACAGTGTAAGCATGTGACCGTGAGAGGTTTGGCCACTGTGGGAAGACCCAATCAACATTGATCAACAATTTAACATCTTATCCTGTGTATAACGTATTGGGCTGGGTTGGGTTATGTTTGTAATATAACAATCAACTTAAAGCACATAGCAAAAGTCTCATAAAATTGGAATACATTTTGAAAAAGATATTTTTTAGTTAACATGCTATCTAAGTCAACTGTCTCCACTGGCTCTTCTGAATGTGTTGAGTTCTCTGACACAGATCTGCTTTTGGATGAATAGTTGTCAGGGTTGAAAGGTTGAAAGGTTGAAAGCTGCACTGACACATGCAGTATTTTTATTGATTTCTATAAATTATATTTTCTACTCTCCCAGTCGCTCTACCTTCCTCTGAAAGGCTTGCCAGGCTTTGGAAGCTTTTATATATCCGCTTGCCAGTAAGAGGCCTGTGTAGCTATTAACCTGGAAAATGAGGCTAGTTTTTCACATGCACACACACACACACACACACACACACACACACACACACAAACACACACACACACACACACACAGTAGCGATGGCTAGTGATATAAGCTTGTCTTTCCTATTCATGCTCCTCCTACAGTCTGTTCCGATCCTGTCTTACTCTGCTGAGGTGACCTCCCCCCCCACCCCCACTTCCCGCCCCTCCCCTGCAGAAATGGAGAGAGATGGCCGTAATGAACATGCTCATGCTCACTCAATAAATCTCTGGGCCTCTGTGCTTTTGAGTGTAAATCAGTGGAATGGCAAAGCCCACCTGTCTGTCTCTATCCGTCATCTCCCCTGTCACCTCAGTGCGAGCTGATGGATCACAGTTGCTGTAGAATTAGACAGCCTTGAATCTCATTCCTTTCCAATTGGCCTCTTCCATACAATCTAACTCAACTCAGTGACTGACATGCTCAGGCCCCTCTATTGAGACTGGTCTGAGTGCGAGGGATAATACAGCTTTATCTTCTGTCTGTGTACGTGTGTGTGTGTGTGTGGGGGGGGGGGGGTTGGGGGGGTTTGTATATGTCTCTCTCTTTCTCTATCTCCCTCTGTTTGTGTCTGTGTGTGTGTGTGTGTGTGACAGAGAGAGCGAAATAGAGACACAGACAGAGAGAGAGCGAGAGACAGACAGACAGACAGACAGAGAGAGAAAGAGAGAGAGAGAGATTATGCTACATTTCACAGGCAGGTGTGATTGACAGAGATTTGCTCCCAGTGTTCAGGGACTGCCATTCAAGCCCTGGATGAGATGCCACTGAATAGATGCTTCTGCTTCCAAATACTGACAGTGATAGAGTCTCATCTACACTAGCTCATGCCACTTTTGTACTTTTGCACTGAGTAAGACGTCTGTATGTCCGTATGTGTGCAAGAGTGGGAGATTTCACACCTGTGAGAGAAATTCAGTTAAGAAATGTAATTGCATTTGATTAACTAACGAATGTTGTGAGCAATGTGTATACTTCTGCAGTGATTTTCAAGTAGCTGACAGTCACCTGTCACATATTATATGCATGCCCTATCCAGTATCAGCTTTTGAGAAGCAGAGCACCCACATTACATTATGATGAATTTAAAACTTCCAATTCTGTATCCAGTTTTATTTCCCATTGACAATAAGAGGGACTAAAACTGACCTGCCCCTTCAATATTAATCTAAAACTGAATAAAATATGAGTCATATCAGAAAATATTATATTATGCACTGGGGAATATGTATGCACTCACTGATATATATATATATCACATTTATGACTGAACAAGTAGCGATTAATGGGAGTCTTTTAGTACCTCTTTAGTGCCTCTCCATTCCAGTGCAAAACTGCACCATAGTGCCACTAGGGGGCAGCCTCCATCCATAGAGAGTAGAGGCACAAAAGAATAAATTACATGAATCCTGGCAATGGCTGAACGAGGTTAATGTCGAGATTCATCCTAAACTGCGCTTATGAAGTCTAATAAGATCATGACCCTTTTTTTGGATAAGGGTCACTGAAGTGTTCTTGATTGGGTGTGAATTATTTGCATTTTCACCCATACACAGTTTAATATGAAAAAAAAAAAATCACTTTTGTCCTCCACAAAATGCTTTGTAGGTGTTACTTGAAGCTGCTACAATAAGCTGCTGTGTCAACCACACACAGACAGAAGAGCTTCAGACTGTCCTCAAAAGAATGCAAATGGATTTGTCTTTCCATTTCTGCAATCCCACAGATGGCTGTGTATCAATGCTCACACTCCTAACTGTGAGACCTACTTCCTAAGAATATTGCTCAAGTCCATTACAACAATCTTATGGTTGACTAAATGGACTAATAAACAGACTCCTCTGACAAAGTGTGCCAAGTCTAACAAATGTGTTGCTTAGGTACAGTTAAAATGTTATTCCATTGTGTATTTCACAATGGCAGTGATGCTCTACCATAACAACCATATGGAGTATCCACTAGTTAGCTGTCGGGGGACATAATAGGTCAAATAAGATCCCCTTTATGGTTTAAGGTAAACAGAGATCATATTCAACCTTCTAATCATGAATCCAGTGCGATCGTATTGAATGAAAGTATTTCTTCAATAGGGTCTCATACAGCTCATACCCTGGTGTCCTTACACCGTGACAGAAACAACAGGCATCAGTTGTGAGTGAGAGTTCATGTAATTATCTGTCAGTTTGTTTGTCAGACTCATATGTTGTTCTGATGTGTGGGTAGGGTACTTATTCCATCTATGTATTAATACAACATGATGTCCAACACTCAAACAGGCGTGTGAGCACGTGGCATCCTGAGTCCAATGCCTCTCTAATATTGAGTGAGTCATATTGCTATTTTGTTATTCATATTTGGTGGTGATTTACCATACAAGCTTCCTATCAGACCTCTTATTAATAATAATCTTGGTTATTTATTAATTTCTAGAAATACCTTCATGTTACAACCATTCAAATTAAATGAATCTTAATTTTGAGGCAGGGGCTTTAACAAAGGTGTGTGTGTGTGTGTGTGTATCTTTATGCTTTATAATGGAGAGAAACCGGGTACATGTGTGCAACTCCAGAGACAGGAAGGTGGTACACCTATCAGTTTCAACTGGCATGGAGAGCGAACAAGACCTTCATGACCTCAAAAAGGGGTGATTGTTAAGGCACGTTTAGCAAGGCCAAATGTGCTTGCCAGCATCTAATGAGGAACCTTGTACAATGTTGCTGGCATCCACTTCTAAAGGAGAGATGCGATCAGAGGTTTGTAGTTCTACAAATCTGTATATACGTATGTGTTGAAGGGCAAAGAAAAAAATAATAATGTCATGAAAGTGAAATGATGTTAATAGCTTATGTGTAATTTACAAATCAAATTCTCTTCAAGGACGTTTAAAAGAGAGATGCCATTGTTAAACTATAATATACACACTTGCTATCACAGTGGGGGGGGGGGGGGGGGGGGGGATGGACCACTGAGGAGAGGAAGAATGTGATATGGTCAGATGAATCATTTTTCATCATGTTCCCAAAAGACAAACGGATGCCCATGTATCGCACACCTAATGAGGCCTGCATGCCTGGACGCCCGGCTCCAGTGACCAGGACTCCGGGTGGCTCTATAATCAGACAAGAGTGCATGTATCCTGGCACAGTCCCATCCAGGGGCCCCCTTATAAGGCAAGGTCAATGGCAATCACCATTTTGAGATATCATTATTGTCTCATTAAGCAGCTTTTTTTTTTACTTCCCGTCTGTAGAGTTAGCTTGGCACCCTATTCACCACATGCACGTATGGACAAACGGTTAGATAATGCTAACACTGCTGTCTGCACTAATGGCCATGGGGATAGCATAGATGGACAACTGTCTTTTGGGTGTTTCATCTCCCGATAACAGGCTACACTTGACTGACTTTTGGGAAGGAATACATGTATATTATACTGCCTCATACAGTAATACGGCATGCTTACTGATGATATTATATGCTGTCAGGGAATATACGAGTGGCTAATCTGGATACACATGATTGCTCAACATGCCCGTAATATTCTATTAACTATCCAGCGCTCCACTCCTTCGGATGTCCTGTGTGAATGCCAATAGAGCACCTGAATTGTGCTTAGATACTGAGGCACGTATGCACAAGAACAGTGCGTGGCTTGATACAGTGAAACACTTGTTACAATGTTTTTCCCTTTGTTCAAATGACAATGGATCGATTCAAGCTGAGAATATGCTGGAAAAAGACATAATTTTTCTGACCTTTACTATTTCCAGACAAATGGCCCTGTGAAAGGTCAAGAAAGACAGGAGAAGGATTGTATTTCATCCAATGCAATAATCTATGAGATGTCCAGTCATTAATACCTACACACCTGAGCTATACATATGCATTATGTTGAACATGATTCTGCATCAAAGGACAAGCCGGCAAGATGTCGAGTATGAATACCATACTGCAACCTGGCTTATATGTGTCAATACTAGTTGAGACTCCAGCATGGTGAATTACACAACTGGTACACGTCAATATATCACCAAACATGAGGCATTTAGCTTGAGTGATTTCATTTGTTGGGGATACTGTTCCTTATTTTGACAACGTCTTGTTTCTCCTTAATGAATTAACCACGTCCATTTATAACTGCAGTTTAAGTCACTTTCCCAAAAGCCAGATTTTTTTTAAATGCAGCCAAAATATTTAGAAGGAAATCAATTGGCTTGACACAAGCATCCATAATTAGTTTCTGGCTGAGGAAAGGATGCCACCCCAAATGTTCATGAGCAAGTGTTCATTCTTTTTAATAGAGCAGTTCAACAAGATTATGTATGTCATCCTCTGATGATATATCCCCACATCATATCATTAGATTGAAATGGATCTTGCTGGGAGATATCAGCAAAAACAAGGGAATCCAGGCATAGAGCTCCACCATGGTGTAAAGTCACGCTCTGATTAAAAACTTATATTAAAAGTTATAGTTCTACATCATTACCTCCAGGATGTGGATGGATTCTGTGGGTGACCATGAGTCTAGACAAAACTTCAACAGCAGCACTTTCCTCCTGAAAGCTTTTTTTTTATGTCACTGATGTGAGGGGGCAGCTCCACTTACTTGTGAGGATCTTCCATGTTTTCTTCTCGTCGTCGTAGTACTGGACCAGATTACTGGGCAGGCGGTCGGGCCCCGGCGGCAGGCCTCCGACTAGCAGGAGCATCCTCCTGTTCGAACGGATTCTGTTGACAGGCAAACAACAAAAAGAGAAATGCTTACTTTCTTTTTTCCTTTCATTTCTCAGGCTCCCTTGGGTATCATAAAGCCAAGTACGCATCACTTCTTCATTGCACTGAGTTCACACAGCGTACCGCCATGTAGTATTCATTCGTTTTATAATCTTTTCCAAGGATGTTGCATTGCACATCACAACAATATTGCTATGTTCAAACAGAATATAAGCTATCATATGATGCTGATCTAAACATAGGTGTATGATTTGTCACTGGACAAGCAGGACTAGCAGGCACAGAGACTGATGCAGACGTGTTTCTCTTCGTGTGACCTAGCAGGCCTTTTGATGGCAGTGCTTCTTCATTGTTATAATGCCCTTTCAACACTTCAATCAACAGCCTTGGTACTTTCATCTAAATATTAATACAAGTAGGATGAGAGGTCTATTAATTCTGCAGGGGACCGATAAAATATTCACACATCACCACCAACATTTTAGGGGGGGGGTTAGGCAGGGCATTGAGGAGGGAAATATCTTAAATAAAATATCTAAAATAAGATTTCCAGATATTTTAGGTAAAACATTAGCATCTACTATTCTAGGTTTAATATGGGTCCTTCGCGGATCCATCAATGATCAAAGTTAACATTTGACAAAGTTAGCATAACACATCTCTCACAAGAATGTCGTGAAACAGCCCTAAGGCCACTGTGCACTATAGTGAAGTGTGTGTTTCAGCATGGACGCTGTTGCACACAGGCATACAGGGACCCTCAGCACTGCTCGCCATGTCTGTTCAGCCTTAAATTGGATATTTTGAATATTGAGAATTAAAGTCTTTTAGAAAGCGAGGACAACCCTTTGGTCTTCCAGCCGAAACCTTATTACATGAAACCATGCCTCTCCACCACAATACCCTATTTATTCATTGATTGGGATTAAAAACCTGCCATCCCATTCTCCTAAATGTGCCCCTCTCCATCCACTTTCCATATCCTCCTCTAAGTATCTCAGTCTTCGGGGGAAGGGCGGGTCTGTTCTTGAAACATATTAATTCAATTAGCCATGAAGAGTCTAAGAAACGATCATAAGTGGTGCATCTTAATGAACAGACACTCCATGTGTGCTCAGCTCTGCGCCTCAGATCTGTTAGACAGTCAACACCTATTCATAGACAATAACACCATGTTTGAAACATGCTTTTGATCCTCATGAGAGACGAACTGGTTTTAATTCTCAAACGTACTTTACTTGTTATCAAGCCCTTACACCATCAGACTTGTCAATACTCCATTTGAATGTCATAAGCAAGCTCAACCCTACATCAGTCTACATCTTTTATGCATACTAAACTACCACCCCTACCAATGCTGTCCCTTACAACATGTTCTCCCATGCTGATTTAGGTAGTTCCACAGTGAAATTCCACATTAACAAAGCAAATACTTTAGACGCTGTTGCACACAGGCATACAGGGACCCTCAGCACTGCTCGCCATGTCTGTTCAGCCTTAAATTGGATATTTTGAATATTGAGAATTAAAGTCTTTTAGAAATCGGTCCTCTAAAACCATTACCAGTGCTGCTCCTTACACTTAAGGTCTGCTCTGTAAAATGCATATTACCCAGTTAGCGTTGTAGCTAATTGGATGCAATACAACAGCACCCAAAAACATGCGATGTAAAACACCACGTATATTAGGGAAATATTTTAATTTATTCATGGTGCCACTGGGGCATGTTAAACTCACGCAGAGCTTATCCTGCCCCCTGTCCTGCCTGCCTTAAGCCTAACCCCCGCCACACACACACACCATGACAGCCTGAAGCCTAACCCCGCTACACACACCATGACTGCCTGAAGCCTAACCCCGCCACACACACCATGACTGCCTGAAGCCTAACCCCCGCCACACACACACACACCATGACTGCCTGAAGCCTAACCCCGCCACACACACCATGACTGCCTGAAGCCTAACCCCGCCACACACACCATGACTGCCTGAAGCCTAACCCCCGCCACACACACACACCATGACTGCCTGAAGCCTAACCCCCGCCACACACACACACCATGACTTCCTGAAGCCTAACCCCCACCACACACACACACCATGACTGCCTGAAGCCTAACCCCCGCCACACACACCATGACTGCCAGGGAATGGGTGCACAACCACATAGCCTCAAACAAGTTGTCTGACCCCTTAACTCGCAAGACAAAAAAACTGCCTTACAAGTTACATCCCAAAAAATGGTGCGCGAGAGCCTTTACTCATACGTAACATTCTCACAGTTGTTTTCCAGAGGTTTGAGGTCAAGCTGAACCAAAATTCTGAAGCAGAAGAATAAATGATAGGAATAATGCATGTCTGACAAGTTATAGGCTCCCGGAACCTGAGCTGTGATGGAGTGAGCCAAGCCTGTCCGAAGCAGCAAGATACGACTGAGCAGGAGAAAGATTATAATATCAACATGTCAATATAGCGCTGCTCTCTGTTGAGACATACTGAGCCCACATCAGCTACAGCAGCAAAAGTTAACATGAGCACAGCTACTGAGATCCTAAGATGCACATGTTGGAGTGTCAAATTCCAGCATTGAGCATGAACACGTGTAGCCCACCTATATACATAATCTGTCAGCCGTGTTGAAAAACTGCAGTATTGTTCCCCACTCTTAATCAATAATGATTGTTTGTTTTGTTGAATGCCATATGTTTTTTTGAATGCCAAGGCTTGACAGTGTAGTAACTAGTAATTTGACAGCAGTATAATTATCAAGCAGTAGAGGATAAATGTGAATTCAGACACAAGGGTAATTCATTCAAGTCATGACATTTACTTTGTATTTCCACAGCTTTTACCCTGTGTACTTAACTGTAGCCTTGAGAGTCCATTCATCCTTATACCCATGTGTGGTCAGTGATGGAATGTTTATGTTTTGTATATAATTAGCCCAAAATAGTATCGACATTCTCTCCAAATTAAGTTTGATCCAGCAACAGATGGCCCCTGCTCAGACAGCCCTTTACGAAAGCTTTGATGACTCTCTTATCATCAGAGTTCAAATTGGCACGGTACTGACATACTGAAATGTGCTTGAACCTTTTTTAGTTATCCGAACAGGTCAGCATACGCATCAGCATAATTAAAACAGCATCCACAAAAACCATGACACTATTAAACTTCAAACAACAACACAGAACTGATCCACGATCAGAATTGATTTCATCTGCTTTGACACAACCCCACAGCAGTGAAAGCACAGCCTCACCTGCTTGCCACCGTCTGCCGGCAGTGCTGCCGAAAGGGCATCAGGTGGTAGTTCATGGCGTCCATCAGCAACTTCTGGCACACGGGGTCGGTCCTCATGAAGTCCACCGACTGCACCCTCTCCACCAGCTCTGGGGCGGGGATGAGGGCGAAGCGAAGCCTCTTCATGAGGTCAGGGGCATAGTGCATGCGGCTCTCCCTCTCGTGCTCCAGCCACAGCACAGACATCTGGAAGAGAGCCAGCTCGGACTCCACCGGGGGAGGCAGGGCGTCCAGCATGGCGCACATCTCCTCAAAGTTCAGCAGGAGCACATCCTCCACCAGGTACTTGTTAGCGAGCTTCTTCGTCTCGTCCAGCCCGTGCAGGGCGGCTATCTTGCAGATCTGCTTGTAGTTCTGCACGGATATCTGGTCGTTGAGGAACTGCACGCTGAGCTTGGTGATTTGTGGGATGTTGAGGATCTTGCTGACGGAGAGCACCTCTTCCACGGTGTCCAGGGAAAGAGTAACGTTGGCAGTGTAAAGGTACTCCAGCACAAGCCGTAGTCCAATGGAGGAGCAGCCCTGTAGCACCAAGTTGTTGATGGGTCGAGCACTCGGCAATGGCTTGTCGTCAGGGGAAGAGGAGGGGGTTCCACTGCTACCTTGATCTTTGCTGGCAAGCCCCTCATTGTTGATCATATGAGAGGAGAACAGAGACCTGAAATACTGTGAAGAGGACGCCAACACTGCTTTGTGGCAGTGGAACTGCTGTCCCTGGGCAGTGAGTGTCACATCACAGAAAAGCTGTTTTCTCCACAGGAGATTGAGCCCGTGCAGCAGGGTGTCACTGTGAGTTGGGTCAAAGGTGGATGTTCTATCACCCGATCTGGACATGACTTCCGGACTGCTTACGCCACCTAAAAATAAACAATGTGTGTCAGTTATCCTAATAAGTAGGTCATACACACAGAACCACACGTGATTGTTGATACAATTAAGTCTACTCTAGGTCGGTCTCTTCCTTTACAAAGTTTCAACGACGCAAACCATAAAATAAATGTGCATAGGCTTTTAGAGAAGGGGACCACCAAGAGGTACTGAACGCTTTGCGAAATGTGTAAATGTTTTCACGGTTTCACGTTAATTTAACTTGTATGCCGCTGTCGTGAATTTACGAACGGGATTCTCTTTTGTATGACCTTTAGATGCTATTTCACTCTGTCAAGACAAGACTATTCGAAATAGACGCTGCGGTTTAAAGGCTACTGTCAAAACAAAGTATGATAGGAGATACTGCAGCGGCTACGACAACGCAACTTAAGTTGGCGAGAGGAAAACGAAGGATACGGTAGGCAATACTGAATATGCCGTATTCGAGAATATTTTGCTTCATGACACGCTTTGCTTTAATCTTGCTCGATATTTTGTCCGTGGAGATAAATATATTGCACGTATACGCATGGTGATACAAAAGCAATTAGTTTCTCTCAGTACCGTCATACAGTAGGCTAGATGTGCATCCGTGTCTATTGTCGGATGCCCGACTTACAAATTCAATTCGGTGCTATTATAAAACAAATGCAAAATAACTACCATCATATCGACACGAGAAAATAAGGATACAGATACGTTCGTATTATCGTTGATATGGTAAACTTGATACGAGCATGCTACAATGTAGTTTCGCTGTCGCCACATTCTCTCAAAGCGCCTGTCACAACTAAATGATGTGAGCTGCTAGCCTCAGAACACAAGCCAAACTTACCTGACTTACGAGCTTGACAAAAAGAAAGTAAGCTTCAGGTCTCCAATATTCTCACTTGACTTTCCTTTGTTCTCCTTTCTAAAATATTTCCTTTTTTGTTTAAAGACTATGGTCGATGCCTCAAAATAAACATCGATTCCAACTCTTAAAGACACTATTTCACGTTATTTGTTGACGTTGATCATTTGTTCTCCTGAATTAACAAGAAGTGTGTGAGTGTGAGAGGGAGCTGTGCTTTCTGCAAGAGAAGAAGAAGAAGAAATATACGTGTGACAAATTATGCTACCAAGAAACAACACATCATTATCCTTGGGCCTGGGGCTCAGTGAGTCGTAACGAGAGTAATAGGAAATCCACGGTTGGGGAGAGAAACGGTCGTGCATGGCCGGTGGAGAGAGACCATGCAGGGGTATGGATGCTGGAGAGACTCGCAAAATTATGGCTCAAGGCTATTGTAAAAACTGTCGAGCGTAAATGACTGCGATTTCAAACATCTATGGAAGAAAGAAAAGAGAAAGGGGGAGAAAAGCGAGTCTTTCCCTCGCTGTTATAGAGAGAACCGTCAAGTTTTAGTGCGCATTGCTAATTAGTCAATTTCTCTCTGCCTTCACAGCCCGACGACTTTGCTGCTGAGCTGAAACTGCTAATTTCTGGGACCAGCCTTTTTTTGGCTGTGAACTGGATGGATGAATGGCTTGTCTCGCACAAATGACAAAAAGCCCCTGCCTTAATCTCCATCGCCAAAATAACCCCTCATCTCATTCTCCTTTTGCTAGTCCTTCAAAAAAGGTGCTCCCAGCAAACTTTCGACTCGCATCAACACACCATATCTTGTCAAAAATAAAATGTTGTATGCTTCAATGTTTATTTTATATAGTGTTGTGATTTTTATGCATGTTTATAAATATAGGTGACGACCTTTTTAAGTTACACTGAAATAAAATCCTTATTTGGTGATGGGATAAAAAAAAAAGCTACAATGTTTTCCAGTATTTAGATAGATATGATAGATAGATATGAAATAAGATATTACACAGAATCTTCTTGCTGCCCCATTCAAAGCATCAACTCTATTGTATTCTCTCAAAATTAGACATGGAGCAGCTGGGTGCAGAGCCTACACAACTTTTTTTTGTCTCTGGGTTACATTGCAGTGCAAGGGTACGGACCCAGCATTCATCGCAAGGGTTCTGACCCAGCATTTCAGTGCAAGGGTTCTGACCCAGCATTTCAGTGCAAGGGTTCTGACCCAGCATTCAGTGCAAGGGTTCTGACCCAGCATTTCAGTGCAAGGGTTCTGACCCAGCATTTCAGTGCAAGGGTTGTGACACAGCGTGCAGTGCAAGGGTTCTGACCCAGCATTCGGTGCAAGGGTTCTGACCCAGCATGCAGTGCCAGGGTTCTGACCCAGCATTTAGTTCAAGTAAGTACTTTTACAATTGAATACTTTCCAGAGGATTAGGTTTCACCAAGGCAAGGAAGATATACCTCTTTTGTCAGTGACACCAACACCTTATTGTGACACATACATTTGGATACTGCTATAATGGAAAATGTAATGGCATTATGAGCTATGTGATAATGGATAATATGTAGAACTCTGTGAGCACTGCATGTGTGACTGGTATGAATGATTCAGCCTGGTTACATCTGTATCTCTACTGGTAAAGGTCATGACACACTACTTGAGTATTCTGGCATAGTAAAGTTCCATTCAATCATTCAGTGGGGTCACTGTGCCAAGAGTATTGATAACAATCTATTAAATGCTGTGGACTCTGAGTGGATTGATTGATTGACTGATTGGTTGTATTTTAGTGCACCATTCATAACGAGAGCCTTCCCTGTTTCCACAGGTACATAACTTTTCCATGGTATTTTTCACTTTTGTATGTTGGCAGTCTACTGTGTCTTGTTTGTCATTTAGTGTTGATTTCTGCACTGGGTTAGTCTGTAAGTCCACTTACATGTGACCACATGGTCATATTATTGTATGTTGAACACCTAAGCAATACAGTCCGCTAGAAATGAGATTATATGATGTCAAACTAATACAGATAACTATAAATTGAGCAGGAGATGTTTAGTTTGTTTCTGAACAATTTTAAGATATGTGTCCAATAATGTCGTTATATAAACATATTACATATAAAATATTACATAATGAATGATTTGTAAGAATTGACCAACATGAGGCAGGGCATTACTGGTCCCATTTTCTCTTGCTAACAGTAGCCTAGCTCTGTCAAACACACGTTCACTGTCTTCATTGTCGACTGGGCAAAGGTCATGAATGTGTATCCAAATGACATTTGAAAGTGCACAGGGCGGGGGGATGGGGGGGGGGTGGGGGGGGGGGGTGGGTTGCATCATGGGGCGCCCACACAAAAACATCCGGAATGGTGACAGTTGGGCTAGTGGTTATCTATCGCTCATTTGCACGTCACTTCAGTGATACAATGTCAGACTACAGCCTGCGAAGGTCTCCCACTCAGAAGTACAAGATGAGGAGCGTGCGCGTGGTGGGGTGGGGGGTCTCCCCACTGGCACACCTCCTACTTTGTACAGTACTAATGCAATGAGTAAAATCAGTCACACTATGAAATTGTACCAAATAAACCACAATGCATTCATAATACAGTGAATATATAGTTTCACAGACATAATGTTGCATTTTTTTGGGGGGAAATTGTGCGAAATCGTTAAGAATACTACAAAATCAGCCTGCGCATCAACAAGTTAGTGCAGAATGGTGCTTGAATGGGAGCTGAAAGGGGTTCAGCCAGGGCACCATACCAGCTAGAACCGCCTCTGCTGCATAGACCCGGGTGATGAATTGAACATCCTGAACCTTAGAAAGGAGTAGACCACCATCTCCTAATCTCATCAAAGGCCAATGCATCTTTCTGCTGAGTTGTCTGTGATTGAACTCACATACATGCAGCTTTGCAAGGCCCACTGTCCACTGAGATGGCCTGATATACAGAAGTAATGACCCTAGGCAGTGGCACAGAACTCCACAGCACCACACAGAACGGATCTTCCTCAACCAAATCTATCATTCCCTTACATCAGAGCATTCCTCATCAGAGCATTCCTCATCAGATAATTCCTCATCAGATCATTCCTTGTGATCTGTTTATGATGAATTTAGAAGATGCTTATCCAATCCATTGCAGATTTAACTCATGCAGTTGCATTGTTCTCCAATCGCTCATACACTCCAGGCTTTCAATAATACTCAATGCAGCATTAAATAGTGAAACAGAATATAATAGAATAGAAAATACTTTATTGTCATACTTGCATACAACAACATGTGGAGCGCTGCTCCTGTTGGTGCCACGAGGAAAACATATAACACAACAATAAAACAAATAGCTAAAAAAAGATTCAACAAAGTGCGGTTGTATAGAGAGTACAAGTACTCCCCTGAGGTGCGTGGCAAATAAATACAGTAACATTTTATTTTAAACACTGTTGAGTAATGGTCCTTTAAGAAATTGTGACATTGAAAGTGTCATAAGGAAATATGTTGTGCAAATAAACTCTAAAATGTTACTTTGCTATGAGAGGTCCAGATATGCTAACATCATATGACAACATTGGGACAAAGATAATACAATTACAATGCATATCAAGATGGGTGTAGGCACAGATTCATTCTCATTAGTTTTCTGTTATGTTGATAGTATTGCCAAACATGAGCCTTCTGAACGACGGCGCTTTAAAGAGATGGTCTACTTTTAGGTTATTCTGAAACCAATGTGAATGTTTTATCATCCTTCTGTTATATCCCAGTGAATGCAGGTCGTTTTCTAAAGCATGTGGGGGTCTTCCGTGGTTGAGTTATACAAAAGTCACAAGGTCATAAAGGCCCATTTCATGACTCACAACATCAACAAGAGACGAATACAGCATGTGTGGGAGCACTTCTTGGACTAACATTGAGTTTTTGGAGATACTATTTGGTAGAGATATGAAACATCAAACTGAAGATGACTCCAAGGCTGACCATAACATTAAAATAAAGGGATTAAAAACCTTTATACAGAGAGTGCCTTTAAGCCGTCTTCAGCTTTGATCCACTACAGACAGTTGTGCAATGAGGGGTCCAAATTACACCAGAGTTTAATCAATACACATGCAATTTGTAGCAATAAGGTATCTTTGCCAGTTTTTGTCTACAGTGCTTTTATTCAAGATACTTAACTTCACCTACCAGGGTAAAGTTTAATTGAACTGCTAGTCTACATGCAACAATTTTGGTTTCACTAAATAACGAGGTGCCCCTAAAACAGTTCCCTAATTACAACACTAGTATTTGTCTTTCAAGAACAACGGAAGCATTATATCTGTAATATTTCACTTCCATTTATATCCATTCATTTTATGTTATTATCAAATTTCATTTTTAAAGGGAAGCTGCAATTCCAAATTAATGGAACGATGGAAGAGTCTGTTGAAATACAGTGGACTTGTTATTTGAAGTGGCCGTCTCCAACTCTTTAAGCTCTGTGTAGCAACTGTGTCTCCTGAGGCCAATGGACTTCAAATTGTAGGGCACTCTGGTTGTTCTGTGGTACGGGGAGGAGCAGAGGAAGGTTCATCAGATAAGAGAAGAATCTCCAGACTAATTAAACCCTTTGAGACAGAGAATCACACTACAGTGATTTACAGCTCTCTCTATAACTATTCTACCACCTCATATTTATCTGTCTTATTACACATATACTGTGTCCTTGTGCGGTAAAAGCCATATTTCTGGCTGCACATACACACCAGAGGATTGACTGGATCCACCCCAGCATATGTAGAGCCTTTATGATATCAGGGCTTGATGTCCATGTGACAGGTGCCTTGTCACTGGCGTCATCAATTTTAATCAACCAACCAATCAATGGGTAAAGAAACCATCCAGTAAGCTTCTGTGCTCTGCTCTGTCTCTCTCAGAGAGAGATAACTGCTGGAAGGCATCTGCCCTGTTTGCTGTATATGTCTGCTACATAATGTGGTATTGGGAAGGTTGTACCATCAAATAAAACTCATATAATGACACTGGGAGATCTTCAGGTACCTGCAGTTTATAAAATTCTTCATTCTTCCAAGAGCCATGCATACAATACAGATATTATATATTCAAAGCCATGCAAAAGAAACAGACAGGTTGTTCAAATCTTTTACAAAATAACAAGAACAAGGATAGCCTGGAAGTTGAGCACAGCAAAATCCCAAGCATAATTCCTTTCCTGCCGGCTGCAGTAGGGAGTATGCTAAGATAGAAAGTATTATTTTCCTAAATGGAAGGTGTCAGATGGTCACGGAAGTGTGATCGGCTGTTCAAGATCACTGCTTCCCATCTGCAATTTGTGACGTGTGAAAGATTCAGCCCAAATGTGCTCACAAACTGGAAATCCTCAGCACTTTCTCTTATCATGGCAAAGCAAGATAACCAGCTGTTTACAGATCAGAGGACATATCATATTAATATCATGGAGTGTGTGATATGATCTTGTTTATAATATATATATATATATATTAACTAAGTGTGGTGGTACAGCAGCCTTCAAAGTTAAAGTTTTAATTTTGTCAGTCAGGAAGGTGTAAGATTCATTCTACTCCAAAATAACAATATAAATATGAAGGACACTATATTTAATCCATGTATACATATGCTGATGTACATGCACAAGCATGTATTGTGCTTAGTATGGTACAGGCTTAAGGTGAGATAAGGCAGCCTATAAATACAGGCTTCACAAAGACATCGGAGAACAAAATACAAGTAGAGCCAATACTGAATGTATTATGAAATAGGAGCACAATCCCCTTTAGGAGCAGAGCCACATGTCATGATCTTATCTTAGCTACAGTATGTCTGTTCTAGAGTGAGGAGGATGGCTTGTTTAAATTCCTGATGATATGTTTGCATTAAAATGTGTTCCTTTAAAGACAATTCAATTTTAATCAGGATATTTCTTTTTAAATATCTTTGGTAGTTTAAAAAAAAAAAAATTTAGGTTTCGAAGGAGTAAGTCTACATGGCAAAGTATGTTGAAGAGATGACAATGACAAATGAGTAGAATTGAGGATTAATAATCAACTATTTCTATGTTCACAGAATTCTCCTAACTCAGTATGTTAAATACATTCACTAATGATAATCAGGCTTTCAGATACTGTAAGTTGTGACAAGACAATAGCAAGTTATGTTGTACCACTGTGTAGCGGTAAGTGATATTAAATGGTTTTCGATGTAATTGCCGAATCAAACCCAATACTTTTCTGATGCACCATTTCAGTTTTAATGTACGTATGTTTTGCAAACTAATGAACATAACTTTGTTGATACCCTAAAGATTGGCACTGGGGTTCTTGTCGTCTGTTAGCATGAAGCAACTAATTTCATTCAAATGTGATGTTGAAGACTCACGCCATTGGATGGAGCAAAGTTGGAGGAGGGGGTGAGGCAGAAGGAGACTCTAAGAGGGGGCTACAAGGGGGTCACTGAGGGATGGAAGTCTGCTAAACGTTCTGCGCTCAGCTCCCACTCATGTGCTTCTGGAGTTTGAGTCCCTAAGATCAGGTGGGCCCGGCTGTTCTGAGACCAGATTATCACTCGTGACAAAAGGAAACAGAGAGATGGAGATAGAGAGTGAGAGGGAGAGACATAGAGAGAGAGAGAGAGAGAAAATGAGAGTGGAAAAGGGAACAGGCGGCCTATCCTCTGGAGTGAACACGTGCGTTTATGTCTGTGTGTGTGTATGTGTGTTCGGTTGAGGAAGATGAAGGAGATGGTGGAGTGACACACACCTGAGGGAGCAGCAGGGTAGCACCGAGGCATGATGGCGGAATGGAGGAGTCCGTATGTGTGTGTGTGTGTGTGTGTCCTTACACTAGTGAGTGTGTGTCCCTTTTCCTGTCCATGGGTGTGCTAGTGTGTGTGTGTCTATATGGCCATGTGGGTCTGTGTGCCTTTAGGTGTGTGTCTATCCATGCTTGTGTCCCCGTGTGTGTGTGTGTGTGTGTGTGTGTGTGTGTGTGTGTGCACCACTCCCAAGCCGTGCGAGCACAAGCTACCCTCAGGGTTGGCAGCAGCCGTGGAGCGGGTGGTGCAGTGGAGCGGCCAGAGGCGCAGTGGCGCGATCACCTGGGGAAGGTAAAGCTGTTGTTGCAGGACTGATGGTTATTTCTTGAGAGAATTGTGAGAATTTATTAGTCAAACTACCACCACCCAAATGGTAAGCTCAATATGGCCTGGAAATAAAGGATCGCTTTATGTGTGCCAAATAAACACCTGACTGTGTTAGTCAAAGTAATGACAAAAACCTACCCAATATGTTCCCACCTCAATGCAAAAAAAAGTTATTTACTCGCACTCTCACCATGGTCAATTAACAAGTTCCTCCCTTGCACTATTAAAACACAGCGAAATTAGTATTAGTCAGTGGCCTCCGAGACACGGGGAACACATTTTGGTGTGGGTATTAAACTGCTCAAGAACATTCACTGGGCAGAAATAGGCAAATCATGTTGACCCCATGTCAATTTGAAATTCACAGCCATTAAGCCTTTAATTTCTCTCCCTTCTTTTGTTCTGATGCCTGCACCCCCCATTTTTTACATTTCTCTGTGTCTAATATGGTCAGCACTCCCAATTATTCAGTCCAGTGACAAGGGAAACAAATGGGGAACCAACCAGTGCATTTTGCATTATCTTCCCCCCTTGGATACTCTGACAATAATTAACACAGCAGCAAGCATGGGCTCCCCACCCAACCCTGCCCTTCCATTTTAACAACTCTAGAGACTGGATGCTGCCTTTCTGACTTCGCATCGAGGGCTTCTGACATGGCATCTCCAGACACACAATGAGTTGAATCAGCCACATGGGGCATATGGGGAGGGCGTGACGAGCGATACACTGGACACTGACAGAAAACTCCACAAGCGTTTAGAACATGAAGGCAGATGGATGAAGATTTGACTAGGTTTACAATTATTGAATGTACAGAGGAATGGATGTTCTGTGTCGTTACATTTTACACAAGAAAAATGAGAAAAACCTCACAATGTGTTGCATCAAATATGTTGTGAGTGCTCCTTCTTGCTTTTAAGAGTCAAATCAAACACAGGACACACCACCACACTCCACTTGTATCTTGATAGAGGCTAAATATTGTCCATTTCGTTATTGATAGATGAAGTGAATGAATGCATTTTCCAATTTGAACCTAAACTCACTTGTTTGCCCATAAGTATGAATAGAATTATTCCTAAAGCATTAAAGACACTTAAAGCAAAAAAGACAGTTTCATCTTTGTTTTAGTCCTTCATACTTTTTAAATGCACAAACCACTAAAGGACAACAGAATATACATGTTAAACAGAATAGTATGCTTGGTAGACTTCGGCGTTCACCAGATATCATGTAACGGTGGCACATACCGTAGTGTCTTTTTAACAGCTGCAATTTGTGTTTTCCAATCACCAAGTTGATTTCTGCTCATTATACTCTAGATTCACACCGGTAAGTGAGCAAAGTTTGGATTGATTGACTCTAATTAACTAAAAATTGTTCCAAGCCATGGATTTATTATCAGGCTAGCTAGACACAAATGTCAAAGACTTTCACAAATTATTATCCTGCTAAGATAAATGTCTTTGAAATCAAAAGAGTGTGGAAACACGGGGAACATGTATTATTTTATGATGAATTTGTTACCTGCTGCCTTTTGTGGCATATTGGACACTTTGTTTTAATATGTTTACATGAGCGTGAACAAGGAACAAAGCCTGTCTGACATGTGCACTATGGTAGAATTCACCTCAATGTTTAGCAGTACGGTATAGCTCAACTCAACAGGACTGTAAAAAGGAAATGAATGTTAAGACTGCAAGACATCAAACCACATATATTTAGGGCCTGTTCAAAGTTATCAGAATACTGGCAAAACATACAAAGGGAAATAAAAACATGTTTATCTATAGATATTTTAGGGATATTGTCCGATAACAGCCTGACAGAAAATAGCCAAACTACATTTCTGAGAGCCTTCCTTCTAATAGCAAATAAAGTGATAACAGCCTCCTGGCTGAAGCCACAGCCCCCCCACAACAACCCAATGGAGGGATAGAATTCAAGTTCTGTACAAAATGGAATACTTGACTGCACTATGACAACTGTAAACAGAGGTATTCATAAACATCTGAACCCCCATCGCTTTACATTTCCATTTGATATGATATGCAGAATGCTTTATTTATTTATTTTTTTACTTTTCTCCTTGATTTTCGTTTTAAGAAATGAACATTTGCAAGCCATTTTGTTTTTCTTTCAGAATACTGTCTTAATGTAATATCATGTGTGACATATTGTGCTTATGGACAATGTTTTGTGCGTTGATCAATGCTGATTTGCCTGGCTCCTGATGGCTAGGGCCAAAGACATCTTTCGACTGTTAACCCCACCCTAAGACCTGTACCCGTGGCTCATAATTACATGTTAAAAAATATTGGTTGTTATATACTGTACGACTGCATTTGATAAAAGAAAAAAAAAAGAAGAAAAAAAAAAAGACTGCAATACCTTGTCTCAAGTTAAGAGTTCACTATACACTTTTTCACTATTTTCAGTACTCACACACTCTGAGTACTATCTGAAGCCGGCAGTTTATATATATATATCTATATATATATATAGATATATGGGCCATTCTACCGAATTCGTGTAATATGCAGTCCCTCAACAATAAAAACTATTTACAAAACAATTAGGTATTTAGGCATAGATATTTAATTAGAAAATGTTATGGTCTATATAAACCCAATGCATTACATGAGATAGTGATAAGCTAAATATATACAAAATCATCATTTATAGGATACTTTCTATTGGGAAGTAGCTGTCCCCAACCCTGACATCTAAATTTCAATGCCTTTAAATAACACTTTTCAATTTTTTTAGATTTTTTTCAATGATTTAATTTCAAAGATCTTTATGATTGGGTTGAAACAGAACTTGGAATATTTAGATTTATTGTGGGTTTAATTTTTAAATCAATTTTCTATACTCAAAAAATCATGTCCCTAGTTTTCATGTCACTACCGAAACACAAGAGTTTTAGTCCATTGGCTGAGCCTGTGTTTTAGCCACGACTCTGCATTTTTGACCATGCAGTGACACTGCATCTCTGACCCTCATGGTTGAATGGTAAGTAGCTAAATCCCATAGTTTTTATATAAATGTGTTCCAAAGTCTGAAAATCGACGTGTAACCTTAAGAATTGTCACTACCGAAACGCATGTTTTCTTCAATTAAGTAAACCTTTTGGGGTTTCATGGAAAATCTTATGTTTGTATGTGTGTTCACCTCTTCAAAGATGTGTTTGCATGCCGTGTACTTGTTAGAATTCTTTATTTATGCTTAAAGTTAGCTAGAATTGTCACTACCGAAACAGTCACTACCGAAACATATGGTAGTGACCTGATGATTTCAGTAGTGACAAAATGAATTGGTAAGTAGTTCAATCCCATCATTTTTAAATAAATGTGTTGTGTGGACTAAAGGGCGGCCCAGAGCACCTTTTGGAAGATTTTGGGAGAGAAATGAACATCCATCCAACAGTGCAGTCACTACCGAAACACTGGATGTCACTACCGAAACAGTGCAGCACTACCGAAACACAGGATGTTTTGTAAAAAATTAAGTATATTGAGTAATCAACTAAAATGTTATGATACTGATTGGATTAATGTATGTTCAATTTCATCAATGAACAACTCTGGAATCAATATGATCAGTATTTAGCATTTTACAAAGAAATATTGCACTTAGATTTTGATGAATTGTATAAATTGAACTTGAAAATTTGGTAAAAAATTCATTTTTATGGATTTCATTGTGAAAACCTTCAAGAAATATTTGTAAAAATACTCTTCAGAGAAGGGAAGGAAACACAATCTGAACAGGTCAATAATAATACTTTTTTACTATAGTAAATGTGATGTTTCGGTAGTGACAATTTTTGGAAGAGGAAAAACATTCCAACACATTCTGAAAATACAATATAAAAATTGACTGTTCTTTTACTAGATAAGTGTCCTTTAGATATGGTACAATATACGTACGGACAAAGTTTTGGGAATAAAACATAAAAAAAATCCAAATATTTCCGACCTGACTTTGCACCAATTCGGTAGAATGGCCCATATACAGCCGCGGAAAAAAATAAGAGACCACTTCAAAATTATCAGTTTCTCTGGTTTTACTATTTATTGGTATGTGTTAAAGTAAAATGTACATTTCTGTTTTATTCTATAACCTACTGGCAACATTCCTACCAAATTTCAAATACAAATATTGTCATTTAGATCATTTATTTGCAGAAAAATGACAATTGGTCAAAATAGCAAAAAAGATGCAGTGTCTTCAGATCTCGAATAATGCAAAGAAAACAAGCTCATATTAATTTTTAAACTACACAATACTAATGCTTTAACTTAGGAAGAGTTCAGAAATCAATATTTGGTGGAATAACCTTGATTTAAAATCACAACTTTCATGTGTCTTGGCATGCTCTCCACCAGTCTTTCACATTGCCGTCGGGTGACTTTATGCTACTCCTGGCGCAAGAATTCAAGCAGCTCGGCTTCTTTTCATGGCTTGTGACCATCCATCTTCCTCTTGATCACATTTCAGAGTTTTTTTAATGGGATTCAGGTCTCGAAATTGGGCTGGCAATGACAGGGTCCTGATCTGGTGGTACTCCATCCACACCTTTACTGGCCTGGCTGTGTGGCATGGAGCATTACCCTGCTGGAAAAAACACTTCTCAGAGTTGGGGAACATTGTCAGAGCAAAAGGAAGCAAGTTTTTCTTCCGGGACAACGTTGTACTTTGCCTGGCTGAGGTTTGTAAAAGACCATAAGGATTGAACCAAAGCTGACTGGAGGTCCCTAAGTTCGTCTTCTCTGATGAGTCCAATTTCACAGTAGGTGCAAGACTCTGTGGCTTGTAGGCCTCTCCAGGTCTCAGTCTTACCATCAGACGACCATGTGTTGGGCAAAGCTGAAAATTGGACTCATCAGAGAAGACGAACTTAGGGACCTCCAGTCAGCTTTGGTTCAATCCTTATGGTCTTTTACAAACCTCAGCCAGGCAAAGTACAACGTTGTCCCGGAAGAAAAACTTGCTTCCTTTTGCTCTGACAATGTTCCCCAACTCTGAGAAGTGTTTTTTCCAGCAGGGCAATACTCCATGCCACACAGCCAGGCCAGTAAAGGTGTGGATGGAGTACCACCAGATCAGGACCCTGTTATTGCCAGCCCAATTTCGAGACCTGAATCCCATTAAAAAAACTCTGAAATGTGATCAAGAGGAAGATGGATGGTCACAAGCCATGAAAAGAAGCCGAGCTGCTTGAATTCTTGCGCCAGGAGTAGCATAAAGTCACCCGACGGCAATGTGAATGACTGGTGGAGAGCATGCCAAGACACATGAAAGTTGTGATTTTAAATCAAGGTTATTCCACCAAATATTGATTTCTGAACTCTTCCTAAGTTAAAGCATTAGTATTGTGTAGTTTAAAAATTAATATGAGCTTGTTTTCTTTGCATTATTCGAGATCTGAAGACACTGCATCTTTTTTGCTATTTTGACCAATTGTCATTTTTCTGCAAATAAATGATCTAAATGACAATATTTTTATTTGAAATTTGGTAGGAATGTTGCCAGTAGGTTATAGAATAAAACAGAAATGTACATTTTACTTTAACACATACCAATAAATAGTAAAACCAGATAAACTGATAATTTTGAAGTGGTCTCTTAATTTTTTCCGCGGCTGTATATATATACACACACACACATACATATATACACACATACACAGTTTAATTGCGACCAAACCTTGAATTTTGCTTGGCTACTCTCCTTGTCACTTCAAAGTAATTAAGCTGCGATGATGGAATTGGCAGGAGCTGTGTGACAGACTGGCATTCAGGCTACATTCCAAATAATTCACACCTTTAAAGTTAATCTGCAGTGTTAACACAGCAACAAAACCATTTAATTTCTTAATATCTCAATATAAATTTTAGGCTTTATGACCAAGAAAAAAAAACCCATGTTGCAGCAAAAGCATATTTGAATTTCATGAGGGACAACTGTTTTCAGAGACATTATTATCCAGAGCCAGTGAGTGGTAGAGAGACAGAAAGACAGGACAGGACGAGATATGAACGCACGGGAATGCCCACATATAGTGTCTGCTGGTTTTGCCACAGCCACAGCCACAACTTGTTTGACTGTACCTTTTTAAAAACTCCAACAAATATCCACTCTTACCATGAATCCTCTCTAAAACATGAGCATGATTAGCCAGCTCCACTGCACAGAGTAGACCCGGCAAACCTGGAGCAGCTTCCCCTGTATCTTTTTCATAGTGTGGGGTTTGATGCATGTTTCCTGTGAGATTTAATGACAGCCAAGTCACCGGTTTGGTATCATTTATTCTGAGGATTGATTGGAGGCAGGAGAGGCAGATGAATGAGATTGGGAAGTGTTTTAATTTAAAATATTGCTGCACAACCTGTAAAAGATAGCAGTCAGACATTCCATCCTTCAAAAAGCCTTCTATGGCCAGATACAGGGAGGGCAGAAGAGAGACACCATTATCCCCCCACTGAAAAATAACACAGTAATGATGCATGCAGCAACGCAGAAGGGAGATGATAACCACACTTTATTGGAAAACCGTTGTAGCAACTTGTAATTCACTTCTTTTGATGCAAATTCTTTTTCGGTGAGACATCCTAAATCTTGTAACATTAACACCAAACAGAGTTCTCATCTTACATCATGAAACATTTCAATTTGTTTCAAGTGGACTACTATGTCCACTCTCAATTAAGAACATGCAATTTAACCTTGAAAACCTGGTCTGACATGGTAGTATTTTCAGAGTACACAATGTAAAATTACCCAGACTAACAACAGACAGGACAGGTTTCTGTAGGATCTTATTTTTTCAGGGACTCTATGGCTGTGCCTCTATGATGTTCAAAGAGTCCTTCTCAAACTCATGGACCCTGCAAATTCAAGATGTAGCTTTTTTTTGTTGCTTCTTCAAGGACCTCTGTGGGATTTCTCGTCTGTCTTCTGTTGTCACTAGAGACGTTTACACAAGCACACAGAGGCGAGGAACTCTTGTCTGGAGATCCTCTATACCCTGATTCTAACAGTGTCTCTGTAGTAATGCCCCAGTTGGAGTTCACAGTAAGAGGTATGTTTAGAGAGATGTGCTGTGGTAACTGGTTGGTCACTTATAAAATGACTGTGTCATAGTTTTTCCTAAGAAAAAGTAGCTGAAAATAGAAGGTCATCATTTACATATCTGTGTGTATTCTGACCTTTGCTCCCAGATGAAAGACGAAGCTGAAAAAGGTCCCTAGCTTAGTCTGTTCAGGCTCGAGGGACTATGGTCAGCATTTATTTAGGACTGGCTTTACCTCATCAACCTGTTGCCAATTGAACACAAGATTTATAGTAATCGGGCAAAAGAACATGATTTAATCAATAGCAGGTGTTTTATTAATATTATAGCCAGCAATCTCTGGGTTATGAAAATCATTTAAACGTTTATTCATTCAATACTAGGTGTCTGATACCACCATTATGGTTACACTCAAGAACACCATTCATGAAACAACCATCAAGACAATAAGCCCCAAACCACTGCCACTATTGTCCTATACAATAGATTTAACATTATGACATTTTGTGGTACCACTCAGGTGTACTGCAGTATACACTATCTTTATCTCTTAATATATTGCTGAAACATTTAGGCATACTATAGGATAATGCAATATATTGTACTTAATGCATACTGTAACATATAGTAGAACCTTGTAATACTTATTTAAATTATTAATAATGATTTAAATGACTAAAATATTTTAGGCATCCAGTAGTATTCGGTTAGTTGATTGCATATTCTTGAAAGACTACAGGTATGATGTAAAACCTATGAATCACTCCCCGTTAATTTAACATCATCAACAACAACAACAAAACATAATGTTTTACTGTAGACACGTAGATCAAGCTATACACATTCCTAACATTATATGTTGCTGGTAATCTATTAACATCAATGTATTTGGTCAAAAGTGCTTGTTCAAATCGACTTTGTCACAAAATACCATTTCCTAATCAGTATACTGTAACATCTTATATTTTCATATGCGGTACTCAAAGAAGTAATTACAAGTGTTTTACCTTAAAAGCCCATGTCATTATTTCTTCCTATTTTCCCCCTTAACAGTCACAGTGCAGATGGCAAAGTTGCCATTAGTGCTATCAGTATTATTAGCTCTCCTGTCTGGCAGGGGCTTGCACAGTCTCCTAATTACACACTGCAGGTGAATCTGGATACACATAACCTGGCAGACATACACCACAATCACAAGGAGATGATGAGAACAGAGAGGTAAAAACTCTCTCTTAATGAACAGAGCATAGCAACAATCTCATTGACCAGTTCTCTGGGCCTTAGTGGTCCACCTGGAGGTCAGATGCAGCCCTGGCCACCATAAGAAGCCAGCGGGGGCAGATGCAGAAGGATTCTCCTGACAGGCTGAGTGGCAGCCATGCAGTACTACTCTCTGACTGACTGACTGACTGCTCTCATTGCACAGGCTGCTGCTGAGTGTGGTGAGGCCTGCCAGAGAACCATGAGGGCTTAGTCTGAAGGAGAGACAGGGTATATATATACTATATATATATAGTATATATTATATGAATGGTGTTCTTAAATGTAATCATATATATACTTCATACCAAACAACACTAAGTTAAGAGTCTTTACATCTCAGCATGCGCCTACATGCTAGTCTGATTCAGGGTGAGATCACTGGTTTAAGGGAGGAGTTCCTTAATTACTGTAATTGATTGTTGTCACTCAGTGCTAACTGCTTCATGAGTGAAGCTTACCATTGCTCCTTTAAATGGTCTGTCTGGATTGAGTGAAGGTTACCATTGCTCCTTTAAATGGTCTGTCTGGATTGCAGGAAGACTATTTTGGGTCATTAATCCACATATTAACGAGTTGACAAGTAGAGTATTTCCTCTCGAACAATCAAAAACAAATACTTTAGAAAGACTATATTGAGAAGAAAGGACTCAAAGTCGAAACTCAGTGCACCAAAAGTGAACACACCTGTGATCACTGACACAAGAGATAGAAAACGTTGAAATACCTGAGGACTTGTAAGAAACTGATTGTGAGCTTTGAAATGGATGAAAAAGGATACTGGATTAGTGACCAAAACTAAAAATGAGTTGAAACCCAGTTGCAGCAGTAATCAGGAGGTATAGAATAAGCCATAGCACCACTAATCAGAGCTGCAGTGGCTGTCTTCCTTTAAATGACGCCATGGACATGGATCAATATTACGAACACATTCTTTGGTCAGATGAGACCAAGATTATTGTGTTTGTCTCAGATGGGGTCCAGCATGTTTGACATGTACCTGACCAGAACAACCACAGTGAATGTATAGTCCTTACAGTGAAACAGAGGTGGGAGTGTGATGATATGGGGCTGCATGAGTGCAAAAGGTGTTGGTGTGCATTTATAGATGGCCCCATGAATGCCTGTGGGTATACCAAAATACTGGCTGACAAGATGGCTCCGTCTCCAGAAGCTTGTCAAAAGAGGAATATTCCAGCATGAAAATGATCCAAAGCACACTGCCAAAAGAAGAAAAGTGAAAACTATGACCTGGCCAAATATGTCGCATGACTTGAATCCAACAGAACATCTTGGGGTATTTTGAAGAGAAGGGTAGAGCAGCACAACCCCTCCGGCAAAGAGCAGCTGAAAAATTGTCTCCGGAAATGGTTGCAATACTAGTATCCTCCCTGCCTAGGAAGATTGAGTGTCATCAAAAATAAAGGTGGACATCCTAAGTACTGAATAAAATACTACATTCTTAGTAGTAAAAGATCTGCTATCTTTTGTTGCACTGAGTTTCCACTGAGGGACCGCTAGTTGTAATACATACAATCTGAACTGTTTTATTTTATTTTACATAAGAGCAAATGCCTTACTGTCCAACTTAGAGGTGATGCAATTACTGTAAGGTACTCACTTCAATAGTATACTGTAGATGCTATGAGTAACAATTTTAGAAGACCTGTGCTCAGTCTATCAGCATATGTGACACAGCATCTCTCTCATGTTCTTATTACATAGGGAGAGGCATATCGGGTGGAATACAAACTTTATTATGATTGACATCTCATGTTATGGATACTGTCACAACAGGGCTCCTACCAAGGAAACATAGGACTGGAAACTTTGGCTCAGGTTGCCAAAGCTGAACTCACAAAGGGCTTAACTGCCTCTGCATTGAAATCAAACGCGAGACACTCATTCCTTAATTTTTTTTTCTTCATATTTGTGTGATACCTTGCAAATTGAAAGTTTGTGTATTTCCTAAGGGGGCTCTTTAGAAAGCCAGTGGATACTGTGAACACAACATCCTTCCATGCACACTATTTACCCCTGGATTGCTTCAGGCTAATGTCTCAATAATTTTCACTCCTTTTTCTCAGGTCCTTCCCACAAAGGACTTGACTAATGATCCATGGACAAAATGAAGCATTTAAATTTATTCATTAATCATTCATCTCCAGCTCATTGAAAATGCTAAACTTCCACAAAATTAAGATTGAATATTGAAAAGTGATTGAGGGAGACAGCTCTCGGAGGAGACGAGAGAGCCGGGCATAAACAAAAGCGGCAAGAGGAGAGTGGTGTACTCCAGGATGCTGGCCAGACAGGGAGCTAGTACTACATTTAGGGTTACGAGGTACACTAACTGCTAGTTGAGGTCACCAAGCTTTAGCAGGTGTAATTAGATCTCGAGATGTGGAGGAGCGTAGAATTTCTGTCAACATGGCCTGTAATTATTCTCTTTTCCAATTAATGGTGACATAGATTAATTATCTGATGAGGCAAAGCCAATTGCAATCATTCACCCAGCTAAAATTAGATCATTCCTGACAGCAGCATGAAAGTCACCTGTTTCATTGTTATGGATTTGCTGCTGGTTAGAGAGGTGGGGAAGAGGGGGAAGGTACGGTTGGGGGTGGGGTGAGGTGGGGGGGGGCAGGGTGTGTGTGTGTGGAGTGAGTCGTGCTGGAGTGAGTTGTCTGGCACAGGTGAGGTTCCAATTACAACGCTATCTGAACTGCAGGCATCTTGCCGCTCAATCCGTTGGCGTCCGGGTTGGACTGTTTGTTTGCGCCGTCGCCGGTGGTAGTTGAGTCATCTGTCAGTGAGTGCAGGAAAGCCGAGAGGCGTTGAATTGCCTTTGACAACTCCTCCTGTTCAAATAAAAGGGGGGCAAATGGAATCAATGGGAGAAGGCTAATTAAGAAAAGCAGAGCTGGTGTTGCTGTTGAGGGAGAGAGAGAGAGAGAGAGAGAGAGAGAGAGCAAGCTGCGGCACAGACACACAAAGAGCGACACTGATATTCTGCTTTCATGACAAACCCACTCAGATGGTGCAGTGAGGTGTAGTCTGCAGCTTTTTTATTGTGTGAGGAGACAGCAAGAGAGAGAGAGAGTGAGAAAGGGAGGAAGAGCAAGAGAATGAACAACAGAAAGGACACAAAAACGCTCCTGGTGAACTGTGTGTGCAGGTTCAGTGCCCACTCTTGTTTTTTAAAAACCTCAGCAACCAGTTTTTCTATTAAACTGCCTTGCACTGTCAACCAGCTTGGGGATCTGACCAGCTCAGCCATGCAGAAATTCTCTGACTAACAATTATATCAGAAACAAGATCTTGGATTACGGCCCCACGGGACCAGCGCAGTGGGCGTCTCTTCCAATTATTACCGGCCATTCACAACTCTCCACTCTGCGCTCTGTTGTTAGTGAGTGTCAAATATTGGTCTCCCTGGTGTACACTTGCATAACAGGCAGGAAAAAAGTGAAGTGCCAGATTTGGCAGCCGTGCCGTGGTGTGGCGTGGCGTGGCACGAGGCACCCTCAACTCAACACCCTCAGCTGTTCTCCAGAGTTAACTTCATCTCAACAGCCTCCTCCCCACACATGATTTTCTTCCGGAGCACAGGAAGCAGATCCTGTGGAGGAGAGTTCTAATGTGTGGTGTGTGTGAGTGTGTCATAATGGTGCATCTCACTGGGGGGAGGAGAAATGCTGATAGGGGCTGAGTGCTCATCATGCTTTCCTAGGAAGGCCTTTTGAGAAAGGAACGCCAGCGCTTTGGCAAACAAAACTCATAGGATGCCTTTACTGATCGAGGAGGTGCAGGCTCAACACGTTTACTGATGGAGGAGGCACAGACTCAACACGTTTACTGATGGAGGAGGCGCAGGCTCAACACCACTCCCTTTACTGATGGAGGAGACGCAGGCTCAACGCCAATACGTTTACTGACGGAGGAGGTGCAGGCTCAACGCCAATACGTTTACTGATGGAGGAGGTGCAGGCTCAACACGCTTACTGATGGAGGAGGTGCAGGCTCAACACTCCGTTTACTGATGGAGGAGGCGCAGGCTAAATGCCACTCCCTGCAGTAACTGATACCGTGGATTATGACTCGCTTTTAAGGCTGTGAAAAGAGTGATTGACGTCTCACAAAAGCGTTTTAATCTCTTACATTTTTATCTTGCCATGTGTTGACCATGTGACTGATAGCACTGTGTGTGTGGCTACCTGCCACTATAACCGCAGGTGAAAGGCACTACATAGAAAAGGGATCTAGTGGTGACAAATACAACACAGCACAGGGTTGAAATATGTTCAGAAACTTTCAACATTCTGTATGTCAATCTCAGATCTCATACTTATTAATATACAGCCGCGGAAAAAATTAAGAGATCACTTCAAAATTATCAGTTTCTCTGGTTTTACTATTTATTGGTATGTGTTAAAGTAAAATGTAAATTTTAGTTTTATTCTATAACCTACTGGCAACATTCCTACCAAATTTCAAATAAAAATATTGTCATTTAGATCATTTATTTGCAGAAAAATGACAATTGGTCAAAATGTCTTCAGTTCTCGAATAATGCAAAGAAAACAAGCTCATATTCATTTTTAAACTACACAATACTAATGCTTTAACTTAGGAAGAGTTCAGAAATCAATATTTGGTGGAATAACCTTGATTTAAAATCACAACTTTCATGTGTCTTGGCATGCTCTCCACCAGTCTTTCACATTGCCGTTGGGTGACTTTATGCTACTCCTGGCGCAAGAATTCAAGCAGCTCGGCTTCTTTTCATGGCTTGTGACCATCCATCTTCCTCTTGATCACATTTCAGAGGTTTTTTTTATGGGATTCAGGTCTCGAAATTGGGCTGGCCATGACAGGGTCCTGATCTGGTGATACTCCATCCACACCTTTACTGGCCTGGCTGTGTGGCATGGAGCATTGCCCTGCTGGAAAAAACACTTCTCAGAGTTGGGGAACATTGTCAGAGCAAAAGGAAGCAAGTTTTTTTTCCGGGACAACGTTGTACTTTGCCTGGCTGAGGTTTGTAAAAGACCATAAGGATTGAACCAAAGCGGACTGGAGGGTCTCCTAGTTCGTCTTCTCTGATGAGTCCAATTTTCAGCTTTGCCCAACACATGGTCGTCTGATGGTTAGACGGAGACCTGGAGAGGCCTACAAGCCACAGAGTCTTGCACCTACTGTGAAATTGGAAAAAACCTCTGAAATGTGATCAAGAGGAAGATGGATGGTCACAAGCCATGAAAAGAAGCCGAGCTGCTTGAATTCTTGCGCCAGGAGTAGCATAAAGTCACCCAACGGCAATGTGAAAGACTGGTGGAGAGCATGCCAAGACACATGAAAGTTGTGATTTTAAATCAAGGTTATTCCACCAAATATTGATTTCTGAACTCTTCCTAAGTTAAAGCATTAGTATTGTGTAGTTTAAAAATGAATATGAGCTTGTTTTCTTTGCATTATTCGAGATCTGAAGACACTGCATCTTTTTTGCTATTTTGACCAATTGTCATTTTTCTGCAAATAAATGATCTAGATGACAATATTTTTATTTGAAATTTGGTAGGAATGTTGCCAGTAGGTTATAGAATAAAACTAAAATGTACATTTTACTTTAACACATACCAATAAATAGTAAAACCAGAGAAACTGATAATTTTGAAGTGGTCTCTTAATTTTTTCCGCGGCTGTATGTTGCAAGACTTTCATACATTCAGTCAATAATGATGTCATCTATGACATTACTGTAGACAAGCTAGCACTCAAAATTAGTGTCATTAGACACAAAATAAAAGCTGTTTTTGTAACACAGTAAAAGACTGTTGTACTGTTGTAATCAATATGGGGAACAATATATCCCAATTTTTTTTTAATTCTATATGGAATCTGTTGTAAGCAGTCTTGAAGTTGTCCTGGTGCTGCTCCAAAATGATTGGCCACTTTGCTGAAGATGATTGAAAGGGCTTATAAAAAAATCACTTCATCACTTATTAATCTTAATATTATATTTAAAATAGAAAACTAATCTTAACTTTATTTGAGGAGTTTAGTCTGAGAATAAAGCAACCATTAGTGAAAAATAATATGATCTCGTCTCAGTATGAGCTCATGCATTTTTAATTAATGTTACATTTTTAAGTGTTTAAGACGTTTTAAACAGTAATCAATGATTTTCTGTTAGACTAGGGTATACAAATGAGGTGACACAGGGCCCAAATCCCTTGGTCATCCATCATGGTAAAGATGCAAGAAGATCATTGCACTGCTGTTAGGCAAAAGTGTGTTGACTTGCACAAGTCAGGGAATGAAAACAAGAAGATATCCGCTCAACTTTAAATGCCCATATGGACAGTTAGGGCAACCATTAACCACTAAGTTATTTTTATTTTTTTAAAGCTATCATAAAACAGCATGGAAGAGGATGCAAGGTTATTTGGTCTGCTATCACAGTGAAGAGGATGGTCAGAGAAGTAAAAAATCTCCAAAGACCACAGTTTCAGAGTTTGGTAGCATCATGGGGTCACTGTGTCTCCAAATCCTCCATGAGACGTCACCTCCATGCTAACAAATGTCTGGAAGGTCGGCCAGAAAGAAGCTTTTCCTATCTTTTCATCACAGGCGCTTGGATTGGAAGTTTAACTGGGACAGGGTGCTGTGACTCCAAATGCTCCAGGTGGGCTTGGCATAAAAATAAAGATGGCTGTGTGTGTGTGTGTGGGTTTGGCATAGAAATAAAGATGGCTACAGAGAATAGCCCTTAACACCAAGTGTTAAATATAGTGGAGGATCAACAATGCTGTGAGGCTGTTTCTCCATCAACAGCCCTGATAGTATTTTTCACATAAATGGCATTATGTGTGAGTGTGTAGTGTGTGTTTGAGTGTGTATGTGTCTACTAATGTCTCTACACTATTGATGTGTATAAGCACGTTTGTGTGTGTGTGTGTGTGATGAGTGCAGATGTGTGTTGGTCTGTATTCCCAAATGTCTTTGTGTGTGTGTGTCTGTGGAGTATCTGAGTATGAGTGTACGTATGTGTGTGTATGCCCATTGCCATGTGTATGTGTGTGTGTGTGTGTGTGTGTGTGACTGTATGTACTGTAGCTGTGTGTGTGTCAGTAAGTGAGTGTGTGTGTGTGTGTGTGTCAGTAAGTGAGTGTGTGTGTGTGTGCTTGTGTGTGTGTGTCAGTAAGTGTGTGTGTGTGTGTCAGTAAGTGAGTGTGTGAGTGTGTGTGTGTGTGCTGCCCTGAGAGGATCTCTGACGGCACTGCTGCCTGCATGTCCTTCACACTCGGCGGATCTCTGAGAACTCCTCGCCTTCATGCTCCACTCGCCCGCCTGACTCCGTGCTCCATTCGCCCGCCTGACTCCGGCACAAGCTTGCTCTGACTACAGCACCAAAACAAGAGCGCCCACTCTGCAACGGCTCAGGGTGCGGCGGCCAATTACTCCACTGCTCTAATGCTACACTAATGTCTAATGCCACACAGCAAAATGGCTTCTGTTAAAACACGGTTCTGGTTTGGCTGTACTCACTTTAAAATTAAAGAGAGAACATGATTGACATTAAAGCAAAAAAAAAAAAAAATATTATAATAAAACAATTATAATCTAGGATGCTCATCCTGACTGACGAGTAAGACAGAATTCTAAAAAAACACACACTTCCCTTCTGAAGTAGAGGTGGATGACATGTTTAATAGTTTAGTAGCCAGAGTAGAGAACTGTACGAAGGACCTACCTCTGCCATACACTTCATTCTGTCAAGTTTAAATGCAAGAGTGGATGGGGCCAATGTTAACCACTGGATCTAAGTCGCTCACTAATCACTGAAAGTCCAGGTACTATTACACTGGTAACAGTGGTTGTACTTTGTGTTCCTATGATAAGGTAAATGTCCTGTGTCAGGATTAGCATGAGGTGTCCTGATATCAATTCATATTCTAATACATTTCAGTTCAGAATTAAGAAAACAGTGTGAAATGACCCTGTGTGAAAACTGCTCTCTTGGACTGTAACACATATCATATTAAGAATATAAAATGAAGTGTGTGCTACCCACTTTCTGAAATGGAGCTGGCATGGTGGATAACAACAGGCTGGAGTTCTTTGTGCTCTCCTGTTGAGTGGCTGCGGTGCCACAGGACGTGCTGTGCGAACATGAACGCGTGAGTGTAGCCCCTGACGCTAGGCTACATATGCTACGCTAGCCACCTGCTGAGTCGGTTCCGGCGGACAGCTCTCATCATAAAGATTCATCACTATCAGTGCGTCCGCTTCGACCTTATCTCAAGTCTCTGTTCCTACCAGCTCCTAACTCAGGAGGAGAGGACTCCCAGCTCTTGTGGAGCTGCAGTCAGTGTAGGCATATGTCTGCATGTGCTGTAAGGTCATACCTGTGCATTTGTAACAAAGTCACCATCAATAAACACGAAACAGGACATTCTCAGAGTCATGTCTTAAACATGATATATGTGCAAATTCTAGGAGATTTCTGCTCCATTGTGCACTCTAGGGTGATGATAAATGATGAGTTACCCACTAATCTGATCACCACTCAAAGATGACCTTACAGAGATCTAAAGTAAAGACTAATGCAAGATTCAGCAGGCCATCCAGTACCTCTCCCATGCCCCACTGCAAATCTCCCTCACACAAAGGGTGCTCTCGCTCCGTGCACTGGGGAAAGAAATGTTAGGTTTCACATACTGATATGCAGCCCTCATATACGTCTGCTGGCGAAGAGACCAGTTTATTAGTGAACTCCCACCACACACATCATTAATTTCCTCATTCACCGCTGTGAACAGCTAAGGAAGGTGTCTATAACGGCGGGGTGGTAGCAACAAAGCAACCCATGTCATTTGCCAATACCTATAACATCGGGCCTTTATAAAGCGTGTCCATTACATCTAGTAGTTTAGTGTTTATGTGGTGGTGTAATGTAAATCATGCAAACCCATGACACTGCACTGCATTGCCTGTGTGGGTGTACCTGTGTGTGATTGTTAGTGTTCCCTCCAAGAAACCAAAAAACACACAAATAAAAGTATCAGTGCAGCACTATTCCACAGATACACTACCTGCACGGTTGTTATTTTCTGGTTGTTGGCATTAGAGAGGCTCTGGAAATAGGCCAGTTCAGCTTGACTGTGGAGGCTGCGGTGGTTGAAGTATTTCACCATGGCTTTGTGCATCCTCTTCTGCAACAAAGAAAGCTGGGGGGGAGGTAAGAGAGAGAGTGTGAGAGAGAGCGAGAGAGAGAGAGAAAGGAGGAAGGGAGTGAGAGAGAAAGAGAGGAGAGAGAGAGAGAGGGGGAGAGAGAGAGGAGGAATTGGTAAGGCAGGAGAGGAAATTAATGGCAGTGTTCAAGAAGAATGATGGAGGGAAATAGAGAAAGCAGTCAATAGCCCATTCTGCAGTACACGGGCCTGACAGGAATTTCACAGTCTCTTGGTTTCTCTGCCCACCCATGTGCATTCATCAGAAACCAGTCACATCTGGCTGCCAGGATGGGGGGTTAATTTTCTCTAAATGCTTCAGCGGTTTTGTTCTAGCCGAGGCAAACTCTGTGACTGCAAAGCTGATGAGTAAAATATTTCTACTTCACCCAGTTTAACTTTATACCAATCCCCTCAAGACATATTTTACACATACACAAAGAAGTCATGAACCCCCCACCGAACGCAGAAATTATACCGAGTCCATTGGAGAGACATGCTGCTGCTCTTCTTTATTATTTGAGCAGTTTTTTGAGCGAATAAAGGGGAGCTGCTATACTGAGGGATGCCATTGCTGTGTCAACCCCATCTCTCCCTCTCTCTCTCTCTTCTTTTAAGCTTATCATTGCTTAGCAATGTGCTCTCCCGAGCATGAGAAAACTAAAGAGAATTAGCTCAGCCATCATCTGCTGAAGGGAGGAGAAAAGACAGGAATTTCGCTTATAGAACAAAGTGTTCCAGTGTCTGAAAAGCTTCCTGTTTTTATTTGATGTTGATTGTGATGCTGAAAAGATTAACATTTTGGAAAAAATGTAAGGTAATATGGAACCTAAAACAGCCTTTTTTCCATATTGATTCTGCTGTAAACATTACAACAACAAAAAAAAGCCACAGAGTATAATGTAGTATAGCTGATACAAAAACAATATGAAAGCCAACATGACACCCATCTTACATTAATACTAGCACTAAACAACAGCATAAAAAACTAGATAGTGCAACTTTCAGCCAAACCAGTCCACTTGTGTAGCCCTTTTACCACAGCAGATAGATTAGATGTCCTAAAATGTTTGATTAGGGGGACATATTCTTTGGTTGAGCGCCCAAATTGGATGCACTGGTGTCAGCCGCGGGATGCGGGCTGTAGGGTGCCGTGGGGAGAGGACACTGAGGATTACTGCCAGCAAGGGCCGAAAAGTTCACCACACAACAGACTGCCAAGGTTAACTTGATACTTCC
The DNA here is from genome assembly GCF_963457725.1 of Sprattus sprattus. Lineage (NCBI taxonomy): Eukaryota > Metazoa > Chordata > Actinopteri > Clupeiformes > Clupeidae > Sprattus > Sprattus sprattus. The sequence goes on along the minus strand of NC_137923.1, from coordinate 29,657,564 downwards.
TGTGGATTTCTTGAAATGTGTACAATGTAATCATATAAAGGAAAACTTACTTTGCTTTAAAAGGAATCTATGCAGCAGCTATGTTTGGCAACAGGTCTCATTTAAAGCATGTTTTGGTGGATCATTTTTCACTGTGTCTTTGTGACCTTCAGCCTCCTATGGATACGGTGGCTGTTATGGACAACCAGTCACCCGCATCTACTCAGACACACACAACAGCAGCATCTCCTCAGACACACACGACAACAGCATCTCCTCAGACACACACCCAACAATAGCATCTCCTCAGACACAACAACAGCATCTCTTCAGACACATACACAACAACAGCATCTCCTCAGACACACACCCAACAACAGCATCTCATCAGACACACACACGACAACAGCATCTCCTCAGACACACACCCAACAACAGCATCTCCTCAGACACGACAACAGCATCTCCTCAGACACACACCCAACAACAGCATCTCCTCAGACACAACAACAGCATCTCTTCAGACACATACACAACAACAGCATCTCCTCAGACACACACAAAACAACAGCATCTCCTCAGACACACACGACAACAGCATCTCCTCAGACACACACACAACAACAGCATCTCCTCAGACACACACCCAACAACAGCATCTCATCAGACACACACGACAACAGCATCTCCTCAGACACTCACACAACAACAGCATCTTCTCAGACACGACAACAGCATCTCCTCAGACACACACGACAACAGCATCTCCTTAGTCACACCCACGGCAACAGCATCTCCTCAGACACACACAACAGCAACATCTCCTCAGACACACACACAGCAACAGCATCTCCTCAGACACACACAACAACAGCATCTCCTCAGACACACACTACAACAGCATCTCCTCAGACACACACACAACAACAGCATCTTCTCAGACACACACACAACAACAGCATCTACTCAGACGCATACACAACAACAGGCTGTGAATTCCATTGCTGGCATCTGCACACAGTTTGTGCTGTGGCCTACTGCTGCGTGGGACGATCTGCGACAAACACGCCTTTGCTGAGGAGGCACCGCTTGTGTTTCCACATTAATGGAGCACTGATGTAGTTTGATGGATGGATGGATTCATCCACACCTCTCACCGGTCTCTTGACCTCCAGAGAATCTGCCCTCGCTTAAGAGCACGCTTATATTTACCCTAAAGAGGCAACCTGAAGAGCACCCTTATATTTACCCTAAAGAGTCCGCCTGAAGTCTGTGCTCAGGGTCACTTCAGAGCTCTGCATTCACAAGGAGAACCAGGTGCTGTACAGCCTCCAAAACAAACACTCCAGGTTTTAAAACAATAACAACCCAACAATATACATAGTTATTTCAAAACAATAACCATACAGATATCTAAACCCAAGGATATAGGATATGGACAGAAAACCAACCAAACCAAACCAAACACCAGCAAGAGTCTACCAGAAAAAAAAAAAACAGCTATAGATCTGTATAGACTGTCAAATTTTATAATACCAACATTCCCTAGTATGCACATTTTTTTTCCAAAGAAGAAAAGAAAGAACACCAAGTCAGTGAAAAATAAACAACAAACTCTTGGAGCTGAATACTGAGTAAAAGAAAATCAGGCTTTGATCATGAGCGTGGCAAATCCCGTCCACAGGATTTCAGTTTTGCATGCATTTCTCACTTGATAACATTCATGTAGTTAGATGAGGACTCACAGAAGTATTAGTCTTTTTTCTGAGGAAGCAAACAATGTGTTTTACTCCTTGCAAAGGCAGCGAGTACAAATAAAAGATTGCCATCTAATAGCAAAAACGTGTAGTTCTGGTATTCATTTTCTGATACGCCCACTGCATGAAAATGTTCCACATAAATCTTGCTCAGCTTAGCAATCAATCTTTTTTCCACCTTTTGCGCAAAATAAATAAAAAATCCCCTAACTTCCACATTTTATAGTGTTCCAAAGTGATGGACATGCTGACTCTGTGCGGCCATCTGCAGCTCTCTTCTCCCTCATACTCCCCCTGGTGAAAAAAATAAAGATCCACCCTATATAGCCCTACATTAGAGCGTGGCTGTCGCTCGCACTCCTCCACTAAACTTATCTCATCAAGATTAGATTACTGCGGCGCCCTGCATGCTGGCTGCCCAACTAAAACCAGTCACAAATTACAGTCCGTGCCGAGCGCAGCAGTTCGTGTCATCATGCATATACCTCTACCTCTCAGGCGTCACATCCCGGTGACATCTGCTCCCTATCTGCTCAGCAGCCCCTTTCTTCTGAGACGGAATACTGATTTGTGAATAATTACACAATTGGTTGGTGTGTAAACACAAAAACACACACACATACACACACACAGACCAGTTTAAGTGCAAAGACCCCCATCAGCAGAGGTAAATAAAGTGCATGCATAAAGTGGTATGCTTAAATCTCAGATCTGACCCTGTAAACCACCCCGAATGACCCACAGATTGCACCAGATTTTATTCATTTGTCCCGATATGCGGCTGAGGGTGGGTGTGACCATACATATACTGTATGTATGTATAAACTACATACTACATGTAAATTCTACACAACATCGTCATTCATATTCCATCATGCAGTCATAAATTAATTTAGTTTCACATGAACGGGTGTGAGTTTACCTGTTTACGTTCCTGGAATGACACTTCGGCTCGGTTCTTCTGGTCAAAAACCCACACAGCCTCTCGCTTGGCGATCATCAGGCCTTTCTGCAAGTCGCGGTACTCGTGCGCTATCCTCACATTCTCCTGTAGGGCCTCCCTTAGATCTGCCTACAAACAGACAAGCAGGGACTGTGAGAACAAGTTTTATCAAAGACACAGCTGTAGACACCAAGCTGAACCCCCAAGACTGTGGCATTAGTGTGCTTCAGACTACCATTAGCTCTGTGGACCAGATGAAACGCTAGTCTTCCTCAACCACACACTTAAAGCCCAATAGACTACAATGTGGGACACTAATTTGCTTTCGAAAGGTAACCTTGCATTGGGGTGTCGCTGTGTCAAAACAAAAAGACAAAGTAGTCTTAACGTAGTTCACACATACATGACCCCTTATGGGAGAAATTTCTAATGCTGATTTCCTCATCCCCAACGCCCTATGGATTTGTGCTGTAGTCCTGCACCTGTCTACCTGATCTGGCTTATGAACCAATCAGAAGGTCTAATTAGTGAGATAAAGTGTATTCGAGCTGGACAGTGCGACCTGTGGAAGAGGGAACCCTGCCTTGAGCCACTTCAAAGGCTGGTGCAGTCAGCATTAGTCTCCCCCATTTTACAAATTGCGGTGTGCATAATGACAGTATTTGGCTCATGAATATTCATGTACAGTCCAGTAGAATGTAGCTAATCACTGCACGCCAAACTATTTAAATGTCCAATTTATTACATGCACTCCTGTGTAAATCAACCCAGTATATAGTATGTGATATGTATGTATATGGGTTCTGGTTAAATCCCACTGAAGTCCAGGTATAGAACTGTATGCACTGCATATATTGAGAATATGCTGTGGTGGAGAGGCTGGAGTGTGTATAGATATTAGGGATGTGTTGAGAGAGACCCGGGTGGGGTACGGGAGCTGGAGACTGTGAGCAGGATATGGCCCAGTGTTCCGGTGAGAGGTAAGAGGGTTATGTGATTGAGTGCTGAAACACTGGTGGAGTATCTGGAAGAGTGGGGAGGTTTGGACATGTTTGGAACACATTGGCTTAAGGTCTGTGTTCAGCTGGATGGCAGGGATGCATCTTAAAAAAAGAATAAAATACAAAAATCCCCTCATGCTGTGAGTGATTCAAATTGAAATTGGTGTAGGTGTGTGTGTGTTGTTAGCATTGTCAAGATGTAAAAACAGCAAATATTTGAATGCATGGTTTATGTAAATGGTTCGTCTTTGAGAGGGGATATAGAGAACTGTTATTCATACATCTGCTGGCATGTGTACCTTTTAGCTTAAACCTTCGACTGAGGGAAGGAGGTGGTGTGCATGATGGGCATGACTGACAAAGAAAGTAAGTAACTGAGTGTCTGTTTTAGTGTCTGTGGCTGTGCCTGTTTTTGTGTGTCTGTATCTGTGTCTGTTTATGTGTCTGTTTATGTGTTTTTGTGTGTGTCTGTGTTTGTTAAGTACAAATGTGTGTAAGTGTGCGCTCATACACTCTCAGCATGAACTAGGGCACAGGACACAGCCAGACATTAATAATAATATATTATTCAGGAGAGCATGCAAATACATTATAATAAATAACTGTCTGTTTTCCTGCCTGCCCCTTCTCATCTGCAGACCGTCTCCAAGCCATCGGCGCTGTGACTGAATATCTGAACTGTACCTGTAGAAATAATGAAGTGTATCTCTGCAGTAAAACAGAACAGCACTAAACTGATGAGTTTAACCCAGCTGAAAGAACGGCTGTAAACATGACAAATGCCTGCTATTGATTTCAGCTTTAATTACTCCACGCAGCACTGACAAACCCCATCTGACGTGGTTGTGAAGTGGAAATGGAACAAATTACACTTCATTGCCCATAAGAAACTGATGGTGTCGGCAGTTTGCATTGTTTACTTTCTTCGCTCCGAACACACTGGCCCTGATCGCATTAGGGGACACTATTCGTGAGGAGACATGCCGGGCGATGAAGGTTAAATCAAGACTCTGGGGGACACGCCTGGCGTCAAGATGGTGGTCACCCAGAGATGGTGAATTTGGTGAATGGTGTCAACCAAGTGACCCTGGTGAATTATTAGCGATCAGTTGTTACCATGGAAGAGCAATGACTACAGAGAGTCATTTGAGCTATACTGCTATCCTCCTGAGATACGGTTAGACAGTGGCTCTGAATCACATGAAGGGAGCAGCACCATGGTCCTGGGTGTGATCCTGTAACAGTAAATAACGTACCTGTACATTGTTACGTCGAAAACAGTCTGCTAGAGCAAACCGATATGAAAATAATAAGATGCCTAAAAAAAATCATTCACAAAAAGAGGGGAATCATTGATGCGTCAGGTGCAATAATGAGGTATCTCTGACAGTTCTGTTGACAGTGCTTTGCCATCATTAAGAATCCTGTCAGACTACCATAATAAAGCCAGCACCTGTCAATACAGACGTATCTAATATGCCTGCTCGAGTGTGTGCAATTCCTGCACTACTGTTAGTTCCATCTACCATACACAGTAAAAAAATTAGTGAGTAAAGGCGGGCGGACGTCTTCTAATAAGCTTTATCAGACCTTATCTATCTTTTAAATAATATTCCTTTTAAAATAATCTTTGCTCTTCCATGTCTTTACCTTATTTTCAAGCTGAATTAATTTAAATTAATCAAATTAACAAAGGCCAGACAGAACTTGACAGAACGTATTGGTAGAACATGTGAGTGGAAGTTGATTTGAGTCAGGTTTGGTTCCCAGACTAAGTGTGAGTGTGCCCATTCTTAGATGATCACCCCTGCTTCAAGGTCTTTGTCTCTGAACATACAATCTGTTTTCATTCACTATATATATCCAAGCAGAGAGACAGCTTTGTCTATTCATGTGACGGGATCTATGAGGAGGAGACCACTCAGGTGTGTGTCTCTACACAGGCTACACATTCACAGGGGGTTGGAATATGCACAAGTACTGGAGGGAGAGGCCCATTTGCTAGCGATTAAAATGCTAATACCTGGGGACACTGGAGCTAAGGCACCCTAAGGAAAACACTGAAGCTTACTAAAGCTTAGAGGTTAAAGAGATGGTTAACCTGGTTACAGAATAAATAGTTTCAGGACAGTGATATACTGCTGTGCACCAGTGGTGGAAAGTTAATCTACTCAAATACTGTACTTCCACTCCGTTACATTTCAGAGGGAAATATTGTTCTACTCTGCTACATTTATTTGACAGCTTGGCTACTAGTAACTCTAAAGACACAATGGATAATATAAAAAGCTTTTCAATTACAACACAATGTTAAAGATTCAACCTTTTTGGCTTCTGACATCGTAAAAAAGCAGTGTGTAGCGGTGGTCACGTTTCAGATGTCTATTAGTAAACAGCTTTACAAAATAGAGAATTCTGCCTCTGAACTTCTCACATGATTTCAGTGAATGTTCAAATGATCTAATATCTCATCAAAAAAACAAAGTTCATCAAGTTCAATCATATTCCTGAATGCGGGTATTTCAAGTGAAGTGTTACTTGGCAACAACACAAGTCAATTTGGAAAAAAGGTGATCTACCCTGGTGGTCGCAACACAATAAATTAGGTCAATGTCTCACCTAATGTCTTGACATTATGCTGCTTGCTATATCCTACTTCATGCACACTGACTCCAGAATTCAATGACCAACCATTACAGTGGGTTGATACAGAGTGGCTGCACACTTTCCAGCAAGAAGCTCACACACAACACAGTCGGTTTCCCAAACACCGCCAGTCCTGTTGTTTTCCTTTCTTGATTAAGCTGCTTTTTGTCATTGCGGTTGTTGTTTCCTGCAGGAGAAGCTTCCAAAAGGCTCTCCGCATTGCTGACTTTTATCTGGCTAATGGCAGTCAGAGTCTATGAGGAAGACTTTTAATTCTCAAATTGTCTCGCGCCAACAACTTTTTTAGAATTGCTGCACCCGAGTGCATGGCGGATTAGGCTCCATTGCCTTTTCTTGTTTTGAACTAATGCATTCTTGATCACCGTTTAATGAAACTATATACCACATGGCGATTTCACATTAGATAAGCCATGTGAGACTCTCATCAGGCAGTGGGCTCAGGCTGGGGTGGCAATCCTGCCACTGAACCTCACAATAAAATGCCTTTCCCATTAAAATTGGACGGCGATAATTTCTAATGTGCATTTCATGCATTTACTACATATTATTATTTGTCATATAGGGATGGGCAAAGGGCACTGTGAGAGTAAATATCTGTTTGTGGGTTCAAATGTACTGAGACATGGAGTTGTTTAGATTATCATCATCAACAGCAAATTGGGCAATAAACTGGCCTGAGTCCAGCTTTAAAAAGCATATCAGTGTTAAAAAGCATATTACTCTCTTTACTTATGAGTCTAAACTTTTTTGTAGTTATACACCGAAAAATATATTAAATTTATGATTAGGTACCTCCCACAGCAGCCAAACCTCTCAAGGCCAAATGCAAGTACTCATACCCAACAACCTATCTGAAGTATTATAACAACAGTATGCACTACAACCATCGTACTGATACTTAACAATACTTAACAACAACAACTACAACTACTAAAGATGCCTTCATGAACATTTCACTAGGGTTGTCAAGTGGACTGTCTAATTATCTTAACATCACTGTCATTATACTATGGGATGCCACACGCTATCCAGGGTAAGGGGCGGTAGGGTTAGTGGGGTAACCCACATGGGAGTATGAACCCGGGGTAGGGTATGGGTAGGAATTAAGTACGGACCCAGAGGGTGAGGGAAGGGGTTAGGGGTGGGAGATCCCCCCAAGGTTACGAACCGGGATTAGGGTAAGGGTCACCCAAACATCTAGCAACAATAGTCTTCTTCACACGATACAGGTTCATTCACATGTCCCTAAGTAGTCTGCGAGCACCTTGAGTCGTAACCACAGGCTCACAAACTGCAAGCATCACAAATTCAATTTACCAGGCAAGACGGCCTTATCAGTTATCAGGTATTGATAGCTTTAACAATGAATTCTCTGAGCTCTTCAACCTGTCCTCTGTCACTCAACATACAATTGTACCAGCTGCCTAAACTTACTAATAGGTGCACTTCTATATGCTAGGTTTCACTTTCATCCTTGCCCATTTCAGATTGTCATTAAATTTGGCTAACATCTTGGTACATGGAGCAGTGTTGTAAGTATCATTATTTCGTCCATATAAGTCAGAAAGGGAGGTAACCGGGTTCCATCCTGCAGACTCACCACCAACAACCCTTTTAGATGCCCTTATAATTACCTCCATTGCCATGGTGACAGCCATTTAGATGCCCTTATATTTACCCCCATTGCCATAGTGAAAGCCAACAGTGAAATGGTGCATCCAGCCATGACGCCAATCTCCAAATGCTGCCTGGATGTGGTGTAGTTACTTGTGTTGAAGCACAATGGAATATCCTCAAAATATGCTTTAACTAACGGTGAAATCTTCAGAGATCTGAAAGACCCTTCCACAGACTGTGGAACCGATCCAAAGGCTGTAGCAAGGTCCAAAAATAATACACGCAGGTCTCTGCCTGCTGTCCTTGCTGCCTGAATTTGATGCTAAATCATGCTACTCTGTTTTAAACATCCAGAATAACCTGGGATTTCTGCTTTCTGCACAGAAATATCTATCAAGCAATTTGCCTTCAAACAGGATACCAACCTCATTGCTACCACACTAAACAAGATATTTCCTTCCACATTAAGAAGACTGATAAGTCAAAATTGGACCATGGTCACAGTGTTCTTCTCCTTCGGAATGAAAATACCACCTGCCCGATGCCACACACTTCACAAACTTCAACGGATCCAACCTGTCGACCTCCACCGAATGACTTGAGCTACTTCCTAACAGTAGAAGAGCCCCTTTCATCCAGGCCTTTTCCCTTCCCTCGTGGATCCTCAAACCTTCCGTTTCCTTCCTCAATCCACATTTACAAACCTGAAGAGCTTTTCCCATATCCCTCGAACCAGCCATAGCCTTCTGTGGCTAAGTTGGGTGAATCTACCTGGCTGTATTTGCTGTTGCTACAGGTTGCTAGCCCACAGCGGTCACTAGGTGCTTCAAACAGGTAATTTCAATACTTAAATACATTAACATGAATTAACTCCCCAACTGAATCCTTAAATATATACACATAACAATGAGAAAAGTTGTATATTGGCAGGTCATATAAAAAACACAAACTGACCTTAATTTCCAGCATGGCGGTATGTCTGTTCCTAAACAGGATTTCATGTCCCTCAGTGTTGTCTATGGTCCTCTCCTCGCAGCTGGTGATGTCCTGCTGTATGCTGGTCATGATCGTGAGGGCCCTCTCGTGCTTGTACTGAACGCCTTCACATATACTCCTAAAGGGGTCAGGGGTCATGAGCACAGATGAACACAACACAGGAGATCAAAAGTGAAACTATGAATTCATCCCCCCCTCTGCCTGTTCCCATTGCCTCCTGCAACCTAAACTAATCTTGATTCAAAACCAAAGATATGGTGCCGACAAGCTTGACAAAAAAAAAAAAGAAAAGAAGAAGAAGGTGCCAGAATCTTTCAAGGCAAATGATGTGAGAGGATGCATGACTATCTCTCCCAAATGTGAGTAGCTCTCATAATTGGACTTCTTGGATTAAGAGTCTGGTGAGGTAATATCACCAGATAACCAAGGCCCTACGTGAGCAGGGACACAGACAGAGACCCTTCTGATAGGAGTGCACAGATGGCAACAATTAAACATCAATTTATCCACTTAAAACTATCGGGTCACCCCAAATATTTTTTCCAGCAGCACAATGAACTCCAATTTAAAGCTATGTCACTGATCAGTAAAAGATCTTAACGCATTGTTGATGATGCTGGGAGTGTATCACTGGAATCCAACGCGGAGTGGCTTCACCAGAGAGTATTCATTGATATCACCTTAAATAAAGCCCGGAGCAATAGTGCCACTCACAAGTTGTTGTAAAAACATCTTGGCTTCATATATTGCAGAAAAATATTTTGATTTAAAAAGTAAAGAGAGCATCTTACTGTAACTCCTCAATAATGGTGGGCAGAACTTTGGCGGTCTCCTCCATCATGACTGATTCGTCTCTGTATTGTACAGATACTGATCGAAGCTCTCCAATCCTAGACTTAACATCCTCATATCTTCCAGAGACATTATTGTGCAATTCCTGTCAATACACACCACCAGTGTGATATTTCAATCAGGAGTGAGTCTGATCACATTTACAGTACATTGTAGACTACTGAAAGAAAGATTCCATCATTTTGACTTCTAAGAAAACTTTTGGGTTGCCAGACAATATGTGTCACCATATTTAATTAGAAAAGCTGTCCATGAGTTTCAGTACCTTGGTCTCTGTGATCATGAACATGGTGAGTACTATTGGAAAACCAAAAAGGTCTCTTCGACCATTACATCCTTTTACCTTCACTTCATTCAGACTTTGGAGTTTAGCAGTGCGCTTCTCTAGTAGTTCATTAGAGCAGTTCTGCTGTGCCGTCTGGATGTTTGCCACTTCACTCTTCAGGGTCTCCGTTTGCTAAAATCAAGAGCTACAGACTTTCAGGTTTATGACAAACACAAATTTGAGGGTTTGAAATTCTTTTCCGACATAAAACCCCAAACTTAACATTCTATTCACATTTGTAAGTAACTCAACACTGATAATAATATAATCAATACAAATGTAGTATTGCAAGAATAGCAAACTGTCACGTAATGCCATTGGTCAGTGCTCTATTCCACTCACAGAGCTGTTTGTGCTGTGCACCTCCTTGCCTCGCCATGACACCTCTGAGGTGGCACAAAAATTATGACCATCTGTTCCACGCTCATCAATGACAGCGGAGGTGCCTCTGATTCAAACAGTACAGTGCTATAGCCTTCACCAGTACATTACTATAGCCCTCACCTCTGTTTTGTCACTGTAAATCTTTCTCAGCTCCTTGACTTCCATCTCCAGAGTAGCTGTTGCAGAGGAGACTTTCTCAAACTCACTCTGGAAGTCCTCCATTTCCGTGTCTGTCTTCATCTTTTCCTCATTGAACTCCACTTTGGCCGTGAACATACTATTCTGACAGTGAATTTGAAATGGCAGAAATCACGGTGGTTTAGTTAGTCACCACTCCAGTGGTGTTACGACTAGAACAAGTGCTTAACAGAAAAAGACGACTGGGGTTACAATGCAAGCCTGAAGCTGCAGACTGTGCAAGTCTGTTGTCCTTGGTTTACCTTGAGGATGGCAACAGCTTTCATTTCAACCATGATCTTCTTTTTCAGGTTCTCAGTTACATTCTAAGGTATAAAAAATAACAATTACATAAAAAATCTGAAACAGACAGTACAATTTGTCAACATGTGTATGCTCAACATGCAGTGCTAAAGCTAAAGTTAAGAACTGTGCTCAAAAATATAAAAATATGTCACAGAAGAGGGCACACACACACAAAACATTTCATATTTGGCAACTAAAGCAGTCCTGCCCAAAGCATGATATAACAATTTGCTTTGCATTTCAGAATGTGATAAAAAAATATAATATTGTTGTCATTAGAAAAACATTAATGATAAATAAAATACATACAAATTCACTCTTTTTTGCTTAAGCATCAAAGTCAGGACATGATTAGATTAGATTAGACCAGACAACATCTGCCGAATTGCTGTTAACAAACTTGGCTGTTGTAAATCGTAGGCAACTAGACATGCATTTCAGTGAGAAAATGCGAGTGTGATTTCATCACAATACGAGAGGACTGTGATTATTCTTGCTCTATGCAAGCCACATGGATGTGAACGCTTCCACCTATGCAAAAATGCCTCATGTATGCGCAGCAGTTTGTCTGGACTTGTAATGCTATTGGGTGTGAAAATCAGTGAGATTTAGTATCATGTATGTGAGACGTAAGAAATGTTGAAAATCTGTGAGGGTCCCGGATAAAACCTGATGAGATTTGACAGGTATGCCAGACAGCAGGACATTTAAGTCAACCGAGCTGCAGCTGGTGATGAAAGTCTAATCGGTCCACTGGAAACATTTTCCACTAACTCAAATAATAAAGTTGGCCCTAACCTACACCCCTAAGCAGATGTTTTGATACAAACAAACAGGTCATGCTGACCCAATCACACAAATACTAATTGGAACTCCTGTAATTTGTTAAATTTGGTCCAGCCAATCCAGAGAAATTAGCAAAAGGCATCATCAACTTCACAGAAAATCAACCATGAACTTTCTGATATGTAGACTGAAATGAATGCATCGCAACCAATACATTTGTTAGATAAAAGATTAAAATTGTGCTTATGGATACTGAATGACATGAACTGAAATATGACACGTACAGGAGTCCTCCTCTATGTAATTGTGAAAGATATAGCTTTTTTAGATATCTTGCCTTCAGAGCTTTTAGCCCAAGGTCAGCAGTTTTGTTTCCACATTTTCACGCAAATTCAAGGATTTCCCTAGCCTGACGATGTCATACTCATGATTCTAGTCAGAATATGAGTCTGATACCGGACCTTTGGGCTGTGATTATGGGGCGTGTTTCAACGAACCAGGAAAGAAAATGCCTATTCGCTGAATTGGATACCTAGAACCAATCAGAGCAACGTAGTAGCCTATTACCATCTGATAGATTAAACTTTTACCTGATCCCTAGGAAGGACGGCAAAAACATCTTTTCAATGACAAATGCCTTAATCGCGTTTCTCTGTTCCTCTTTCAAAATGAATGCGCTGTCAATGTCTGTTGAGATATGCCTGCTCACGTTAATTAATTAGCATTAAGGCTACAAGCTACAGTTTATTTCGATGGGTTTTTTGTGTACACGTTAGCAATGATATAACAATAATGGTCTAGAGAACTTTAGTTAAGACAAACAATACTCTGTAACATTCGTGTTGCACATGCACAACTAACCGAGTCAATGTAGACATTAAAAAGTCGTGTAGATAGCTTAATTCACATAAAATATTCCCCACTAAGCACCCGAGACGCGGCCATCTTGGTCGGAGTTCGAATCTACCGGTTAATTCAACTCAAGCGTTGGTATCTGTCCATCAACGTATAAAGCCCGCCCTGCCAATTTGATTGGTCCGGTTTGATCCTACCGATGAAACTCTCTCCCAATTAACCCAGAGCCAGACCAAATCTCCCTGACAAAATTTTTTGTGGGCGGGGTTTGGGCTGGTATCCAGGCTAGGATTTCCCACAATATTTTCACAAAAATACATGGAATTTCTGTAATACATGTGACTGATTTTATTTAACTTGAAAACAATGCCATTTTAACCGCAATTTTTGAGGATTCCTGCAGAAAATCCAGTCACTTCTAGCTGAAACAATCAAAACAAACCTTTGCAAGATCCTGGATCGACTGGTTATCGATACTTTTCAAATTGTACATTGTGTTGATTTCCTGAAACAGGAACAAAATCTTTGGCCAATCAAGAAGCTCCGTTTTTACCCGGTGATTCAACATTTTTTCCAATCCTGGGAATAATTTAGGTCCTTGATGTGTAATTTGTAAAGCTTTCCCAAATCGTATTCTCTCATAATTCAGACTCATTCATGAGGAGTCCTTGCAGAGGTAAATCGCTTTACCAAACATTAGGCGATCAGGCTTTAGGAACACCGAAACTTTTCCTCTGCCAAACCGGATACATATACATATTCCCTTGACAAAACATACATGTATACGGGCCATTCTACCGAATTGGTGCAAAGTCAGGTCAGAAATATTTTGAATTTTTTTATGTTTTATTCCCAAAACTTTGTCCGTATGTATATTGTACCTTATAAAACAATTGGGTTCTAGCGTGTAATTTAGCTGTTTCTGATTGGACGAGAGACGTTCCATGCTATAGGTTATTCGTCAACATACCTACAGTTACGGGACTTTTCACAGCTAAAAATAAATCACTCCGCGATGAAACATTCGCATTAACCGTTAATTCAAAGTTTTTAAAATTCCAAACCAAGACGTTGACAATGGAACTATTTTTTGTTGCGGAGAAACAATGGCGAAATAAACCATTTTGAATCAATAACTTCGTGTTGAAATGTTAATTTGTTGACTGTAGAATTGTTTTATAAAAGCAATATAGCACTCGTGGGAGTGGGGTAGGTAAGGGATAATCCCACGGGTGTTGTTGCCTACGCCACTCGGCCTGGCGGCCTCGGTGGCTACGGCCGAACACCACCCGTGGGATTATCCCTTACCTACCCCACTCCCACTCGTGCTATATTGCTTAAATATCTAAAGTACACATATCTAGTAAAAGAACAGTCCATTTTTATATTGTATTTTCAGAATGTGTTGGAATGTTTTTCCTCTTCCAAAAATTGTCACTACCGAAACATCACATTTACTATAGTAAAAAAGTAGGTTTTCACAATGAAATCCGTAAAAATTAAATTTTTACCAAATTTTCAAGTTCAATTTATACAATTCATCAAAATCTAAGCGCAATATTTCTTTGTAAAATGCAAAATACTGATCATATTGATTCCAGAGTTGTTGATTGATGAAATTGAACATACATTAATCCAATCAGTATCATAACATCTTAGTTGATTACTCAATATACTTAATTTTTTTACAAAACATCCTGTGTTTCGGTAGTGCTGCACTGTTTCGGTAGTGACATCCAGTGTTTCGGTAGTGACCACACTGTTGGATGGATATTCATTTCTCTCCCAAAATCTTCCAAAAGGTGCTCTGGGCCGCCCTTTAGTCCACACAACACATTTATTTAAAAATGATGGGATTGAACTACTTACCATTTCATTTTGTCACTACCGAAATCATCAGGTCACTACCATATGTTTCGGTAGTGACTGTTTCGGTAGTGACAATTCTAGCTAACTTTAAGCATAAATAAAGAATTCTAGCAAGCACACGGCTTGTAAACAAATCTTTGAAGAGGTGTACACACACATACAAACATAAGATTTTGCATAAAACTCCAAAAGGTTTACTTAATTGAAGAAAACATGCGTTTCGGTAGTGACAATTCTTAAGGTTACACGTCGATTTTCAGACTTTGGAACACATTTATACAAAAACTATGGGATTTAGCTACTTACCATTCAACCATGAAGGACAGGGATGCAGTATCACTGCATGGTCAAAAATGCAGGGTCGTGGCTAAAACACAGGCTCAGCCAATGGACTAAAACTCTTGTGTTTCGGTAGTGACATGAAAACTAGGGACATGATTTTTTGAGTATAGTTAATTGATTTAAAAATTAAACACACAATAAATCTAAATATTCCAAGTTCTGTTTCAACCCAATCATAAAGATCTTTGAAATTAAATCATTGAAAAAAATCTAAAAAAATTGAAAAGTGTTATTTACAGGCATTGAAATTTTGATGTCAGGGTTTGGGACAGCTACTTCCCAATAGAAAGTACCCTATAAATGATGATTTTGTATATATTTAGCTTATCACTATCTCATTTAATGCATTGGGTTTATATAGACCATAACATTTTCTTAGTAAATATCTATGCCTAAATACCTAATTGTTTTGTAAATAGTTTTTATTGTTGAGGGACTGCATATTACACGAATTCGGTAGAATGGCCCATACACATTTATTGGCCTACAAAGGCATATTTATAGGTAATTTCACAGTATAATATTTTGGTGACAGATAGATTATAGAATGAGGATTGTTTTTACGGCCAAATTTGAAAAACGGTATGTCTTGACACTCTTGTTTCAAAAATGAAGGACAAATCTGTGGCATTGCAGTGGTCACGATTTGACACAAGGGTCAATATATATATTAATATTAATATTTATTGCTCTTAATAATTGTATATTTAGGCCCAATCCCATTTCTAATCTCCACCCCTACCCTTACCCCTACCCCTTGGCCCTCGCCTTTTCAAACGGAGCAATAACGTAGGTGTAGGCGTAGGGGTTGAAACGCCAGCCCTACGAATTGGGATATCCCTTCAACAATTACGTACGTCATCAGTACGCTGCGTCAGCTGTTACATAACCGGAGAGCGACAGCTGTCACTCACCAGACATAAACAAACATGGCGCCTGCAGCTGTTGTGGCCGCACTGGGGAAAATGCAACATTTCATCAAACAACTTTTAAAACCATGAATTACAAAGAAAATATTTGTGTGATGCTTTTCCTGCTGTTTCCGACATTTTTGAAGGGACTCACGCGATGTTTCTTCTTTAATGATCACGGGTTCGTAATGCATTGGGGGAAATCGTTCTCACCCCTCCATTTGAAGTGTGCCCTCGGAAAATCTCCGTTTGGAGGGGTGGAAAGCCCTTCCCCCAGCCCTACCTTTCTGTCTTAACGTGAATTGGGATAGCCCTACCCCTACACGTGAACGCGCAAAACGGAGGGGAAGGGGAAAGGCGAAGGGCTAAGGGGTGTAATGGGATACAGCCTTATAAACGTGATGAGTTATTCATTTAGCCAGTGGTATCATTTGCTGTAAGTATCCCCATAGCATGCTTATGCTACATTCCAAGAGTGGCTTTGTAACTTCTCTGATGCTGTAGCTAGGGTGGGTTAACCAACCCTTAGGGTCACTAACTACAAAACCAACACACTATGTCATGAATTCCCCCCCTGAGGTCGTGCTCTCTCTCCTGACCCTGTTCCTCTGCTCCTCTGTGAAGGTCTGCTGCTCCAGGTCCTTCAGCTGGGCCTTGGTGGAGCAGTGGAGTGCCATGACTGGGACCAGGTCTTCCTGGGCCTTGTCCCTCGCCTCCTCATTCTGGCCGATCTTCAGCAGGATGCGCCTCATGTCCACCTGCAGCTGCTTCATGGCAATTTCACTGTAGGCATACCATAGAGAGACGTATACGTGTGTCACACAGTGCTGTGATCTTGAATGGCATACCACAGAGAGACATATACACGTGTCACACAGTGATGTGATCTTGCATTATGAAGTAGTGTTCCTCATGTTATTAATATGTTGGATATGTCATTATATGAATGCTGATCTCTGGGGACCCTGAGCCCTAACAGTCATAAACACAATAATTCCCTTTTTGAAGAAAAATACAACAACTAGAGAGGCTTCAAACCTTTGGTTGATTTTTTTGGTGTAGTCTTCAATCTCTAGCTCTTGTTCCTTTGTTTCCTCCTGAAGAGCCATCAGTTCCCTAAGCCTTTTACTAAGATGGGCCTCTAACTCAGCCACTTTGGTATCACCTGCTTGCCTCTGAAACATTCCCAGATGAGTAGAACAGTCATTACCACCACATTATTCAATGCTACTGGTTCTACCAAATGGAGGTTGGGTATACAGTGTCAAATCTGAACAGAGGACTTTGCAGTCATACTAAATTATTTCAATACTGACAAACTAATGATTGTCATGATTGGACAGACATAGGCCACCTGGCCTCACAGAATAAAAAACATTAGTACATAAATCAGCAGTACACAACAACTGGATAGCAGCATATCACACCAACAACTTACATTATGTGATACAAAATAAGCACATAAAAGATTTGCCATGAATGCTAGGATATAGAGAGGATATAGAGAGGAGAAGGCTGATGTATTTTACTGTAGGATACATTGATGGCTCTGAGACCGTAGGAGCTGGGAATAGCCACACAAAAGAATGTGGTTTTCCTGCCCTCCAGAGGACACATGCAGTACCATTGTGTGCCCACATATTACCAAGCACACTGCCCATTCCCATTGTGTGCCCACACGTTACCACGCAAACTGCCAATCTCCTCTGATCGCTTTTTCAAAATCCTGATTGTAATCACCAACCTTAGTCCACATGACTTACGGTTTCACTAATTTCGTTTTGCAGGTCAGCTGTGTTTTTCTTGATGTGATACATTTTGGCACGTTCCTTCTCTATTTCTATTTTCAGCTCCTCAACCTAGGAGCAAACCAATAGGAAATAACATTAACAGGGATCGTGTTAATTTAGGACAGTGGTTCCCAAACTTTTCATGGCAGGCCCCAAATTGACAATGAAAATAAACACTAAACGGCAGTGTACTGTAAATACTGTACTTCGTTTTGGAGATTGACTTCCTGCTCGTCCAATTTTGGAATGTGCTGATACAATCTGTTGCACAAGTCGACCATTTCTGAAACGGCTTCCTCACTTTGTTTGACTTTGTTGCTGAGATCAACCCAGAAACACTGAAGCTCTGCATACTCCTCCCTGAAACAAAACCAAATGTTTGTATTTATTGTAGTGCTGTCAAACGATTAAAATATTTTATCGCGATTAATCGCATTTTTGTCATAGTTAACTCAAAATGAATCGCGATTCATTGTAATTGTATTAATCGCAAATTTGTATCTATTCTTAATGTCCCTTCAATCATTTTTTTTTTTTTAATGCTCTTATCAACTTGGAAAAGTGGATTGGCTTGCTTTATGCAATGTTTATTTTATTGAAAAACAACATTGCCAAACTAGGCGGTACAAAATAAAATTATAAAATGCACATTTCAGACAAACAAGGACTCAGCCTATAGTGCAGTTAAACCATGGCTTAATATTTTCTTTTTTTCAAGTTTGTTGTGAACATAGAAGTCAGGCCTCTTATTTCAAAAACAATGAACCGTAACAGTTAGGTTATAAAAGGTAAGCCTACTACTTCTGTGCTTTCAGCCAGCTGCCTGTTGACATTTTCAGACAACAGTGAAGCTCGCTTTTTTTGCACAACACAACTTTTAAAGGTAAACTGTCTATTCAGAAGCTTTTTATCATTCATTTCGCCGTATCGCGCTCATCATTCACTCAAACGTATTTGCGGCATTGGATTTCCCACAACTGCAATTGCGGGTCACAATTTTGTCTTATTAACGTAATATTTCTGCCAAAAACAATCTAGTAATTTTTGCATTATTTGAAACTGCAATTTTAACCTCGATTCCCAGAGTCCCAAACCAAATGTAGCCACTTTAGGCCGCACTAATCACAACAAGCCCTGGCAACATCCTGGTGGGATCACAATTTTTATAAGAAGAAATTGGGGGGCAGTGAGGTATCTTTCAATTGCTCTGGAAAAACTCCTCCTGAGTCTCGACAATGAGACTAACACTCATGGGCGGGAGCTGGGGTGTAGAGAAGTCCCAAAATGGGCAACTCTACGTCAGCATTGGCCTTGCAAAGTTGAGGATTATTTAAAACAGTAGATAGTGTGTTTGTTACAAAATGTTAATTACGTAAATATAAAATCCACTATTTATATGTTTCATCACAGTACAGTTATATAACTTCATTTACAGCTCAAAAATTTGACATTACAAAATCCCGAGAGAAATAGTAAAACATCATTGGGAAACAGGAATCCTTCGCTGTTCACACTGGAGCCATGTCAGAAGATGACTGTTAATGTTACTTCTAATGTCATTAATGTTACTTCTGATGTTACTACTAAAGTCATTAATGGTACTCCTGATGTATCTACTAAAGTCATTAATGTTACTTCTGATGTTACTACTAAAGTCATTAATGTTACTTCTAAAGTCATTAATGTTACTTCTGATGTAACAACTAAACTCATTAATGTTACTTCTGATGTTACTACTAAAGTCATTAATGTTACTTCTAAAGTCAATAATGTTACTTCTGATGTAACAACTAAAGTCATTAATGTTACTTCTGATGTTACTACTAAAGTCATTAATGTTACTTCTAAAGTCATTAATGTTACTTCTGATGTAACAACTAGTCATTAATGTTACTTCTGATGTAACAACTAAAGTCATTAATGTTACTTCTGATGTTACTACTAAAGTCATTAATGTTACTTCTAAAGTCATTAATGTTACTTCTAAAGTCATTAATGTTACTTCTGATGTAACGACTAAAGTCATTAATGTTACTTATGATGTTACTACTAAAATCATTAATGTTACTTCTGATGTTACTACTAAAGTCATTAATGTTACTTCTAAAGTCATTAATGTTACTTCTGATGTAATGACTTAAGTCATTAATGTTACTTCTGATGTTACTACTAAAATCATTAATGTTACTTCTGATGTTACTACTAAAGTCATAAATGTTACTTCTGAAGTCATTAATGTTACTTCTGATGTAACGACTAAAGTCATTAATGTTACTTCTGATGTTACTACTAAAGTCATAAATGTTACTTCTGAAGTCATTAATGTTACTTCTGATGTAACGACTAAAGTCATTAATGTTACTTCTGATGTTACTACTAAAGTCATTAATGTTCATTATTAGACTTTACCGTTTGCTCCCATGATAATGATCAGCACAATTCTAACCTGAGCTTTTGAGAATTCCTGCTGTAGATTCAGTCACTTTCTGCCACAACCAGCGGGACTGATTAATATGTTTCAAGTACTTTAAGATGAAACAGACTTGATATTTGGCACAGCTGGGTTTGATCTTAAGACTGGAGTAAACACATCCACCACCTTCCTTAATGGAGCAGAGGTGCACCTATCACTACAAAGCTGGTGATTTAGGCCGTGTCTGAATCCAATCACTATCACGACTCACTCTCGTTCCTTTAGACGATGCTGGAATCTGCCAAGGTCCCTTGCTAACTCCTTCTTTTCGCAATGCATGGATTCGTCTTCTTCTTTTAACTCACACTCCATCTTCTTCAGGTTTTGGGTTTTCTTTGCAAATGTGTCATCAGCCTAGGCATGGTGAGAAACAATTTCAACACATCATCAATTAATGCATTTTTTATTGTTTGGTCAAGACATATAAATAATGGCAATCCATTTTAAACAGTTGATACAATTGGATCATCTAGACGTTTTATTTGCTGATTAAAGGAGTATGCCTGGCCATGTTTCCCAACAATGAATCTTAGCAGTTACGTGTGTTTTCTATGAGTGACTGCATGATTCGTTCATTTTTTCATTCATGCATTTCCCAAACAAGCACATAATGTGGATTTAGCATGCCCTGCTCTTAATTAGTACTTCATGGACACTGTCCATGTAAACAGTGCTGAAATATCACTTAATTTGGTGATATAGGATGATGTCACAGCTGCCTTTTGAAGGACCTACATGCTTATTGACTTAAAGACTAAACTCTAACATCTGCATAACTTAAGAATAAACCCTCTCCGAATAGGCCTGTGACACACACACACACACAAATAATGGTAATGACTAATAAATCATATTATTACACCATATTCTGATTTGTTGGTCGCGTGATGTTTCAGCACATTAGGTCTGCTCAAGGTGTCCAACATAAGCCTGGTGTTTGCCAGTAAAGCCTACAGTGAGGGACCGTACAAGAGCACTTTTGGGTAACCTTGAAGAAGCAGTTTAAGGATGTGGAAGAAGTTGAGGAAGACAGTAAAAAAATTAGGGTTGCAACGGCACAGTGGGCTCACAGTTAAGTAGGTGTATCATGGTTTTTGGGTGATAATAACGGCACGGTTTCGGTATCTTTATTTTTTAGAAAATAATTGAATCACCCTATAAACTATTTATTTTTCCTCTATAAAACGTTCTATTCAAAAAACTGGCAGCACGACTGGCTAAGCCTGTTTTCTCTCTCTACTACAGTGAGGTAGTTTTCACTTGCTCTGGAGGTCCGACTATCAGTGGAGAGAGCTAGATAAGGTGTCTGAGTTGTTCAGTAACCACAGAATAGGGTTGAAAATCTCCCGCTGCTTTCGTTATAACCGCCGCCAAGTTTTTCGGTGCAGTTTGTTTGTTAGTTTGTCTGTCTGTAAGCAGGATTACGCAAAAACTACTGGCTCGATTTCCATTTATGGTGTAGCATCGGCCAAGAAATAATTTTTGAGTGGCTTATTCACAGGTTGGCCCCACAAATTGAAGGTTAATGCTAGCAAAAAGTATGGGTTAGAATAAGTGCATGACAGTGTGATGGGGGTGGGTAGGTGTAGGCCAAGGGTTTCTACAAGTAGATCAGGTGGAGAGACTTCAGCATCCCACAGCGATGATAGTCTAGACTAGGAGGGTAAGAAAGAGACAAAGTGAGTGGATAGGGTTTGGCTGCCAATACATATGTACTTAATGGATATGGTGACAACCATGTTTCAACAGCCATAAGCATTTACGAGCTAAGGTCATGCTATAAAAGAGATTGTTGTTGAAAGGGAACAGTGACAAATAGAATCAGGAACTTTGCCAATTATGTGTCCATAGTTGAATAATATTTCTATGAGCTTAAAAAATATCTTAATTGTATTTGTTTTTTAAAAGCTAAAATGTGACAGAAATGAACCATTGCAATAAAATTGATACATGTATTCTTAGTTGTAAAGTCCTGCTGAAGAAGCTCTTAGCCGCCTGCGACTGCTCCAGAGAACACATAAAGCTACATGCGTTTTCAAGTACTACTTCAGTTACGCCAGCCCTGATTGGACAGGAGGCGATTTTTGCAGTGAGGGGCGTTTCCAGTTGTTTTATATAAGCAGTTAGTGTTTTATGTACTGCTTATAGACCCAGGCCACCACTCGTTGTAGACACAGGCTGCGCCTCACGGAGTACTCTGAATGCCTCAAGTTGAAAAAACTTTAACTCGGAGCAGAAAAGCGCCTGCCGTCAATTGGGTTTATTTCTTATGGTCCAATCGAAATCCATCCTTAATCAGATCAATAAAGATGTTTTTAGCCAACAAAGGCACAGACTGTGAGTTTACTTAACAGCACAATCACGTGGTTGCCAAGCAACAATAACAAAACAAAAAACAAAAAAGCAGCAAACTGCTCTCTTTATATATAGTAGGCTTCAGCAAAAGAGTCAGTGTGGTGCTCTCTGCCTGATCGGGGTCTAAGGCTGAATACACACTGAACCACTTTTTTGACTTCCAAGGAGCTTGATTTAAATTGTTTCTCTCTAGCACAACACGACTAACTAGAACATGGAAAAACTAGACTATTGCAACACGCCTCGCAGATGTTTCATCCATCCATCCATCCACCAATGTTCATTCTTCTCTTTCTCTCCTTTCATGTCTTTGCTTGTATTCACTGATAAAATGTTTCATTCATTCACAATTCTGAAAAGAGGACCAAAAGCATTTGGTCTTTTGAACATTCATAATAATAATATGGTTTTTGGTAAGTTCGATATATTTAGTGATCAATTATTTTATACAATCTAACTCTATACTGTTACAATGGGTTTATATAGCCTGGCTCCACCCAACCATAGCTCCTAGCTTCATACAACAGTCTCACTCATAACCACTAGGTTTGAGATGGTACTCTCTTCTAGTGGGTCATATTTGACTTATGGGGCACGTTTATTTGATAATATCTCACTGTTGACACGATCAAATACAGTACCTCAACTTGTGCAGCTTTGATCTTGGTCATGATGTCATCCTCCAACTCAAGCTTCTCTTTGACAAGAGGGCCGTGCTTCTTCACAAAATCAATGTCTTCTTTTAGTCTGTGGTGCAACACCTGGGTGTGGGTAACCTTGTCTTTCACCTGT
This sequence comes from Sprattus sprattus, assembly GCF_963457725.1. Classification (NCBI taxonomy): domain Eukaryota; kingdom Metazoa; phylum Chordata; class Actinopteri; order Clupeiformes; family Clupeidae; genus Sprattus; species Sprattus sprattus. Next base: position 29,634,387 of record NC_137923.1, on the reverse strand, counting down.
TCCAGTTTTCCCTTCTTTTGCCTTAAGTGCCACTTTAGTTCACTAATGTCACGGATGCAGGCCTCATGCTCTAAGTGGGAACACATAAAGAAAAAACTTTGCTCAGTCATAGCCACTCAACAACAACTAATGGAGATGTTAGCATCATATTTAGAGCTCAGTGGTTAAATGGGGGGGTAAAGGAGGCTAAGGGCTACTGTATGTAGAAGCCCAGAATTGTTTTGTTGTCAAGCCAAGTCAAGTCAAATGTATTTATAAAGCTAATTTAAAAACAACTGACGTTGACCAAAGTGCTTTTACAATTAAATCATAATCAAATATTAGTATATATTACTGTATATTGTCTGAAGTGGCAGTATTGAAAGGCACTGTCAGTATAGACTATCACAGGCCACTTACCATTCTGAACCACCACAGGAAACTCTTGCTGCTTCCAGAGAGCAAGGCTGCTGATCTTCTTCAGTAGTATTTCACGTGTCAGCTTTTCTTTACGAAGAGACTCCTTGGCATCTTGGCGATCAGCTTCAAGTCTGTCGATCAGGTATGCCACCTCCATAAGGACATCCATGGTCTCTTTTCTCAATATGTTCATACCATTTGAAGGATCTGCTGACAGAATTTGCATTACAAATACATTCTTACTTAAAATACACACAGCAAGCCTCTATTTTAAAATAATGGTTACTGTGAACAATCCAACAAGGGGAACTTCAGATATTGGGTACTGTGTGTTAGACCATGCATGCACACAAGCAGCTTTGAATTAATTTAATTTATACCAAATAAAGTGAAGCCACCTCCAAGAAAAAGTCCTATGCCTTCTATACATAGTTCTTTTGGAAGGCCATCATCTTTTCCATCTGCAGATGTCAACCTAAAACACACCAATAAATGATGACACATTTTACTTTGGACAACCAGTTGTTTCTATGTACAGTCGTATGCAATAGTTTAGGCACCCCTCTAAGGCTGCATGATAATTTACTCTGTCTTCACCAAAAAAAGATCACAGTGGTCAAATATTTATTTTGTAGTTATCACTGAGTGCTGGGGTGTTTTCCAGACAAAGATATTTAGTGTAGCAGTATTTATTGGTGTGAAATGAAATCAAATGTGAAAAATAGGCTGTGCAAAAGTTTGGGCACCCTCATAATTTTGTTGATTTGAATACCTGTACCTACTCAATGCTGATAAAATGCAACACAGAATTAGTCTGGTTAGCTCGTCAAGCCTTCAATTCCATAGAAAGGTGCATCCAACCATTAGAAAAGGTATTTAAGGTAGCCAATTGCAAGTTGTGCTTCTCTTTGATTCTCCTCTGAACAGTGGCAACATGGGGGCATCAAAACAGTTATCAAATTATCTGAAAACAAAGATTGTTCAGCAGTTTTGTTTAGGGGAAGGCTACAAAAAGTTATCCTGGAGGTTTCAGCTATCAGTTTCTACTGCAATGAATTTAATTATGAAGTGGAAGGCAACAGGCACAGTTCTTGCTAAGGCTAGAAGTGGCAGGCCAAGAAAAATAACAAAGAGGCGAAGGCGAATTATGGTCAGAATGGTCAAGAATAACCCTCAGACCACCTCCAAAGATCTGCAAGGTCATCTTGCTTCAGATGGTGTCACTGTGCATTGCTCAACCATTCAGCGCACATTGCACCGAAAACAGCTGTATGGGAGAGTGATGCAGAAGAAGCCTTTTCCGGACACACGCCACAAACAAGCTCGCTTGAGGTTTGCCAAACTACATTTGAACAAGCCAGGCTCATTTTGGAACAAAGTGCTGTGGAATGATGAGACAAAGATAGAGATATTTGGTCACAACAAGAGGCGTTACGCATGGAGGCAAATTAATGCAGCATTCCTAGAAAAACACATGCTGCCCACAGTAAAATTAGGTGGGGGGTCCATCATGCTGTGGGACTGTGTGGCTAGTACAGGAACTGGAAATCTATTTAAAGTTGATGGTCGCATGGATTCAACTCAGTACCAGCAAATTCTTGACAATAATGTTCAAGAATCTGTAACAAGGCTGAAGTTACGGCGGAGTTGGGTGTTCCAGCAGGACAATAACACGAAACATTGCTCCAAATCCACTAAGCCATTTATGCAGAGGGACAACTACAATGTTCTAGAATGGCCATCCCAGTCCCCAGACTTGAATAAAATTGAAAATACGTGGGATGTCTTGAAGCAGGCTGTCCACGCTAGGCACCCATCAAACCTTACAGAGCTGGAGCTGTATTGTAAGGAAGAATGGTCCAAAATACCTTCATCCAGAATCCAGACACTCATCAGAGGCTATAAGAAGCGTCTAGAGGCTGTTATTTTGGCAAAAGGAGGCTCTAGTAAATATTATTGTGATTTTTCAGTTGGGGTGCCCAAATTTATGCACCTGTCTAATTCTGTTATTATAAATTTGGCATATTCTCTGTTTATCTAATTAACCTTATTTCACTTCTAAAATATCACTGTGTCCATGTAGTATTATATATGTGACAAAGAAGTTCCTGATCCAAACGCCCAACAATTTATAAATGAAAGTAATAAAGATTATCAGGGGTGCCTAAACTTTTGCATACGACTGTACTTGCTTCACATTAGAAAAATAAGGGATCCGTGCATAGAATGGCAAAGGGAATTGATTGTAATTGTAATATAAGCTATTGCCCAGTCTGCAAGTTAACATTAAGCACTTTACTCCTAGATATAAAAAAAATATCAAAGTTTCCCTTATCACAAAGTGTTTCAAATATTTGGGAGCCATAGCATACAAAACTATTTCATTCTGTCATTTCTACATAGAAGCCACTAGATGCTAAAGGCATCTTCAACACATGAAACTGTGATGAATGTTTTTCCAAACCTCTGAGAAAACTGACATAGTCTAATGGAACGAAATAAGACATCAGATGTCACCTCACAAATCAAAACGCTTAGTGAGACTCCTTACGACCACCTCTGTTTGTGATATTACTATAACATTATTAATGACATTAGGAAACTCTTTTTATTTGACAAAGTGATCCACAAATTGTGACCCATGTTGTAGTGATGACTCAGTCCTTGCAACTATGAGTCTACAATTAGGTTTTTACAAACTTTTAAGGAGCCTATGTTGGGGAGCATCTGTGGGAAAATACATAGGCAACAGGATGGATCTAGATGTGCCAATGTTCCTTTCTCCAAAGATCTAGTTGCAGTGGTACAACTGAAAAGGCCGTACAATTATTGTTCATATGATTCAAGTGCATAATAGATCATGACGACACTTACCCAAGCATGTTGCTGTTGAGATTTTTACCATCTGACCTAAGATGCTGTCCAGTCTTCAAAAGGAATACAATATACTTAACTTTCAATTTAATTTTATTTAAAAATATCCATAATCAACTATGACGTTTAAATAGCTAAAGTTAGGACAACTGCTGTGAAATGGCTATTCAAGACATGCTTTACCAGCTGCCACCAGCTCTCCAGCTTCCTCTTCAGCTCTTGAATATGGCAGACGGCTTTGTTCACACATGGTGATGGAGTGTTAACTAAGGCGCAACTGCGACGCCTACTGGGGCAGACCGTCTGACGGTCCTCCTGATCTAAGGAAAAATATCAGTTATATCAAAGCGCAACCTAACTAGTGCACACACGGCGCTCTTACACAAAAGAGCTTAATGCAAATTGTACTTTTTGCTATTGTTGAAGTCTGTGCGATAGGCCTAAGCCTTAGGGTGGTGTATTAGGGACTCGGCAAAGCTACCCCTCAGCCATATCCGTAGGTGAAAGGTACCAAAGTGCATCATAATAAATATTAAGCTTTTGGCCTAGGCCTACTTAAGCAGTCAAAACTTTTGATGCCCACTTTTATATAGTCCATGAAACTTAAACTGCATTTCCTGACCTTGTAAATTAGACGCTCCTTCCCTTGAGGAGTACTTCAGCAGTTCCACGTCAGGCATGGTGTTTCAAATGTGTCGGATCAATTAATTCACCTAGTGAAAAAAATAATTCGAATATCGATCAGACCAGTTTTCGGATTCAGTGGGTTCAGGTCAGGCAATTCACCAGAGACACTTCTGAATGGAAGCTTAATTTGGCCTACTAACATTATAGCAAGGACTTTGACTATGTTGAGGTTATAGTTCATGTAACTGTAAGCTGGTTTGTTCCTGAAATCAAGCTGATTGTTTTCAGTCTCAGTTCTGCCCGACTAAATACCCGGCAGAATTAAATCATGAAAAAACTTAACATAACTACCTTAAGTGTGGTTACTTAGCCAGCTAACATTACTTCACAAATTAGCGTTACATACGACTTCCAATAACGCTAACGTTACAGCTGCCTACTGCTTCACTAAATAGCCAGCTATCGCACTGTTTTCCTGAGCAGGTGTATAAGTTGACAAATATCTAACGTTAGCTAACGTTAACGGCTAAACTTGACTACAATGCATGTTAGCTAGCGATACGTTACTGATGAATCTCACTCAGTGCTCTAGGTTAACTGATTACGTTAACTAAGTCGGTAAACCTCTGGGTAAAATACGTCATTCTTTCAAAACTTTTTAAACCTGGCGAATGTATTGTTAGTGACTTCGAAGGCATTACTTACAAGGGTCCCATATCTAAGAGCATTTTTCCTTTTGAGTCGAAGTTTCAATGTTCGCTGGTTCATGGGTGAAGGACTAGCTTTTTTTAGACTAGTTTTTTTTTTAAAATAAAAAGCATCGTTTTAACTTGCAGACTTTCAAGCTAATTGTTGTTTTCCAACAACGTATTGTGCTGGCGCAGCGACATTATAGTCCCTCTAACATGGTAACCAAGCAACAAGCTGTGCAGTGTTCAATGATAAGACATTTTGTAACTGTTCAGAATGTTATTACTTTCCTTTCCTTTGTGGACAGTACAGGCTACTCTATCTAGGATAGTCTAGTCTACAAAAACAATTAATTAACTTACAGTCACACCGTTGTTAGATATCCTGTAATAATCAATACAGTCAGTAATCTATGAAAAATAAACGAAAGTGCATATGTGAACAATTAAGTGGTGTATCTGCAATAACTTAACTCCATTTACTGTATGCGGATAGACATTTTATTTGTTTTGCGATGCTGTGGTGTTATTATGGGGGAATTTCGTCTGGCAATGACACCTTTGCATTTTCGCAGAGTTGAGGCAACTAGCGCAGGAGAGATTCCGCATTACGTCATTGATGGAGGCCACACATTCGAGGCAAATGAGAGAGACTCGCGCAAGCTGAATTACCGTCTAACGGCAGCCACCAACAAATCACTTATTTTATTTCTGGAAAAGGCCATGCCTTGGAACAGTTGAATTGTCGAACTAAATTGCATACATGGATGCTGACAACACGATTTCTGGGTGTAAACAAATTTCCCTGACATGCTTCGAAAGCTTGGTGAGTAGCACAAGTGCACTGCATCCTTTGTGGTGGCGCGACCTTAGAATCATTACATTAGGTTTCTCTAGTTTGTAAATGCAAGTCCAAACTGGTAACCTACAGATTAAGGATATATCAAGTTGAGGTCCACTGCGAAGAAGATTCTGTGTGATCAATCAAGTCGTGAAGAACTCGTTAGGTAGGTGGCAGAAGCTATTACATTGTCATTTATTAGCTATCATCGTTGGAAGATTCTGTCGTGACAGAAGATGGACTTTGCGGTCGAGCAATGCAATAGCGATTGTATGCTTATGTTTTTATGTTTTCGAACAGCAATTGTGTCACGAGTGATGTGAAACTGCAACTTATATTAACATTTGTTTTAATCTTAAATGTGATTGTTGATTACAGTCTTATAGCGTAGCCTACTGCTTAAGGGGGAAATATAGGCTAGGGCGTTATTACGCTTCGCGTTTGCATTATTTGATTATCAAAGCTTGTCTTTACATGTAAACATTACAATGTATGTATTTATCGGCAATAAGCTCCACGAATCAGGCCATAACAGTCACTTTTAGAAGATGGTGTCAAGTCGTCATCAATTTGTTTTCAAGCGTGCTAACTCATTCATAATCAATTTGAACTGGTAATAAGACTGCGACGAGTACGAGTTGGTCACTTTGGACAACTTGCTCAGATAATGTAAATGAAACAAATCAAACTAGAACTTTACAGATCATGTAAGGACACTACTCGGTGCACTTTTTTGTCTTTGTTCTATCCATTTTGAAGGGGTAATTCTGTGAATTGCCAGTTTTAGTGGCTCCACCTTGCCTGATTAAAGAACAGATATGTCTGTAGAGGGAAACCAGTCAGCAGCCATCAGCCTAGTATGTAGACTGTCATTTCTACTGTAAGCTATCTGTGCACAAACAAATAAAACAGTGCATTATTGCACAGTCAAGTCAGGCAGTTGTAGTCCACTATGCATGGGAAGAACAGTTGCCTTGCCCGAAAAACAACCATAAACATGTCACAAATGAAATGGTTGTACCCTTGCCTGTGAAGGTCTTGGTTACGTAGGGGAGGCTGAGTCAGATAAATATGTTCAAAAAATAAGGGATGATACAGAGTTTGCAAGAAATGGAAAAACTTTTGTCAGGTGACACATTCTCTCTCTCTCTCTCTCTCTCTCTCTCTCTCTCTCTCTCTCTCTCTCTCTCTCTCTTTTAACCTGCTCTCCTCCTTTTTCTAGCCATGCTTCATTGTTTCTCTGACAGTTTTTGGAGAAGGCAAAATGTGTTTGTTGCATTACGACGATAGGAGTTGAGTATAATTACAGTTGGGATTCACATATTAAAATGTCAGTGAATTTGTAAAAGCCTTGAATACTATGATGTTTAAACAGACAGTTGTAGGCTCTCACTGTTTGGAATATTGTATTGTACAAGACCAGCGGTTCCCAGACTTTTCATGACAGGCGCCTTTTTGACAATGAGAAAAAATTGCACCCCTCCACGTCCCACCGCAGTGCAAAAAATGCTTATACAGCCTATTACCTGTTCTCAATAAAAAAACTGAATCCCATCAGCTGTCGTACAGCTTTTATATTTACATTCACATTTACATTTAGTCATTTAGCAGGCGCTTTTATCCAAAGCGAAGGAACACTGTTTCTACATTCAAACAGTTAAACATTTAATCAAATATGTTTTTATGAGGTCTATGTGTTTTTCCATTCTTTGGATCGGTTCATGTAAGGCGCAGAGTAGGCTATAAACTCATCACCAAATAGGCTATGTCAGTTTTAGGCTACACTGTTAGAGCACTGCTGTACTTGGCTAGTAGTTGTTCAGGGTTTTCAATCTGTTTTTTTTTTTTGGGTCAACCCACACCCCCATCGTCACGCCCCCCCCCCCCCCCCCCCCCCCCTGGGGGGTCATGCCTCACACTTTAGGAACCACAGTACAAGATATAGGCTGTTAACGGTTGTAAATACACCCAGCAGCTGCTATACTTGCAGCATGAGTCTGCCAGGACATGTCATACATAACTCTTGCAACTGTTCCTGCCTGTAAATATTGCATGACAACCTGCTCCACATAGTTAGGCCATATCAATCAAGAAGCATCATTTTAAAGCTGTCAACAGAAACGATTCATAATGCAAACAAATGACAAAGGAGTCATGGATCAGCATTGTCAGCCATTGTGTTACCCAGGGGATATTTATAGCAGCAGAAATGGCTTTTTATGTCAAAATAGAGAAATCATTCCACATACTTGGGGCATTGCCTGAGATGAGGCGTGTTGCTTGTGACAACAAAGGGAGAAGTGAAGGCAGCTGGGACCACTGAATGTCCCAAACAGGGCAGTAAAGTCTTCTTGAGGGGTGCTTCAAGGAAGAACTGTGGATATGCAGCGGCAAGGCGCCAACTGACAGGTATGAGGGGCTGCAACTGGAGCTTGGGGTGCCAGTAAAACTCAGAAGAATGCACCCCCTTGTGTACTCAGCCTGGCTAAAGATAAAGGCTGAGCAAGTGACATCTTGACGCTGGCCATATCTAGACGGCAACTAGCCTTTGCAAAACTGGCATTTGTTGCTCTAATCACACTGTTTAGAGGGCTTAACTGTCTAAGGTCTATATCCCTGGTACGGGATATTTTTATTTTTTTGTCAAAAAAAAATGTAAAGCTCCGCGAGTTTTCGTCTTAGAGACATAAAAAGAACAACCACGGAAACATTGAACCCTTTTCTTTTATAATATATACAGTTCAAAATTTTAAAATAAATAAGCACTTTGTCAGGGGAATAGAACTGATGTGTTGCACTTTCTAGTATCTGAGTGGGGTTTCTGCTGCTAAGGACCCACCCATTAGCAAATGACAGCTATTCATATGATAAGGAGATGGTGATTCAGTGATCTCCATTGGGTCATGATGGGGCAAGATTCACTCCGGGGGGTTTGGGCCACAAAGACATTCTAGGGCCATTAGGATATGGCCTTTGTCTTTGCGAGAGGTGTCACAGGTTTGTTCACACCAACTCATCAATATGCATTTGTAGGGGCACAGATTTAGGAATGGTACAGGACACTCTGAAATTATAAATATGTGGTAGTGAAACAAGACATACTTTCTGAATGCTAAACTAACATGTGTTTAGCCAACACCTATGTTTACAAGGCTCAGAAATAAAAAGTCTTGTGAATAAATCTTTACAATGTGTTTATGTACAAAGTCTGAGCACCTCTGAAACAAGGTTTTTCCAAGGGTATGTTTACATTTGATTTAAATTAAACTTTTTTTTACTACACTCCTTTTACTTACATGATATTATTGCTGAGGTCGTCTAGAATAGAATCATATATTCCATTTGTGCATCAATGTTTTAAGTTAAGCAAAATTTACAAAAACATCAAGGCATGTCAGACAACTTAGAAAAGTCTAAAAGGCCTTGGACCTTAGAGTGTTAATGTAGCTGGCGGTTGTCACATGCAGAGTGATACTTTTGGCAGGGACTTACACTGTACCATCAGCTGAAAGGGAACACAAGGCCATAGTGCTGGTATGTACGCCATCTTGTTAGAATGTGTTGTCTCTCTGGGCTCTGCTTACTCTACAGATGTTGCTCTATGTCACCAGCATTTTAGAGTTTGTTATGGCATGTGTGAAAAACAGTGCACACTAAAATATGTCTCTCACTGTGTGCATAACATGGTGCACTTAAGATTTAAAGGTTTTATTGTATTATGTGGAATGTGTAATATCGTCAAAGAGTGACAAGCTTTGGCTTGGCACTACAGTTATCTTGCAGTTGCACACGTATTACTCATGATGAAAAACCACACACAGCATATTCGCTTGCATTAACTAAATGTTGTGGAACAAGGATCACAGGGATAGTTCCTTACTCAGCTGATCCATAATATTCAAAAGGGATCACATGCATTGATTTTGTAACTATGAATCATTTCATGTGACTGTTTACATTTGACGTTCTCTGTGCACTTAGGATGGATGACACCCTACTGATGGTACGAATGCTGTTTTGTGATTTAAGTAATCATTCAAAACAGCACGATTGTTTGCAATAACTGTCGAGATGATTGATTTAATGACCTACAGATAAAAGACATATGTTTGCTACTTACATGTTTGGGTACAGCATTCGTAAATCTGTTTGACTCCTCTTTTTAAATATCGCAAAAAGGATGCAAAGAGTTCACAAGGTCACAGAGGGTGAGGGTAATCTTGTTCGTGTTTTAAAAAAAAATGAATGAAAACATGGAGGAAAAATGCTTGAGATACTGCTTGAGATAACCTGTATTGTGCAATTCCTTCAATAAATAAATAATAATAAAAAAAAAACTGGGTCTACTAAGGCTGGCAATATCAACCAAACACAACGCTCCATAAACTAAATAGGGATAACATTCTTGTGAAAATCACCATTATTTCGTGAAGTCACATAGTTGTAGTAATGTATATACCGTAGATGTCCTTCCCAGTTGGACTGTCCCCTATATTAATGGGTTTAGCTAGGTATGCATTGGCTATTCCCTCAACTGGGTGAGACAGGGGGGCTTCTTTCTCTCGTGTAATGATACAGGGACAGTGTCAGTAGTTTGTTCAGATGCTGTCAGTGACATTTGAACAAAAACATTTCACAGCATTTGATATTGTATAGTAAAACACTTTCAACTGGCAGAGATTACTGGGTCAAATAAGCCTCTGATGCCAGAAAAGACTAGGTGGTAACTGGCTTAGTAACTAATTCATAAATAGATTAATATATAGGTTCATTAGTTAATTTATTATAGTGCTAGTCTTTTAACTAACATACTATGTTACACTCTACATTAATGGCAAACTGTAAAATCTTCACTGTAGGAACTTTTGAATTCCATAACCATAAATACTGCACCACATAGCCTATATCCCATTTTCTTCTTATCTTTTAAAAATCAGTCATCTAAATGCCAAATGCAAATTGCCACTGCTCACAATAAATTGGTCATTAGTTAACAATTTACAAAGCAAAGCAGTAAGTCAAGGAAAACATACACCATTGTCAACTTCTTGAAAGAAAGACCAGAGAAACGTGCACCCTCCAGTTAGGAATGGAACGGCTGGGTTCTCTGCTGCCATGGTAACACACCACATGATGAGGTGTATTGGATTGCCTTGGACAGAATGCAGTGAGGCATAGTTGGCCATTCTGCCATGTGAAAACTCAGCTCCACTCACTCTCCAGCTTCACAGTGACCCACAGGGAAAGGCCTTTTGACTTCTGTTTGTGTGCCCCACACTTTCAGGCTTTTGTCAGGTAAGGCAGGCTGCCAGGATGTGTCATCACTGTAAACGTGGGAGAAACAAAAGCTGATACAATGTTGTCAGAGAGCTCCCTCTGTGTGCTTTCCCTTGCTTGGTTTTACACTCATCCAAGTGTAGTTTTAGGGAGAAGGTCCCTTGAAGGACCACGGTTAATTTTTGAATTACAGCACAATGAGTCCATGCCCCCATTGATGTGAATCCCAATTAGCACAGCTAGGGGAAAGCAATAGTTCAGTGGTGACGGTGGAGCACTGTGAGGCTGTGGTTAGGCACAATTAGCCTTTGTGTTTCTAGTAGTCAGAAACGACTTTGTTGATGTTTTTTGACACCCAAAGTTTGAACACTGAGGCAGCCTTCATTGTCACTCTCCCTCTGTACCTGCCCCAATCCTCTGCATACCTTTTCCGGCTTCCAGGTCTGCTTTTTATTCCTCAGTGTTATCACTTTTAGTACTATTAACCCCTATAACCAAAAGAAGGTTTAATCAAGAGATTTAGTTGCTGAATGCCATGTCATTTCACATAACCATAACTGTATTTAAGCTTAATTGTGTTCTTCTGTCTGTGCAGAATGACTGAGGAGCGTGGAGTGAGGAGTGAGAACATGGCAGACAGAAGACAGCTGTTTGCAGAGATGCGTGAGTAACAAAACCATATTTGTAGTTGAAAAGAGCACACATTGAACAACTGGATAAGTGCTATTACTGGTGGGGTCATTAGACGGGAGTTAATGAAGAATTCATACAGGCGTATACAGTGTATTTCAACTTTCTGGTTGTGCTTAATTGTGCGTCATGTGCCGTGGCTAATTTAAGTAACCCTTGCCCTCACCTTAAAGTGTGGCAATGCTTGACCTCAATAAAAATGATGACAATCAGTGGGTACCTCACTTTTGCTAATTTATTGTTCTTCAGTTAGTTCTTGCCATTCTGTATGACTCCTTAAATCAAGTGTCTTTTTCATTCCACCAGCTGCATAGCTTACATGCTTACAGATTCTGTGTCTTTTTGGACGCTGTCATTTTTTGTGTTACAGTAGGCTTCAAGTGGTGGAAATGACATTGTTTTGCTTTTTGCTTATTGTTTTACATTGTGCAAATGTATGAAAGCAACAGAACACTAGGTTGTACAGTATCACAGATCTCACCTCCAGCTCGTGCTCATGAGCAGAAGCGCTCCTTGTTGTGATGCTTACTTATACAGTATCACAATGGAATGAATGAGCTTAGTCATATGCTGTACGTGGTAGTATAATGCTATTTATTTTTTTCTCAGGGGCGCAAGAGTTCGACTCCATTAGGTTATCAACCTACAGAACAGCTTGCAAGCTCAGATTTATCCAGAAGAAATGCAATTGTAAGTACTTTTCCACCCTTAAAAGAGAAACTGTCCTATGAACTCGATGTATGGATAAATTATACACTCTTAAATAGCAGATTGTGAATGTGAACTACTTAATACATAGATAGATGTATATTTCTAAAAATGTCCTATTTGACTTGCAAATTGAATTGTTGATTTGGTGCACTGCGCCCTTGTTTTGTCTCCCTCTGTGTAGTACACTTGGTTGACATCTGGAATGTCATCGAGGCATTTAGGGAGAACAGTCTCAACACCATGGACCTCAACACAGAATTCACTGTGGCTCGTTTAGAAGCAATACTGTCCACCATCTTCTACCAGCTTAACAAGCGAATGCCCTCCACCCACCAGATCAATGTGGAGCAGTCCATTAACCTGCTGCTGAACTTCCTACTGGCTGCTTATGACCCGTAAGTCAATAGATACTATGATTGCTATCGCTACTGCTTAACAGTGAAATCTAGATTTGAAATCCCTGTAAGAAAAGTATTCTGAGCTTAATTTTCACTGCAAAGTTTTACATAATGTACTCTGAAACGAAGCTGGACTTTTCTTTTTCTCCTATACACCTAATTTAGTCTTTTCAAGAATACGTTATCTTAAAAGGAAACGTTTGGATTTGTTTTGCTGGCTTGCCTTATAGGATTCCATTGTAAAGCCGAATTGCGTTGCCAGTTTTAGCATTCTCACTCAATAATGGACCGGTTTCGATCATAAATTGTCCTTAGTAAAAGTTTGGACCCGAAAGGATCTATCTCAAAATTGGGCCCGGGTTGAAAAATCCTGAAGTCTCCTATTAAGGTTATTTCAATATGACCCCTGCTAAAAACACGTATTTTTGATACCGGTCATTTTTTAAGTTATGTGAACGAATCATTGTGATAAGGTTTTGAAAATGTCTGGGCCTAAATTAATGTTCTCTCTCAGGGAAGGCCTTGGAAAGATCTCTGTCTTTGTTGTGAAGATGGCTGTTGCAACGATATGTGGGGGGAAAATTCTGGACAAATTAAGATGTAAGTGCCAAAGTAATTTCCTCTATGAAATTGAAACTATTTAAAAGAGGCTAACTAGCCAAATATAACTGTTAAGACAAACTATCTAAGCAAATACTTTTGCTACTTTGCTATGTGTAGCAAAAATGTATCTACAGACTTAAGAATGAATTGTGTTCATAAATAAGTAAGTAATTCACTGACTGGCAACCAAGCCACTGCATCATTACACAATGTACCACAGTGCAGAGATGGCAGCCTAAAGCATTGAGATGGCAGCCTAAAGGATTGAGATAGCATCCTAAAGCATTGAGATAGCAGCCTAAAGCATTGAGATAGCAGCCTAAAGCATTGTTTTGAGTCAGTACCGACTGGCCTCCTTTAACTCCCTATAATAACCCATACATTAGTATTTGCATGTGCACTGTTGAATCAATAGAAACATGGACATGAGATATTCCCACCCAAGCATTAACAAATCTCCGTTTTTGTCTAGATATCTTTTCACAGGTGTCCGATCCTGCCGGCATCATGATTTACTCCCAGTTTGACCTGTTCTTAAGGGAGGTGCTCAAATTGCCTGTGACTGTTTTTGAAGGACCCTCCTTTGGCTACACGGAGCAAACCACACGAACCTGCTTTCCACAACAGGTGCTGTCAGCGGCATGATTGCAAGCCAAATTATCACCGCTATTTGCTATGATATGAAAACGGCAGGTTCTGCGTTGAACATGTAAATACTGCCTGACAGCATGGGGGGAAATATACAATTATCACAGTACTCACAGGAGCTGCAAATCTTCTCTGCCTCAAATAACGTGTGAACATAACAGTTGTTTGCACAGATTAGATAAATAATGTGTGTATGTAGCAATAGTTTGCACAGATTAGATAGAAAACATTCAGTGATTCACAGGATCGCATGAAGTCATAAAGTTATGCAGATGATGTGGAGGCATGATCTAGCCTGTCATGACTTGTGTTAATGCAAGATTCATTACAGATGTGATGACGCTAAGAAATAAATAGTGGCTTAGCAGCCCCTATTACTTAACACTTGGGAGTCTTGTACTCTTTTAGGTAGTCTGGCATGACTTGATGTTTTTGAATATTTCCCCTAACTAAAAACATTGAGGCGAAAGTGGCATGTATGATTATATTCTAAAAGACCTCAGCAATAATGTAGTCAATTTAAATCAAATCTAAACATACCCTTACAAAAACCTCAATACTCCCCACGGGGGAGCAAAGACTTCTAAGGGGAAACGTAGTTTTTTTTCGCTTTTGCAAAAGAGATAGACCTGTGTCTGTCTACCTTAATAACTGTAGGAAATAATAGAAACTTTAACCACAGAAACTGTGGAAACAATCCTTTTCACTTTCCATTTTGTCAGACACTTATAATAACATTATGAACTTGTCAGTGTTGAAAGCGAGTGGTCTATTCTGAGGAAGACGCTTGACCCATGAGATTACATTGTATAGACGTCTTGTGGTTATCGGTTATAGCATTCTAATTCAACACTCGACTGATTTCTTACAACGTTTTGTCCCTTGTAAAAATGTGGATCTAAAAGGATGGGAAAGTAGGGCCCAGCTTAAAAGTTTTCCTTTAAGAGGTAATCTGTACCAAAAATATGCTGCTTATTCTGCAGTTAAGCTTAGAAAGCCTTTTTAACTTCCGACTCTTTTTGTTCCCATTCTTCAGAAGCAGGTGTCTCTGAACACATTCCTGGACACATTTATGTCAGACCCACCTCCTCAGTGTCTGGTCTGGATGCCTCTCATGCACCGCCTGGCTAACGTTGAGAACGGTGAGGCACTTAAGATGCTACATGCTACATGCTACACTTGCTCTAATTGGGCACTGCAGTTTTTGCATGGAACACTCACTATTGGGAAAGCTTACCATTATAGGTAACTAATAATCATCAAACGGAGATCACTATCAACTTACACATCTGCTGTGTTAATTGACAAATTACAGTAATATTCCATTGAAATGATTTTATATTATTATTTAATTATTCAGCAGATTAATGGAAAATGAAAATGGAAAACACTGTCTTGAGGGTCCACTCCTCAACTTCCATGCTCATTTTTTATTTGCCCTAGCTCATAGGAAGATACAATCCCTGTCCCTGTGTTGGACAACTCTTTCATTGGTGACTGGGTGAAACATAGTAGAGAGCAAACAAAGCCAAGGTGCTGTGCACCACTATAGCCTGCAGACAAACCCAATCATCTCCTCAGCAAGGGGCAAGCAGCAGGGTAGCAGTCAGTGACGCTGGGCTTCTCCACGCACTACGCTCGAGCTGGCTTGGAAATGGGTGAACAACGCAGGAGAACCCATTTCCTGTTTTCCTCTTTCTCTCTCCCATGGTCTTTAAAGCAGTGTTGTTATCTGTACCCCTGCTCCCTCTCCCTCTCCCTCTCCCTATCCCTCTCCCTCTCTCTCTCTCTCTTTCTTTCTCTCCTCTCTGCAGTATTTCACCCGGTCGAGTGTTCCTACTGCCACAGCGAGAGCATGATGGGCTTCCGCTACCGCTGCCAGCGATGTCATAATTATCAGCTCTGTCAGGACTGCTTCTGGAGGGGACATGCTAGCGGTTCCCATAGCAACCAGCACCAAATGAAGGAATACACGTCATGGGTAACAGGGACTGTTGTAGAGGGGGTGTGGACTTGTGTGTGAAGTGTGCATGCGTGTGGGTGCGTGCATTGATGCGTGCATGGATGCATGACGCATTTTAGGAAATGCCCTAATACTTTGTTTTAATTGACAGACAAAAAATCTATGAGAGTTTGATTTGTTTGATGTTGTGTAATTATGACCGCCGTGTGATAGGTCAAATAGGTTTAGTCTGAGTTTTTTTCTGTTTTTTTTTTTCTGTTTGCCGATTTTCTGTCAACGATTCCCGGGACACTGAAACACTGCGGTGCACGAAATTTCGTGGGCATGTAGCCCCACTAGATGAGCTTGGAACCATTGATTTTCGTTTTGATCCGTTGCACCACCGTCGGACTGCACCCGTTTTAAAGAGGGTGGGGCGATTCAGTTTTCTGTGAATAAGTCGAAAACCGTAGGGCTTAGGAGGACCACATTTTTTTTATATGTTGGTCTTAAGAGGCCACGTCAACCATTCCACTACCACTTATTTCATGTATAGCGCCATCTAGTTACAAATGAAAAAGCAAAAGTGTTGTTAAACATTTTAATTGTAAGTTGACAAGGTCAGAACTGCACGAAATCGGAGGTATGGGATCATTATGACACCTTCTGACTGCACGTTAAGTTTTGTGGAATTCCGTTCACGGGGGGGCATGCATCCAACTGGCCTATAGGTGGCGCAACACAGTTTCCTTTGAATATCCCGAGAACCGTACGGCCTTGGAGGGCCAAATTGTTCTTGTATGTTTGTGTTAAGGGGCCATGTCAACCCATACCATAACCAGTCATTAAATGTATAGCGCCACCTAGTTAAAAATTAAAAAGAGGTGTTTTAATCGAATATATGTCAAAGTGCTCGAAAAATTACCAAATTTGCCAGGGACATCAAGCCTGTAACCATCCATCTTCAGTAGAGTTTTGGTCCATGGATGGAGCAAAATGGCTCTGTAGGGCCCCCTAGAACATTGCAAAAACCCCTGCGCGTTGGGGTTATTTTGGCGTAGCTTGACGGAATTCGGTACACGTCTTCATCATGCATGGACGCACCAAAAAGTCTCTTGACGCCATGGTGGCAGGTCCACAGGAAGTCGGCCATTTTGAGTGGAAGATGCGTTTTGACGGCGTTTGCACACCTCGCATCTGATCGAACTCCTCCGACAGATTTAATGGTAACGCCTTGAAATGTGGTCAGGTTACTCTTCAGCCATGGGCGACTAAAAGTTATATTGGATTTTCACATTAGTCGGAAGGTGTGGGCGTGGCAGACCCTCAAACTTTGTCAACTTGTAAGTGCTTGCCACAAAACACAAAGTGTCTTATAACTCAATTGCATGTATGTCAAAGTGCTCGAAATATTACCAAATTTTCTAGGGACATCAAGCCTGTAACCGTCCATCTTCGGTAGAGTTTTTGTCCATGGATGGAGCAAAATGGCTCTGTAGCGCCCCCTAGAACATTGCAAAAAACCCTGCGCATTGGGGTTATTTTGGCGTAGCTTGACGGAATTTGGTACACGTCTTCATCATGCTTGGACGCACTAAAAAGTCTCTTGACGCCATGGTGGCAGGTCCACAGGAAGTCGGCCATTTTGAGTGGAAGATGCGTTTTGACGGCGTTTGCACACCTTGCATCTGCTCGAACTCCTCCGACAAATTTAATGGTAACGCCTTGAAATGTGGTCAGGTTACTCTTCAGCCATGGGTGACTAAAAGTTATATAAGATTTTCTCATTAGTCGGAATTTGTGGGCGTGGCAGACCCTCAAACTTTGCCAACTTGCCAGTGCTTGCCACAAAACACAAAGTCTCTTATAACTCTTGCGTACATTGTTTGATCCAGAGAAAATGTCTTAGGGTGGACGCTGGATCCGGCCCGAACGCGTACATATGCCTGACTGATATCACCTATAGCGCCACCTGTTGGTGGTTGGAAACTTCACTTTGTTTCCACACCTCTTTATGTGACCTGTTTTAACAAACTACATTGCAAAAGAAAAATATACCAAAACAATCCACAAAAAAAGAAGTACACAAAACATTACATAACCAAATCATCAAAATCTATCACAAATAATTCCTTTAATACATAAAAATGAAACACAAACCAATTTACACACAAAAAACACATAAAAACACACAAACACACTGACAACCATGACTCATTCTGTGCCAAAACCTATACTGAACAGTTCGGCGGTCATATTTTGTAACGCTTTGCGTTACGTCTAATTTAATATATAATATAATAATGTTTTATCGGCCTGTATTAGCCTGTAGTGACATGATCAATTGGAATTACGCAAATTAGTTTGAATTATTAATCATTTCTGAAATTGAAGTATCATGCTTTGTCAGTTAAATGCTGTCTCTGCAATACAACAGGAAATGGGAAGATTTGTGTAACTCATTTTGTCGTAACTGTGTAACACCCTATTATTCCGCATGTTGAAATTAGTACGATTTCTGACGGTGAAAACATTTGCATCACCATCTATTTGGATTGTGCTTCCTCTCAGAAATCTCCTGCCAAGAAGTTTTCCAGTGCCCTCAGTAAGTCCTTGAGCTGCGCTTCTACCCGGGAGCCTCTGCACCCTCTGTTCCCGGACATGCCTGAGAAGACGCTCAACCTCGCCCACATAGTGTGAGTGTGGCCCCCCCAGGCCCAGTCTCCCTCTTCTAATGGCCCGCCTGACCGTTTTTACCATAGACATATACATGTACTGTATATATACATCTATATATGTCTATGGTTAAGACCGTCCCTCAGAGTGTGTACAGTGTCCATGGTTTCTGAATGACTTTGGGAGGTCTGGTTTTGTATGTTTAGAAATTCATGAAAATTCCAAGCTTGCAGTGAAATATGGAACTTAAGCAGTTGTATGCAGTATAATTTGTATTCTTTGTTTTTATGTTTTCACTGGTATTGAATCTGATAGAAGTGACTGAGATTGTGTTCCAGTGGTCCTGTTTAAAGCAGTATACCTCACTATTCTTTGCATGTCTGTATACTAAGGACATATACATGAATCCAGCCGTCTCAGAACAACAGTCCCTCAAAAGGCTCTGTTAAAACCAAGCTGATTATTAAGGAATCCAAAACCGTGAGCAGACATAACTGTCAAATGAATGAATACATATTAGCAGCTGTAGGTTCTTTGGGTGGAGACAGACACTTATTCTGTGTGTATTTAATATTCATAATATTTATTTTTATGCTGCCAATAGTGACACTTGGTAAGTTAATTATTTATTATATGATCCTGACGTGTTTTACAGTGTCACTTTCAAGTAACAGTTGGACTGAATCATATGTGAATCATAACTGTGTTGTTTTGATTTATATGTTCTTAATGGCTTCTCCATAGGCCTCCCAGACCAATGAACAGCATGAGTGACTTAATGTTGTCTCATTCGATGCCCCCGACAGGAGTCCCTTTCTCCAATAAAATGTGAGTAATCACATGTAGGGATGATTTTATTGTCAGACTATGTCAAATTAGCTGAAGTCTAAAATTCTCTAACTGAAATTCCTTTGTTCCTACACTGCATCTAAATCTACCATCTCACATGTGAGGGCACCATGGGAATGAAAAACACTCAAATGGGTTGTTGGGTTATCAGGTGATGATCTTACATATACTGTAGGTGACCTTGAAGCAGATGAACAATCTATAAATATAAAGTGTGTGTGTTTTTCTGCTTGTGTGTGTGTGTGTGTGTGTGTGTGTCCATGTCAATTTATGCCAGTATTCATCTTCTTGTTGTATTCTCATTTAGGTTTGAAATAACTAAAGCTCCTTATAACAAGAATAAAGGAGTTGAATATATTAACATTATGGCTAAGACCCCAATCGTTTTACAAGGTAAAGGGGAAGCGATGTAACCAATAATTTGGTGATTTGGTGGAAGTAGTTTAATTGCATGGATGACTCTACCATAGCGGAAAATGTCAGAATCCTGCAGTTGTACTGTAAGGCCCTGTTAATACTGTTAAACTGTAAATTTCACCCCTGATTTCACTTACATTTCCAATGTACGGAATATGTCTCGGAAACCTAAGTTATATTAACAATGTACATGTCTCGGAAACCTACGTTATGTTTACAATGTATATGTCTCGGAAACCTACGTTATATTTATGACGTACATGTCTCGAATACCTACGTTATATTTATTTATGATGTATATGTCTCGGAAACCTACGTTGTTTCAGGTTAAGCTACAGCCCTCCCTTTGCAGATAAACTCACAGATGAGCACATACACATTGGGCTGTTTGTCAGTCTACTGAAAGACAACCCAACATGGTTAGTGGTGTTCACTAGTGGCAGTTATTCATTCAGCTTATCTCCTAAACTCTGCTTTTTAACTTGGCAAAAAAACATAAAGGGTCTGCATTATTTATTTATGGAGCAAAAGCAAGGGTTGTAATTATAAAGACAGTATTTGGACTCTCACGTCTCTCTTTTTCCACACTCTGCCGTAACTGAGGCTTGGTCAGTAGTTTCTGAAATACTTTTAAAATTCTGTGACCATGTAGATATTAAGGGTGTTTGCCTGCATTGATATGTGCATCCTGCTTTTGCACCAAACCCACCAGTACTTAAACATTCAATACACATGGTTCAGCTAGGCCAGGAATCTTGATATTTGAAATGAGTCATTGCTAGCCTGGATACCAGCCCAAACCCCGCCCACAACATTTTTGGTCAGGGAGATTTGGTCTGGCTCTGGGCTAATTGGGAGAGAGTTTCATCGGTCGGATAAAACCGGACCAATCAAATTGTCAGGGCGGGCTTTATACGTTGATGGACAGATACCAACGCTTGAGTTGAATTAACCGGTAGATTCGAACTCCGACCAAGATGTCCGCGTCTCGGGTGCTTAGTGGGGAATATTTTATGTGAATTAAGCTATCTACACGACTTTTTAATGTCTACATTGACTCGGTTAGTTGTGCATGTGCAACACGAATGTTGCAGAGTATTGTTTGTCTTAACTAAAGCTCTCTAGACCATTATTGTTAGATTATTGCTAACGCGTACACAAAAAACCCATTGAAACAAACTGTAGCTTGTAGCCTTAATGCTAATTAATTAACGTGAGCAGGCATATCTCAACAGACATTGACAGCGCATTCATTTTGAAAGAGGAACAGAGAAACGCGATCAAGGCATTTGTCGATTGAAAAGATGTTTTTGCCGTCCTTCCTACGGATCAGGTAAAAGTTTAATCTATTAGATGGTAATACTACGTTGCTCTGATTGGTTCTAGGTATCCAATTCAGCGAATAGGCATTTTCTTTCCTGGTTCGTTGAAACACGCCCCATAATCACAGCCCAAAGGTTCGGTATCAGACTCATATTCTGACTAGAATCATGAGTATGACATCGTCAGGCTAAGTCATTGCAGTATTGTTTAGAGAATCTGAACGATCTGCAAGGATTATTAGATTAGTCTCAGCTGTCAGATGAAGAGTACTTGGGACTATTAATATGGTGTCAGGAACTGATTTGGCTTTACCATGAGAGTCTGCTTTGCATGGATAAGGTCTTCATTTAATCAATCTCATGAAATTGTATGGCATATCCATTAGTCGCATTGTCTAAAACTCGTTTTCAAACAAATCTCTGCAGTGATGACAAAATTACTGTTTTCCCAATTTCTCTTTGTATATGTGTGTGTGTGTTAGTGTGAGAGAGTGAGTGACTGAGAGAGTGTCTTGTGAGTTATTACACATAAAGCTATCGGTAGTATAGAAATGTGGCTTAGATGTGGTAGGAGATATCTGGAATGGCTAAACACTAACATGCTCATGTCTCCACCCAGTCTTTAATATCCAGGACTCGTACTCATCCCCGATATGAGCAACCAAGGCTCCAAATACCCCTATTTATTCCACTGTCTGCCCCGGCTCTTTATGCGTCTGCCATGAGGACGGCTTTGGATTTTCAGAGCAAGTAGCACTGCAATCCGCTTTCTTGTCCGCTGTGTGGACTGAAAGGTTCCACATGCGCTGTGTTGACTGAGAAAGGTTCCTCGTGCCCTGTGTGGACTGAAAGGTACCTTGTGCGCTGTGTGGACTGAGAAAGCTTCCTCGTGCCCTGTGTGGACTGAAAGGTTCCTCGTGCGCTGTGTAGACTAAGAACGTTTCCTCGTGCGCTGTGTGGACTGAAAGGTTCCTCGTGCACTGTGTGGACTGAAAGGTTCCTCGTGCGCTGTGGGGACTGAAAGGTTCCTCGTGTGCTGTGTGGACTGAAAGGTTCCTCGTGTGCTGTGTGGACTGAAAGGTTCCTCGTGAGCTGTGTGGACTGAAAGGGTATTTAGAGCGCTGGCAGCCCGCTCCCTGCATGGGCTGTCTCAGACCACTCTGTCTTCTAGAAGCCTCTAATTGCATTACGAGACTGCCTGTCGCAGAGCTTCCTGATGTGATTGTGTTTGTGCTGATGGTGTTCCTCTCTCTCTCTGTCTCTCTGTCTCTCTGTCTCTCTCTCTCTCTCTCTCTGTCTATCTGTGTCTCTCTGTAATGTGCACACGCTATCTCTACCGCCCTGTGCTGACTGGCAGTCTCCTGGAGAACAGCAGCAATAACCAGGACGAGGAGCACAATCTCATCGCACGCTACGCATCACGACTAGCCACCAATGGAACGCCAATGGTATGACATCACACCCTGTAGCCACACAAGTTAAGAATCAAGTGTTTATCTTGCAGGGACAAGAAGGAAGGAAATACTCATCGGAGATATAATGTAGGACAAATAAGATAAATCCAATGCTGATGCAAATATATATGTGTGAATGTACATCACAAGCTAATACACAAACAAAACTCAAGGAAGGTGCCATTGTCTTGTATATTTAGGCAAACGTTTGGAGGAGTCATGTTTCACTCCTTTGTTCTCACCTCTGGAGATGTTATTGTTTATGACGGGACACGAAGGGAGTAAATACTCATTCCTTGAAAGCTTAGTGCAGACACCTCCTGAACGCATCCTTTTTTCATGTGAAAATCAGCCACAGTTTAGGACTCCCTCAGACATCTCCTTCTCTTTGGATGCCACTATGCAGCAGAGGCAGCTCATTGCTGAGCTGGAGAACAAAAACAGGTGAGCATTTGAGCGTTTCATAACATCAGCGCTCTGTCCTCACTTAACACAAATCATCTAAAATCAAGGCCAGCGCCATGCTTGCATGTGTATTTTTGCATGTTGAGTGTGTGTGCATGCCTCTCTGTGCGTACTGTATATATATGTATATACTGCGTGAGTTCCATACACGTGCGGTGGTACAAGGCTTCCATGAGTATGGTGAACAGTAATGGCCAGCATGACGTGATGTGTACGTCCTGCCCTCTGCAGAGAGATCCTTCAGGAGATCCAGCGCCTCAGACAGCAGCATGAACAGGCGTCCATGCTGCCCCCAGACAGAACCCAGCACAACCCCACCCTGCTGGCTGAGCTCCGACTGCTACGGTACGAGTCCTGGATATTAAACACTGGGCGGAGACACGAGCATGTTGGTGTTTAGCCATTCCAGACACTACTTTATGGACACTGGCCATTCCAGACACTGGATATCTCCCACCACATTTAATTCATCTGAATATATAGCTAATAGCTTCATGTGTAATATCTCAAAACACACTCACACGCACACACACAGACTTAGAAACAGTCTACTGACCATGGGAGTTCATGGCTGACTAGACCTGCAGAACCCATGGAAGGTGCTTTTTTATTTAAATGTGAAATAACTGTCAAACTGCCAAAACATGTAATTAGGTCGAGTCTGTGATTCTAATCCGACTCAGTTTTTGTCAAATTCATAAAATGTCTCCTCACAGTCCCCTAGCTGTAAGTTCAGTGCTCGTAGAAAATCTGGTTTTCGTTCACAGCATTGGCTCTGTAAATGGAAAACAAACAGCCTGGCTCAGACACAGAGCCATAAACAATTCAAGCCAGTCAATGAGTTGCTTCAGAAACATGGAAGGAAGGGGTCTAATGTGATTGGTTGTTGAGCTGAAATACTAACAACCTTTATGTGTTTATAAGTAGCTAACTTCCCCCCTAGAATCCAACTCAGGGCTAGTGACTCCATCCCTCTGCAACACTATCGATATTTGTTTGTACACCGTCTCAGATAATCATGAAGTAACATCTGTACTTGTCTGACCTCTCACTATGCCTGAGGCTCCAGTAATAGATTAATGTGGGTTCCTGCCTGGATCTTACTCCCCTCTCTCTCTCCTGTCTCTCTCTGACTCCTCCCCCCTCCACTTTCTCTCTGACTCTCTCTCTTCCCCCCTCTCCTCCATCTCTCTGACTGCCACTCTCTCCCTCTCTCTCTTCCTTTCCTCTGTCTCTCTCTCTCTCTCTGACTCCCTCTCTTCCTCCTCTCTCCCTCTCTCCTCTCATCCTCTCATCCTCTCTCTCTCTCTCTGACTCCCTCTCTCTCTCTCCCCTCTCCCTCTTTCCCTCTCTCATCTCATCTCGCTTTCTCTCTCTCCCTCTCTTTCTCCCTCTGTCTCTATCCTTCTCTCTCTGTTGACTTATCTCCTGTGATAGGCAGCGGAAAGATGAGCTGGAGCAGAGGATGTCTGCTCTGCAGGAGAGTCGCAGGGAGCTCATGGTGCAGCTGGAACAGCTCATGATGCTGCTGAAGGTGACAAGCCTCCTCTCTTTCTGACAAACACACACACAGAAACACACACACACACACACACACACACACACACACACACACACAAACACACACACACACACAGAAACACACATAATTATCCACCTGACCGTGCCACACCTGCAGAATTGGCTGCTAATAGCTGTGAGCCTGTTTGAGCTGGCTGAGCTGATTGCTGGCTTCCTGACTCTCTCACTATACTATATATGGATGACAGTATACTGGTGACATTTGTACACAGACAAAAACGCTCTGTCATGTCATATATCATAGCAGAATATCAGTGAGAATATTCACCTGACCTGACCTTTTCCCCAGGGTGATTCATTCACTCACTATTTCATATCGTGTCATAGCCAACCAGTCTGTCAGGAGCTCTCTGCCAGTAAAACTATGTTCAAAATCAGCAGGAGAAAACTCAACATGGGCAGTGAGTAATTCCATATGGGAGGGGAGCTTGGTTCAGCTGAGCCTCATCTAATCTCATATCATACCGCGGCACTCCGCACATTAAAATCCTATTATCTAATAACTAAAATCAGAGCCAGCAGTACCCATCCATCTCCAGTGCACCTGCAGCATCTGCTCCTGACTAGACATCTGCTGGATCCACTTATCTTAATATGAATGGCTCCTGCGTATGTTTGGATACAGGTGTCAGATTGTTCTTCCTGTCACTAGTGTTTGTGCCAGAGCCCATTTCACATCTGGGCTTTTCAGAGGAGGTTCTGTTCCTAGATCATTCCATCAACCCCACATAGCTCTGCTTGGCACACCAGACCTTTTTAAGATTATTTTGTGGCTTTGCTAGCCTTTGTTGGACAGGAAAGTGAAGATGTGATGGGACATGAGAGGGATGGGGAGTGGCATCACCTTAGCCAAACACCAGCGCTAAAGCTGTTCTATAGCTTCCCCCAACAGCTTCCCTTTTTGATGCTGATTCTAATGGCACCGCTAGCCTTATGCCAGTTTGTATTCAACAACATGAGCCAACAGCATTTAGTAAGATATTGATTGAGCATGTGGTTTGGTAGCTGATGATGTCTACATTTGTATTTTGCCTTTTTATTCATTTAATTGAAGAGAATATTTGATAAAGTCTCATGAGAATTAGAGATGCATTAAACCACAAAACTATCAGCCTGTTAAAATGGTTGTATGTATTAACATAGCTGGAGAACAATGTTTATGTAATGAGGCCAAAAATGCATTTTGGCTAATGCGGAGCTTCCCAAAGCATGACACTATTGGATAAACAATTTCTGAAACTACCTTCCAAAATATTGTCATGGTACACTCATTATAATGCATTATAAAAATGTTAAAAATGGCATTATTGATTCACAATATTCTCTACAAATCCCAATACAGTGACAATGTTGTGAATGATGTTGGGAAATTGACCAAAAAGTAAAAATATAAAATAACAACACAGGCACTGAAGGAAGCACTGAATGTGTGAACTACCGCACTCCCCATAGTGTCTTTGGCACCACATTTGATTACACAACAACAGACTTACTGGCTTAAACATTCAACCTGGCTGACAACCAGAGTCAGTCTACAGCTACACCATCTTCTCCAAACCACACGCACTCAACAGGCGTGAGAGGTTTTGTTATGTTTCTTTTTTCTTGTTTTCTTTCTTTGACCAGGATGACTGCATTGCCATCTCACCACTCAGCTCAGCCTTTTGTTGCCAGGTCGATTCAGACAATAGCTGATGCCTGGTGAACCACAGTATCAGTTGACCATCAACACAGAGTTCATAATGAGCATCTCCTATTTCCATCGACAAAGATGCTGAATGCTGCGCACGTCTTTTAATATTATTGCGTTTCAGGCACATGGACAGGTAGAAGACGTATAATGGAGGGGTGTCCCCTACTGGGAGACATGTTAGGGGTTCTCTACACAAACAAAACTAGACTGAACCACAGATTCGTCTTTGTTTGTCTGCAAATCATTGAGAGAGCAAGCACCAGGACCCAGGGGATAAAGTACCCTCGGATGGAAGCGGTTCCCACTCATTGGTCTGTGAAGCTGTGGTGGCGGTCTGTGAGTCGCCCAGGCGGGACCCTTTAACCCCCCCCCCCACACACACACACCCACACACTCTCACACAAACACACACACACACACACACACACACACACTCTCTCACACACACTCTTACTCCCACCCGTTTTCTCCTTTGTTTCAGACGCAGGGTCCTGGCCCATCCCCCCGCTCCTCCCCCAGTCACACAGCCAGCCGGCCCATCCCCATGCCAACGCAGTCCAGCTCGGCAGGCACCACACCCACCCAGACCCCTCAGGACTCGCTCATGGGGGTGGGAGGGGACGTGCAGGAGGCCTTTGCTCAGGGTAAGCCTCGCCTTTTGTCCCGTGGTTAGATCTGTGTGGGCCGGAGCAGTGTTCCGGACGGAGGGAGAGAGAAAGGGAGGAGAGAGAGAGAGAAAGGGAGAAGGCCCGGAGACAAAAGGGCAGCTTTCACTTTCATGTCACACGGAGCAGATGTCCCCAGAATGCCACACCAAGTGTTGTCAGTAGACAACGTTTCAGTGGAATGGAATGGAGCGGAATGGAATTTAATTGATTTGGAAAACAAAAAACAAATGGGGGGGGGGGGGGATGATCTTGCTGGTTAGGATGTGAAATACACACATGATTCATGTAATTATCCACAGCAGTTTGCTATCAATATGGAAATAATGACACTGGTTGAGAAAGAGTTCCGACGTGCAAAGTTGACAGGTGACTCACTCAGAGATTTTGGATCCATTAAACCACATTCTTCATTATAATTGATGTTTATTCAAACCATCAGGAGGCCATTGTGAGTAACAACAGAGGCAGTTCCCAGGCTGAGGCAGAAGACACTGTAGCTTTTCCATGATACCATTATTCCAATGCAGAATGTGACATTTAGCAGAGTTATGGCAGCTAAGGGCACCGTGAATGACAGATACAGTTGCTATCATGTGGTTTCAAGTACTCCTAGAAAAGAACGATGCAAGTCTTCACTGTACTTATCATAAACAAATGGGTCAAATCAGTTTGTCTGTGCTGTAAACTCAGTTGACACATTTAACTTCAGTGATGGCTGCATAGGGGCCGGTAAGGATGGTATGAAATTAAACGTGTGACAATACGGGTGTGTCTATAATCAGTGTATGAAAGTAATTCTTTTTCATTAGGAGCTGTGTGCCAGCTTTATGTTTGTCAAACGAGGAATCCAGAGAATGAGAGTAATCTGTATAAGCTTGCCTGAAGTTGAAATGCCTCATTAAAGTACTTGCTTTGTTTCTCACTACTGTTCTGGGTCCCTAGGCTCGAGAAGGAATCTGAGAAATGATCTCCTCATTGCTGCTGACTCCATCACCAATACCATGTCATCGCTGGTCAAAGAGCTGAACTCAGGTCAGCAATAGATATATAGAGAATGCAAATCCATGTCATCGCTGGTCGAAGAGCTGAACTCAAGTTAGTCATAGATAGAGAATACAAATCCGTGGTTGTTTCAGGAGACATGCTTTTGGATTCACAATGTGTTTTTCTAAGAAAATGTTATCTTTTCCTGCAAGGTCCAGCTATGGGGATTAAATGTCAGATGCACTACATTGTTGTTAGTAGAGCATGGCCCTCGTGAGTGCCCTTGAATGAGAAAGGTTACTATTACTGATTGGTAGTGTCGTATTTGGTATTTTGTGTCTGCCTGTTTGAATCAGTCTGATAATAGTGCATGGTCTGAAAGGATTGTTTATCCTGATTATTTTCTGTTTTAGAATAATGCGCAAGTAAGTTAAGCATACTTGCAGTATTTGCCAGTATTTAGAAGTTTAGAAGCTTTGGCCACCTTTACCTGAATGTCTGCAAAGTACACTCTCTGGGTGAAAATACATTTTTATTTAGGTGGCATATGTGTCAATCGATCTAATATTACAGCGAATATTTGGGATATTTATATTTTAGACACCTGTCTGCCTGTCAATGGACCAACAGGCTTGGTGCTGATCTCAGACCTATGTACAGCTCTGAGTTACAGTTGCTTTAGAACAACAAACACAATACATTTCTTTTAAAAAGAACAACAAACACTTGGGCCTGCTCTTAGACCTACGTACAGCTCTGAGTTAAAGTTGCATTAGAACCTGAAGTCGTACATAATGAACAAACACATTTCTACTGCCTGAGCTAGAATGCTATGTTAGTATGTTAGGGAATATAAAAAGACTGTATTGACAGTCAAGCGTTGTACTGGTGGCAGGGATCGGCATGTAAGGTGTCATCAGAATCAGGGTAGGGTCATAGGTCAGTCATGTACTTGATGTATAATGTTGCCACTGAAGGGGGAAATAACTTATTTTTTCTTGTTTTCCCCCCCCTATTCCACAGAGGCTGGGAGTGAGACGGAGAGTACCATAGACTCAGAGGGGCACCTACAGTTTGAGGACCCAGTCACCTCCCCATCGTCAGAGGTCTACCTCACACAGCTCAACACCAGAAAACCAAGGTAACCTTTTACACTGAAATTCTGTAGTATTTATCCACCCAGTATCTCAAAATGGTCATCTTTACTGCTGACTTTCACGGCAAAAGGCTTTATGAATTCAGCCTCTAAACACATTTTCCCTCCACAGACTAGGCTAAGTGGTACATTCCGGCTCAATGAATGACGCTTTAACCATTTGCACTTTGCTGATTGTTTCTATTTGTTGTTTGTTTTGTTGATTGTTAAAATGTATTGGATTGTTGCTGAAACAGCCCACAGTAGGCTGAGGAAGAGAACCTTGATTTAATCTACTGGCAGGAGTCCTTGACTATTCCATACGTCCTCTGCCAAACACTCAAAATACTTAAAATGGTAAACATATTTGGTCACACTTTATTTGAATGGCAATCTCTAGTAGTTACAGATGCTTAGATTATATACAGAATATCTGTTGAAACTCAGTTAACTACCATTGATGGTTAAGGTTAGGGTTAGGGGTTGGATTTGGTTAAGGTAACTATTCAGGGAACTATTGGAAAGACTGAACTTAAATTGAAACAAACCATCTATAAAGTATTTGTAGGCGGACTATCCAAATAAAGTGTTACCAAATATTTTTGTCATGCTGAAATTGGGAGATAGAAAGAATTGTTCAGTCTGCAGTCCGTGACAATGTAAACTGCTGTGAAAGGTCACATGAGTCCCTCTCTTGGTGTAGGTACATGGATGAAGAGACCTATGAGAATGACCTGGTCCAGGAGCTGGAGACGGAGTTGAAGATGGAGGAGTTCCTGAAACAGAGACCAAATCCGGAGAAGGCATACATGGTAAACAATAATGTGCCTGTAAAATGCATGAAAGGGACTGAAGTGCTTGCCCAAGAGAGTTCATAATGACAGGTACTGAATTGCTTGCCCAAGAGAGTTCACAATGCTCGCCTGTGTCGCCTTGTTGCCGGACTGCACCCCCTTCTGGACAAAAAAGGAAAGAAGACGTTATGGCAGTCACCAGCTTTGATGAAAGAAAGGGAATGAAAAAAAAAAAATTGTTGTTTTTAGTGAAGGTGTGCATACTGAGGGAAACATTCAGCAGCTCAGTTCAAAAACCTGTCAATACCACTGAGAGGCATTCATCACCTTTCCCGTCAATGCTTATTAAACCCAGAATTAGCCCTTGGATATGTATATTTTCACATACATAATGAACTACGTATTACTAATAGCTGATGTTTTTTAAAGGTAGCATGTGATATTTCATACCATATCTACATTTGGTCCTGTCTGCTCCACATCAGATCCTTCTTGCTCCGCGGCCTGTTTTATCTGACAATCTAATGAGAAAATAGACACTTGGAGAAGAAAATACATCTGAAGCTCTAACCTTACAGAAAGAGGGACATTTTTTTCTGATCAGTATTTTGCATATTAACAGGAAGTGGACTTCTACGTTAGGAATGTCTGGTGGAAGAAAGGCTAATGTAATTTACAACTATCTCAGTGCCTGTGGTTTTCATTTCTCACGGATATTATTTTTCTCTCATTCTAGGTAACATCACAAGAGTGAGCACACTGAACCGAAACTAGTAAGCTACTCTACTCTGTGTACAATATTTTATTTATCTGTTTTATAACGCAATAATGCAATGTTGAGTTAAATGCATATGCTGTGAGTGCATTTCAATGTATATTTGCCTCATAGTAGTTTCAAATGTTTTTTAGTTTTTTATAACAGAATGTGTGTTTCTTCTTGTAGGCACAAAAACAAACCCATGAAGTTGACTAGGACTGCCTCAAAGGAGTGACACAGAGCAATGAGTTCTAACACTGCTGAGTACAACCATAGAGTTATACAAATATATACAGTATCTCTGTGTATGAATATATATATATCTGATGTATGATGAATATATATATTTTTTAAAAACAGACAAATATTTAAGTAAATACTGTGAACAGAACAGGAGATTTTAACATTGGAGCTGTCTACAACACCGCCGGTGCCATACAATCAAATGACATGGAGATTACTTGTTGTTGATGTTGTTCTTGTCACTGTTTCTGTATGTCTTTGTATGCCTGGTATGTTTTTTCCCCACACATACTTGTTAAGAGATGTTCCAAGAATGAAACTGTGAGCAAACAGAGTGCAGATCATTGGGTGTCGCTGCTCACTCGCTGTAATCATGTTTTAGTCAGATTATCAACAAAACCCCAATGGTCTCATGTTTATGTTTGCTCACAAGTCACACACTTCTGATACAATAATTAGTTTTCATTGCTCATTTTTTCACAATTGGAAAACTGATTGATGAGATGTTGTTTTCTTTGATACATATCTTTGAACCGAGTGCACTGCCTTAGCCAATCGGGTAATCTCTTAAAGCCTGGCATAGATACTTAAATATACAAAAGAGCACTGGATAAAGATGAACTTACATGAAATCTGATGCTGGAAGATAATACTGTCCAGTGGAAGGATGTTTACTGTGTGTTGTGTGACACAATTTACAGAGTAGAACTGTGGAAATTTCATGAGATGATAACTAAAAGCATGCATTGCAATAATAATTCAATATTTGTTCTCACTGAGATTGTCTAATCATACTTCTCTGGATAAATAGCTATACACATTGTCTGTGTTTGTCATATGATGGTATGACTACATTATTTTTGTTTAATTTTCACTAACTCATTCCTTCATTTATTTAGTCATCTACTACTACTCTCTCTGTCTGTCTTACTGTCTTTGTATCAGTCATTGTGCAACATCTTCAGACAAGAGCTGCTTGTTTAATTTTTTTCTTGCATAAACCAACACACTGCACAATTCACTGAGCAATGTTATTGATACCTGCTGACACAACAAAACGTTATCCACAAGTTAATTTTGTGAACTTTATCTAAAATGTTTTTCTTTGTTTATTTCAGTGATTTTTGCATGGTGGTAAAACAATAAAGACAACTGAATACTGCATTCATGCAATTCTTCCAACTGAAGAAAGAAATATCTGTGTTCAATATTAGTTAACTTACAGTGTTGAATTGATAAAAAAAAATGTCAAAGGAAAGATAATCAAAATGGGGAATCAATGGTGAGGGCCCTTTTCAAACTGGCAGCCCATGCAACTTTGAGACACCACTCTGGTAATACAGAACCTACACACGTTCTTACCACTAGGTGTCATCATTGGTTCTGGTGGAGGCCTGCATGCCATTCAGCTAAAAAAAGAAATGTGTTAGATTTGTCTCAGTGCTCTTGTTAGACTTGTATGCCTTTCCTACAGAGACAGCTTGTTAAAAAAATGTAGAATGTACTAGAAAAGCAGCATTTTTCACTCTTTGCTTTAAGACGCGTTTTCTTTACCCGTGTCAAATCACTTTTTCAGCTTACACTCCTTCCGGTGGAGGACGAATTTTAGTTTGCAAGTTAAGCCATCTAAGCCCTGACTTGACGTGATAAATGACCACATGCCTAGGAAGACACAACGACATAAAAGCAAGCTTAACACGATAAGAGCAGGCCTACGAGATTATTTCAGTTGTTGCATAATTATAATCACGAAGGTCTCCTACTTAAAGTAAGCCTAAAACAGAGAAATAAATTAGCCGACGCAGTAGGGTGAATGCTCAAAATGCGTGACTGATGTAGGCTACAATTCATACACATTGGGATTTTTTTAGTGGTTTACAAAGGAACAGATAAAATAACAAAACAAGGAGATTAAAAAGGTTTAAAGTGCGTTAGAAATAACACAGAAAATTGCAATTGCAACATACGCAAAGTACAGTGCATTTGACCAGTTAACAAAGAGGATCTGAGAAGTCTAGATTTGAAACTGGCTACAGTTGGAGCACATTTGATGTCATCAGGAAGTCTTAGGTGCCTATGTCAGTGTAGGCCTTGTTGTCAGAGATATTTCTTCTAGTTAAAACGGTTGACTACTGCTGTAATAATCAAAGTACTTATTCAGCTTAGACTAGACTCGAAATGACTTAATATAGGCTAATAAAAAAGACCGCATGTTTTGAAACAGAACACAGACACAACAATATAAAAGTAAACTGAACACAAAAAGAGAACGACATTTCAATTGTAGTTTATTTATAATCACAAAGGTCTCCTGAATGCTCGAAAAGCAGTGATTGATTAGTATATATAAAAAAACTATCAATATCCCTGTTGCAACCTAGAAGAGATCCGACAGTTACAGCGACAGAGATGATGGCTGTCTAATGAAAATAATCATTGTGCTAATATTATCGTGCTTATATTTGCGGCACTCTGCTGTTTCAATGAATGTGAATGCTGGTGAGATTATAAATGGGAACCGCTGGAATTTGTTGAACTGCGCTCTCATCTCTAATTGGCAGGATAAAACATACGGTACATATGCACCAATTGGCTTACACAATGTCAACTTCTTGTCAAATAAGAAACGTGTGCTTTTCGCCGTCACCATCTCCTACTATGAGCAGGAAGAGGGTGGGGTGACTAGCCGAAGATATTGGCATATTTCATCTGGTTGAAGAGTAACAGTTCAACGGTGAGTCGCAGGCTTTGTGTGTGCTAGATTGAACTCCATGTACTATATCGCTCTATTTCGTTAACCTTGTCGTGTTTCAGTTCAGCTGATTTGTTTTGTAGCTCACTATACATTAGTCACCTTGTTATGACAGTTTGAACTAGTAGGCTACTAGCTTGATAGCTTAGCTACCAGCATAACCAGCTGTTTGTCAACTCGATTGGTCTGCTCTGATTAGCGAACCAACTAGCCTTAGTAGCTAATACACTAACATCAGCAAATGTCAACTTTGTTGTTTTGGCTAAACGCTTTGTGAGGCTTAATGGTAATTAAAATATTACAACAGTACTCTATGCTGTCTGTCCTTCATTGCAGTGGTATATATATAATTATACCGATAGAAGCAGCTAACATGAGTAGCCACTTAGCTAATAAGCTCTAGCAATAATTTGTACACGGTTATTTGACAGTGTCAGGCCAGTGCAAAGTGCATTGCAGATTTATTGCTACTGAAAAGCATGCATTCAGCCTAACACCAAACACGTAACATGTTACCTTATGTTTGGATTTAAGATGAATTAGCCTTTTAGCACACACATGTAAAAGTAATTTTGCAGAAAAAAAATATCCAGGGAAGGGCAGGATGCTCTGATTCACCATACAACGTGGTCATGGTGGTGTTTTAATTAACGGGAATGCTACTTGATGTTGCTCATCACCAAACGGGTAAAAGTAAATCAAGGAAAACAAAATGACATTATCTGGCATTTGTAAAGGAGTCCAATCTGCCCCATAAGATAATTGTAAATACGTTTGTTTTTTTTCCAGCGGTTTCAGTCGTGCACAAGTTGTATACAAAGGTGCTTGCGTAAACATTGGCTTTTTTCATCAAATCATATAGGTAATGAAAATAAGTTGGTTTCATGCGTAAGTTTTAATGATATCACTGACAATGGACAAAAGGTCCATCATCAACAATCGTCCTCTGTGGGTGTGTCTGGAAATGAGGGTGTCACGGGCTGGCTTCAAAGCAAATTCTTCTAGCCTCATTATCCTTGACAAAAAAAGGCAGTTTGATTAAGAGTTGTGATAGTTGTCTTGTCATTATTAACATAATTAGTTACCATAATCTTGTCACTCATTTGTGAAATGTATTTTGTATTTATTTATGTAAATTATTATAGAAAGTTTTTAAAGGTGGTTTATGTCACGACATTCTATACATTCTATTTAAAGAGACAGTGTGCAACAATTTGCCACTTTTTGAAGGATGTTTTATAAAGGCAACTAATACTGTTATTGTCAAATTAATTTACATGGTATATGGTCATGTAAACACACTTGTCGTTCCAACTAGCCGCTTAGTGTATGCAATATACAGTTCGGTGTTCCGGGTCAGACCATCCTGCGAAAATGTAAAAAGAAAAGCTTTAGCAAAGGACAACTATATTGCCAAGACATGAATTATAATACTAGATAGGCTTTTATCAGTGTTGTTTTGGATTCTACGTAGTTTGATTGCTATTTTTCAATCAAAACTCCATGCTGTTGCTTTAACAGTTTTGCTTTGAATGGTCAATTTCCCTGTTAGGCCTATTTCAGTGTAGTACATGAGTTATAATTGTGCTATTTCATTGCAGAGAACCTCCTGTATACCATTTTGAGACGCTTGGTAATCTTTCCAATTTCTGTGTCGACTTAAACCACAGGCTATAATATACGGGCATTTCTTTTAGCTACATCAGTTTTGAAGAATTTGGAATTTGTTTTACGGATTTCTATTTAGAATATAATGGTTCCATTTTTTCTTCAAGGACTCTAA
The DNA here is from genome assembly GCF_963457725.1 of Sprattus sprattus. NCBI lineage: Eukaryota > Metazoa > Chordata > Actinopteri > Clupeiformes > Clupeidae > Sprattus > Sprattus sprattus. Next base: position 29,599,115 of record NC_137923.1, on the reverse strand, counting down.
TCAGTAGTTTTAAGAACATTTTTAAGGGTTGTAAGTCAAGTTTAATCTTTAATAGTTTTGCAAATCAAAATTAATTTAAAACCATGTATTTTGCCAAAGAATTTCAACAGTTCCAGAGAAAAGCCATGGCTAGATCTATGATTATGAATTTCAATGTGTTATCATTTATTATACTTGAGATGATAGCCCACCACTACAGTACAGTGGTTCTCTGTAGTGTGAAAAGGGTCATTCAACAATATATTTAACTCAGCATTACTTTTATATTATTATTCATATACAAAACAACCAGTAGATTAGAGTCTCAATAATATAGTGTTCATTTGGTCAGGTCTTTGAAGCATCCTCCTGTTGAAGCAAAACTCGTTCAAGCATTTTTGGAAGTCACTCTGGAGTAGTCAATTTAAGAGGCTGGCTCAGTAACTCCTTTGTATGTTTTGACAGACTTTATTCGAGGGGGCACAATAATGTTTCATGTTTCCATAAGGGAAAACTGGATGGTTTCTATGGTGGAACCCTCCCATGGTCACATGACCCTGCAGTTTCAGACAGCTTTTCAGTGACGTCGCTGTAGAGCCAGAGATTTGCTGAGAATAATCGGGGCGAGCGCTAGCAGAGGTGCGGCAGTAGGAGTTACACACACCGTCTATTGCTTCTCCACCGTGAACAGAAAACTGTTCAATATTTTAGTGACCTAATGCCAGGTCCCACCCAAGCACTGTCCCCAAATGGAGAAAATAACAACGACATCATTCCGGACAACGGAACCAACATCATTCCTTACAGAAAAAATACTGTTCGGGGAGAGCGCGCCTACAGGTAAACTAGAGCAATGCCTCGTTTTTGCGTGGTTATTTCTGGCAACTTAGCTTCAAACCTAGGTCTGCAAAAGGGATGATAATACATTTGTCTACAGCAACGTCGAAAAGCAAAATAGTATAAACACTCTGTCTTATAGTATGTGACACTCTTCATCATGTTAGCGCTCTGCTGCAGAGCGCCCGAAACCAAATCCTAATGTGTTATAATTGTGAAATGTCTTTCTTACTATCTTTCTTCCAGTGAATTAGTTAGGTAGTAATCGGTAGATGATTGGCTCCATAAAAGGTTGGTAACCAGCTGGTTATCCTGCTACCCAATGCAATAGTGGGTTAGAATGGTCGTCGTTTCCTCTGACAGAGCAGACATCAGATACCGTTAGCTACTGGCTAACATCCATTAGCGATCACAAATAAGATCAACGGGTATTAGCCTACGCAGTGAAGCCTTGTCTGTCAGACAGGGTAGAACCAATGGTTGCAATGGAAATCGAGTTGTAAATATTCACACGGAGATTTGTTTTTAACTTGACATGCTTGCTAATGTTATAGATAATGTTAATGTTAGCAAATTGGCATGTTGGTCTGGAGCTGGCTGGTGGAGACATGGAACATCCGCTTTTGTTGACACGACAACGGCAATCCCGTTTTTTCTGAATCCTGAACCATTGTAGTTGTGTGGTTGCCACCCAGTATTCGCTATAGAGATACATTTGACTCTCTATGTGTCTTCGTAGTGTCAGGACAATGCTACTGGCAACCCAAATTCCTCCTCAGCCATTCTTGCCTTCGAAGTCGAATCGTAGTAAACTGATCATAAAGCTAGCGAACGTTTTAAAGAGAGCATTCAACGCTGGCTAAGCTAATTAAGCTTTGGCGTCGGCCAACTGGGAGGAGATATTTGCCTCCTGCAGTTTGAAGGAGTTTTAAGAAGCTTATGTAAGACATGTTGGTTATCTCGATAGACAATAAGAAAAAAAAAAATATGTGTCCCGTTTCTCTCTGCCATCTTTTTTCTCTAGCATATTATCGCATTGTTGCACAACGACTGGTTTATTTGTATGGATTTGTGTTTACATTCCTTTAATTAACTAAGGGTCTGTCCCATCCAGGGCCTGTCCTGATGTAATCCTTTGCTTATCATAAACCGATGTTAACACCAGGTCATTGGATGTCTCAGGAGTATGACCTGTCAAAGACTCGAGGGCAGTTATACAGGCTCGTAGGAAACTCTGTGTGTCAGGGGTGGGGGTAGATGTGGGGTAGCATGGTCGCGTCTTCCTCATGTCCTTGTGTTCTTCCCAAAGGGTGCGGGACCTCTAAATTGTAAAGTTCATGGTAGGTGTCTTTCTCCAGACACCAAACTCTATTTTATGCAAACCTTCCCTATGTGTGTATTCGTTTAGCCTATCACGAATGGAATGGGTGCTCAATCAAATACGCAAGCCACGTTAGAAGCGAACTGTTTTTCCTCTGGCAGAATCCTATGATAAGACTTGCCCCCACACACGTTCCCTCGGGGGTTGCGTGACTTGGGAAGAGGGTGCTGCAGAAGTGTAATCTTAACGATGTAAACAAGTCTCTTTAAGAGAAATTTCGAGGGAATCCCCTCCCTGAAAACAACCTGAAAACAAACTAAACTAAATATAATAAAAATTGCTTGGAAATGAAATTGTCGATTTCAGACAGGTAAACCAATGCGGCCAACATAAGACACAACTAACAATGACATCAACGTTTTCTTAACTTGTTTTTGAAATGGAAGAGATATAGGTCTGTTCAGGCCATATTTAGGGATTCACACAAGATACACTGGTCTTTATCTTGACGTGTGATGTTTTACTTAAATGTTTTTTTATCACATTTTTTTTGTATCTCATCCATATTTGTCCCCCATCTCAGTCATCTTTTCTCATTGCCATCAGTGGCAATCACACTGGGTGAATATGACTTCTAATTCAACAGAAATAGTAGAACTTTAATATAAGTGATTAGAACCTAAATGCTGTGCATGAACTGGCTTGTACATAATTTCCCGCAGTGTGAATATGAAACCCATATTGTGGATTCTTACCCCTCTGAATGGGGCTTTCCTCTCCTGTAACACATTTTTTTTTTGTAGAAAAAGGAGCATAGTAAGAAGTAGGTGACGTCTATTTTTACACCATATCCGCATTGAGGACAGGCTGGGCACACTGGGCAGTGAATTTCTTGCAAGTGTAATATGAAATGTGAAATTAGAGTTATCCTCACACCTAGGCCTATTTTCCGCTTTAATTTAACATGTACGTGCATTTTTATGTGCTTTTAATGTGCCATTATCCCAGTGTCAAAATGAGAGCCGCGACGTTTCAAATGTAATCTACCAGTGTAACAAGCACTTAACAACCACAACCACCATCACTGAAACCATTGCTAAATGAGGCAAAGTGGAGGCAGGGTAGTCCACTAATTGTTGTTGTTATTTTGTTTACGTTATTTTGGCAGTTGGGGGATGGCGGTCAATGTGTATTCTACCTCAATAACCCAGGAGACGATGAGCAGGCATGACATCACTGCCTGGGTTAACGATCTTGTGTCCCTCAACTACACTAAAGTTGAGCAGCTGTCTTCAGGTAAGTGCAAGCGTGTCCTCTAGTGCTGTACCCTTCCCAAGATAATGGAGGAAGATGGCTGGCCTACTACCCTAATTAGAGAGTAATGGACTGAGAATGAGATAACAAGGATGTAACAAATTAAACACTGATTTATCCACATTTGTGAAACCATGCATAGAGCTTCATTTGGCATTATGCTGATGATTACCTTAGAGAGAGTGAATGCTAAAAAAAACTGTTGCTACATATTTTTTATATAGTTCATAACTTTGGATCACCTTATCTTGACCCATTACAATATAATATAATAATATATGTGAAAAAAGAGTATTCATAGGGTAACCATTTTTAAAATAAAAATCAAGCTGGCCATTGCATTGCGTGACCCTGTGGTTTCTAATAGATGTTTTAGTTTATTGATCGATGTACTGCACAATCGTTTGACAGCCAGGGATGTGGTAACAGCTGACCTAATGGAATGCTGTTGGCATTCTGAGTTAAATCAGAGACAGAGTCTGTCAGAAGCCTATATTGGTGAGGCCTAATGGCACTCAACTATATGGAAATCGAAGCCTGTGGAGTCAACACACGCACACAGACATACACACGCACATACACACACATGCACATACACTCACGCACGCGCACACACACACACACACACACACACACACACACACACACACACACACAGTTTACATTTTTAAGCTTTTGCTTTGTCTTTGTAGGGGCAGCCTACTGCCAATTTATGGATCTGCTGTTTCCTGGCTGCATCAGTCTTAAGAAGGTCAAGTTCCAAGCCAAGCTGGAGCATGAATACATCCACAACTTCAAGCTGCTGCAGGCCTCTTTCAAAAGGATGAATGTGGATAAGGTGAGTGGATGAAGGCCACAGAGTTTTCAGCTTGATGCCAGTCTGCCCAAACATGTACTTAAATGGCTAACTTGGTAGATGAACATCAGTGAATGGCTGTGCAAGTGATCGGAAGTGCTGTGTAGTAGAGGTCTGTGTGGGATGGATTTTTCAGTCCTGCTCTCTCAAGATCCTGTCCTCCCTGTTTATGTAAAACTCAGGTTATTGCTTGCTGCTCTAGTGCAAACATGAATACAATTCAGTTTTAGAATAAAAAAATCTACTTTTATTTAATTTTATATATTTATATTTTGCGGGAATCCAGCACGCCATGTCTTTATCCCACTCACAGACACGTATCAGTTTCTTCCTTGAACGCGCACTCGAAAATTAGTCCTGCGCCACATGCTTGTGTCCTGGACCAGTGTTACTCCCGCTCGAGTGCAGGCCTCTACTATGTACAAGGTTTTTGTGAAATTAAAATGAAGAGGCTAAGTTTCATAACAGATGTAATTTGAAAGTGTGAAATATTGATTTCTATACACACATACTCTACATAAAAATACAATACCTGGTTCAATGTTTTTTTTTGGAAATGTATACATGTTTAAAACTTTTTTTGTTGGTGTTGTGTTTAGTCAGACAGCTTTTTTTGTCCTTCTCAAAGATCATTCCTGTAGAGAAGCTTGTAAAAGGACGGTTTCAGGACAACCTCGACTTCATCCAGTGGTTCAAGAAGTTCTTTGATGCCAACTATGATGGCAAGGAGTATGATCCGGTCGAGGCCAGACAGGGACAAGATGCCCTTCCCCCGCCCGACCCTGGCGAGCAGATCTTCAACCTGCCAAAGAAGTCCCACCATGCAGCGAGTTCCCCCACAGCAGGTAACGCCTCAGTACCATTTAGGCATTCATGTTGAGCTTCATGTCAATTCAAAAAACCTCAAAATCACATATTTTCAGTTTCTCAAGATGCACAATGTTATTAAGTATACCACTAATAACTCTTACCAAACTATTGATTTCAGTGTACTGTATATCAGTGGAAAACAGTCCTTGCTCATGTTGTGTTTAAGTCATCACCCCCTCCCAAAACTAGCTTATTATGCATTTGTATCCAGGAGCTACCAGATCGTCCAGTTCAACCCCCAAATCGTCAACGCCAACATCTCGGCCCTCCTCCGCCAAACGAGCCCCTGTGACCTCATCAATTCCTGCAAGGGGAGAGAAGGAACTAGAGGCCCAAGTGACACAGCTCGCTGATCAGGTCTGCACTTCCGGCTGTTCCTACTAAATGCACCTTGTACCTTAATCTTAATACAACCTTATTCATATGCAAACCCTTTACACTATGTAGTGTATACTAATATTATAGTGTACATATAACATAGTCCTACACTGTCATGACTTGCAAACATGCATAACCTTACAGCGCTGATGGAATTTCCGACAATATTTGTAACCCTCATTACATTTAGTCATTTAAAAGATGATTTCACCCAGCAAGTGATAGTTGTGTAAATATATTACTACTTTTGAGTGATGGGATCAGTGCTTCCAGCTGGTTTGGCATGTAGAGATAGATGAACAAGTAGATGAGTGATTCAGCTCTGTACTTAAGCTGTATCATTTAGGTGTATCCTGTGTCCTGTGATTTGCAGTTAAACACGATGAAGCTGGCACTGGAGGGCGTGGAGAAGGAGAGGGACTTCTACTTCGGGAAGCTGCGGGAGGTGGAGCTCCTCGCTCAGGAGCACGGTCCAGAGAACAGCCCTTTTCTTGACCGACTGATGGAAGTCCTGTACTCGGCAGACGAGAATGTAAGTACCAATTATATCTCTGTCTCACAGTTAAGGTCATGCATGCGCAGATTAAACATATCTAATTTGTAAACTAGGTACAAGTTTAATTGTAGGTTTTGAGTTAGAATAATGGAAAATTCTTTCCTGTACCTTTTCAGTAGGCTTTATTACATGTACTGTATTTAAGATGCTCTTGAGACCTTTAAATATTTAAATAAATCCTCCAAAGTACTGTTGCACAAAGTTGCAAACAGTTCATAGGCATTTTTGGCAGGGCATGTTGCATTAATAAATGCTGTGTTGTGCAACACGTCACACATGGCAAACATGCACGCTAACATTACACCTGATGCAGTTGAGCTGAATGTGCATGTGGGCCAGGAATGCAGGCTCGTGTTGAGTTCCTACTCGTGTTCCCCCCACAGGAGGCGGGAGCTGAACTCGGGGAAGAGGCAGAGGCCGAGGCCCATGGCCGAGAGGAGTTAGCTCAAGAGCCAGAGGAGCAAGATGAGTACTGAGCTCACAGGAGAGTTCAACTCCTTTTTGTTTCATGAGAACTGTTTTTAAAATCCCAGTATTTTTTTGGTTCATTTTTTCATCTTTCGGTTTTTGGTTGACCTGAGGATTGAGCACATAAAGCATCCTAGAAGCACCCCCGTCCCTCCTTTTTTATTCACTACGTCCACGCATACTGTTTGTGTTTCCTTTGGTGACTATCATTGGTTTGAGATGCTGCATCCTGTCCGTGCTCTGACCATCCTGATTGTCTTTTTTTAAATCAAGGACTCTTTGCCTGAAGCAAGAAGTTCCCAACTTCTTTTGTGAGGCCGTGTTTGTGAAGGATGGATTGCTTATATCCGTTGGCAGTATCCTCTTCATGCATTTTTTTTATTTGTCTTTTCCATGTTTTTACATATCAAGTGTAGTAATCAGGAAAAAAAGAACAATGCAATAAGCATAGTCCGGTAAGGCTTGTAGAATGGCCTGTGGAACTCCCTAATGCTCTGAATTTTGCTTCTCTTAACTGTTAGAAATACGCTTCTAGAACACTCTGCTTGCTCCTGTATCCGAGAGGGTATCCTTGTCCATAAACTAGGTTTATGAAGCCAGTTTGTGAGCATGACCCATTTTCCCTCTCTGATAGTCACGGCAGATACCTTGTCATACCGCAATCCGTGCATTCATGAGAACAGCAAAGTTAGACTTGCACTGTAACATGGTGCTGCAATTTAAAATGAATTATATGTATTGTATAATGTCTTAAATGGGCAGCATTGCAATCTGTTGTCTTGATGCGCATTCAATCGTGCAAAGCGTGTCACTGCAGTGTCCAGTAAAAAAAAGGAAAGAATAAAAACCATCCCTCACCGTCCAGTTACCTAAAACAAACCATGTATATTAAAGATGTTTTAATATAATTTTGAACCACAGGTTTTTAGCAAAAATACCAGTCAGATCACCAAGTTATACGTACATGGCATAAGAGTATCCCAGTGCATAGTATACTTTTTCATGATATTGCATTTATTTCCATGACAATTAAACTCTGCAGCTCACCGCTTTAGTCATATATTGTGTACAATGAAAAGGAATGTAAACATGTATTGTTAATAATTATAGACAATGTTTTTTTTCTTCTTCTCAATAGCCCACTCATTATGCATTCCCCAAAATGTGTTGCATGTTTGCATTTTATTTGTGAATAACTTGACCTGCTTTTTACATATTTAATAAAAAACAAAAAAAACAATGTTTAGTGAGCTGTGTTTTTGTATGTTTACCCTGCTGATTTCGATGGATTTGCTGTAATAAACCCTTCACTTTAAAGGACAATATTGTATTGCATTCCTTTCTAAAATTAATTTCACATTATATTAATTTAAACTTGGAAAGAAATGCTTGTTTTACATGTAGTATTTATTGTTACACAAGGTTTTTATTGCCCTAAGCTTAACTGTTCTCTCCCTTGTATGTCGCTTTGGACAAAAGCGTCTGCTAAATGACTAAATGTAAATGTACATTTTATTCTACAGAATTCATTTTTTATCCAAAAAGTATGCTGTAGTGGAAATGGACATTTCTTAGTTTTTATTGCAATACTGATTCACTGAGTGGACACTGTTGTGACACAGGGAGTCCGTTTGTGAGATAAAAATAATCTAAGAAGTACAATCGGGATCAATACTGATATGGAAATAAGAGCAACCTACTAGAGACCTGGAGGCCATTTTAAAATGCACTCTCATGAGACTGACCTAAGCGGTAAATGGATTCATTGAAATATTCTTGCCTTGTTCATCCTCAACCAATGAACCCTGTTTAAAGAATGTACTGGCCAAAATAATGGATTTTGACATAAAACAGTGTGACAATTAGACCACAATCAAAGTGATGTAACTGAGACTGGTAGAGAAAATAAACTTTAAAGGTTATTCAATGCTTCAAAGGACAAAACACCAAACACATCATGTTACAAATGGAGCATCTACTCTTAAAAACCTTAACTAGTTTAACTGCAAGATCAGGGTGCTAACACCAAGGGTTTGAGGGCGCGTACAGTGATAAAACATCATTGCAGTATGCTTTTACAATAAATAAAATAAATAAACTTAGACATATACATACATGCAAACATGAATACATACATACATACAGTACACACATGTATACCCACATAAGTGTAATCAGTGTAATGGCTTTGTCTCAAATGAACATTTTATCTGGAGACTACACAGTGGAGTCTTACACACTGTACATTCTAAATGTGGACTAGGTATACATAGAGATGGGCAGTATTTCAATTACTTGTATTTGAAATACTATTTAATTTACTTTTGAGTATTTTGTAATTTGTATTTGATAGGGCCGATAAAAAATCGAATGCAATTTGTAACAAAATACTTTAGAGTGGAGTCATTTTGTATTTAAAATACTTTCTTCAGTGTTTAGGCAGAAGGAGATTTTTTTTCTGTTGGATTCTACCACTAGACCATCTGATCTGCCTCTGAATGTCATTGTCGATTCAGGCATCAATTTGCCAAAAGTGGTGCTTCTTATGGCCCGCCCCTTTTTGGGGCGAAAAGGAAATCACCCCAGATCTCTCTCATTGGTGTAGGGTCCTCACATTTGGCAGCTACAGATGATGACTCTCATGTTGAATCAATTTTTTTTCACAAAACAGGGTACAGGTCGAAAACTTAGATAGCTGTCTTGATGCTTGTCAATTTATCTTCATTAGTACACCAAAGGAGGTTCTTTCAAATAGCGAATCGAGTTGTTGCCCTGAACGTTAGCCATCTTGACATAATTTGATTTGATCAAAGCCATATGATGTCCTTATACGCAATTACGTATGACGAAAGCATGGTGGGGATAGCCCTCCCGGAAGCCATAGAGATTGCAATGAGAGCCCTGTTTTGTGAAAACATGAAAGTCACACAGCTGCTGCCTGCAAAAATATATATATACAAAATCAATCAAGTTGTTGTCTTTTATTAGCTTTGCTTAGTTACACTGACATTATGTGACTGTTCTTCCTTTTTTACTGGGTTCACCAGAGCTTAGTGTATATAAATAGCCCTGTAGCCAGGGCCCATAGACATATTTATGTCAATCTAAATAGTCTGAATAGCCAAGTCAAATTGCCAAAAATACTGATGTTTACCTACTATATTCAGCGAAAAAATAAGCGGAATATGTGTGCTGGGGCAGGGGCGTGGTGGCGGCGGTTACAAACATGAAAAAAAGGATACGGGACTCAAATGTTTGGGAACCACTGCCTTACAACACTGACAAGGGCCCGTCATAATAGCCTGCACCTGGGCCCGTGATAACTAGCCTACGTTACGCCACTGAATAGCCCAAACCTGAATGTTCTGCTATACCAAATTGAGAGAAAACTGAAAATTCAGAAAAAGTATTTCCTGTATTTTAAAAATACAAAATACATGTATTGTATTTTGTTACGTTTTCTGGCAACAGTATTTTGTATTTTATTTTGATACATTTATTTGAAGGGTATTTTGTATTTTGTATCAAAATACATTTTTATGTATTTTTGCCCATCTCTGGGTATACAGTAGGCTACATTAGCGAAACTGAAACTACTATTCAAGGCGCCCGAGGCAACATTAGAGGCCTGAGACGAATAATAAACGTTCAATTTCTAGTCTTTTTTACACGTAGTAAGTTTCAATAAGACCATACCATTACATATCGACATTCAAGGAGCAAAGATGAGACGTCGTTGTGTGGTGAGAACTGATAGCAAATCGCGCTGCCAGCGCCGCCGGTGGGGAGAGGCAATTTTTTCAATTCTTCCGATTTTTTGGTGGCACCAATATATAAAAGGCTACGCTCTTGCGGTTAGTTTTAGCGCTCTTTTTAACGCCCAAAGTATCAAATAATTATGCAAATGTGATAATATGGTGAAGTAAATGTCAATATCATAAAGATTGTCTTATCCAGAATATTTCCATTTTGAAGCCCTAATGTTGCTTTGGGCTCCTTTAACTGTAGGGCAATTTATGCATGATGCGGAGCCGGTTTTCCCTCACAATTCATCATTGCCCATCCTGCCATCCCCATGCTGAATTTACGGTGGCCACTGGTCTTCCGTGGTCGCGAGGTGGCAATAGCGCGCTAAAGTCTTTGAAATCGTGAGGAGAAGAAGTAGACAACAAGACGCGCCAAACAAGATGTTGGTTACTGTAAAACAGTCTCAACTACTATTTATTCCATAACCTAATGGAAAGAATATTGAACGAAGCCCAGCAAAAATATAAAATGATGATATAACAGAGTGTACTATTGAAATACATTTACGTTTCAACATGTCTATTTCTGTAAGGGTAAGTTCGAGCTTTGACCGCTCGCTTAAATTAACTCATGTTGCATTGCATAGCATAGCTAGCAGTAAGTTAGTCGACTTATTGATCCTAGCAGCATTAGCAAGTTACATTTTATGTGTGTGGTTAACATGACGTTAATGTTGGCTATTTTGTGCAATAGGTTAGTCACAATAAAAACTAGTAAAGACCACCACATTTCTCATTTTAGAGACAGACCTCGATGACGAGGGAAGTAACATAACATTAACAAACAAGTAACATCAGACATTCCCACATCTCTTTTCCCTCGTCAGCGAAAAAGAAAGTCAAGAGATTTGAGATGTATCCTGTTCCCAGAGGATGTAAAAGACACGCTCCGAATTACCTCTAGTGAAACCAAAATGCCGGTCTCGTCACTGAAATCATGGCAGCGATGTGGAGACGGTTTCCTTGACACCCCAATCCAGAAGGTGAGGACACCTAAGTCAAGATAGCGTGACGCATGGGACCAGTGTGTTCTCTATCTTTGTCAACACTTGACAACAATTTAATCTGATTATCCCATGACAAATAGTTTTGATGCGCTGTCTCCACTCCACAAACAACTTCCATGTGTAATTTCAACTCTCATTATTGTGACAGAAACCCAAAACAGTGGGCCAAAAACATGCAACTGCGAGACAAAGTCTGCTTCAAACACCTTCAGGTAACCAATATATTTGGTGATTGGTAAGTTTGTAACTGTTACTATTTAATCTGATAATTTAATCTGAATTGACTTTTGAATGCTGTTATTATTACCCTTTTAGAAAAGTACAGAGAGGAGCCTGTCCACATTGCTTGGAGCTCAAGTGAGAGTGAACCATCTGACTGTGAGGAAAAAATAACTCCATCCAGAACAGTGGTACCTCCCAAACCATGCCAGTCTCAGCCCCAACACAAACCCAGACTCAACGTCAGCAGCTATCTGCAGTTATTAAACAGTGAAGCAGGTAGGCACAGTTGGTCTTTACTCTTTGCTACATTTGTTTTCCCCGCAAACAATTCAGACAATTAGTTTGAGGAAAATGTGAGATACCAGCAACATTCTCAAACATCTGCAGAATTATGCTGGTATGTGTGTACCGTATTTTCCCGACTATTAACCACACTGCAGGGTTTCCCCCAGGATTTCCTGTAAGGTGCGGTGGCACCTCAGCGGGGGGTCTGGGGGCCCCCCCCCAGAAAATTTTGTATTTCTTAGACGCAATTTCCTGCATTTTAACCGAATTGTGGGCCCAGTTTCAGCTCAATACAGAACTGTACTTTTGTTTCTAAATACGGGACAATGTCATTATTTCAGGTCCTTAAAGGTGTACAAAGTATGGGTCCTCATGAGCTACCTATTTGGCAAAACATGATCAGTGTTATACAGCCACGGTTTAAACCTAGGCTTTTCAACCCATGTTGGGTCCCAACCTGAAGCCCTGTGTTTGCCAGGTTTTTTATTGTTGTTGGTTGGCTGGCTCTTCTCACTGTCTTCCCTCACATCTGACTCTCTTGGTTCTAGGCAGCATTCTCCAGCTCCACTACTACTACCTGCCTATATTTCATTTCAAAACATTACATGTTGAAATATGATGACAAAATATTACTGTTTACAGTAGCCTACTTCACATACATTGTGTGACTACTATGACTATTGTTACTGACTACTGATACTGTCATCATAAGAAGATTTAGCAAAAGGGGCAGGTGTTTATTTTGGGGATATTTACACTGCACGCATAGTAGCCTGCTTGCTGAAGCCTAATGATGCTGTACAGCGCTTGCTACAACTACGTCATTAAGCAGGGTGCCGCAAAGTGGTCAACAAGTCAAACAAGAGAAGGCGGTGCTGAAAGGCAAAACACACACACACACACACACGAACGCATGTCCAAGTGGGGTTATGAATTCACAGGATATCTCGAGGTTAATTTGAGAAATGGCTCTTTCCTTTTTTTAGTGAAGTATTTCAGCAAACTCATCTGAAAAAGAGGACAGAGTGAGACGATCTAAATGCATTAGAATTATTATCTTTGAAGGGGACGCGTTGACATTTTGGATTCGAAAACTCCGGCGGGAATTACTAGCTATTAGGCTACTTGTTTAACTGTTCTTGTATTTATTACGAACGAAATCGCTAAGTTGGTCGGCTTGTCCTTAGCCTAACTAATAGATCTATGAGCTCTGCGAAGGTGTCCGCCTATTTTAAAACCACGCAGGCCTCGGACTTGCTACCTTTAACAAACTTTGCTCTGTTGTCATCCGCTACAAGTGCAGGGCTCATTGAGGGACCACACACAGCTGTGCGTTTAGAAATGACCGTTACTGAAGCTTATTTACATTTAGCCTCCCGAAATAGACGCAATGTGAGAAACCAGCCGTCTACGTCTACAACATATTAGGCCTACGATGTAACCCCTGCACAATGTTCAACAACTTGTTCTCACATGTAAAATAAAATTAATTCAACGTCACGTACCTCTGATCCAGTTGTTCGGTTTCTAGTTTGAGGGCCAGTGTGTCAGAAACGAGAGAGGGGGCGGGGGGAGTATGTAAACCGGCTGTGGTAAGCCGTGGATGCCGTGGAACGCTGATCAAGTGCGGGAAAGGCAGACGAATCCTTTGATGTGGCAAATAACACACCAAAAAACAGGGCTCCGATTTTTTCCGATGCGTGGCGGGGAATGACGAAGGTGCGGCGGCCCGCCACGCTGAAATGAACGTAGCGGAAACCCTGCACTGTATATAAACTGCATTACAGTATTTTATGTAATTTGATAAAACTAACCCATGTATTGGCCGCACCAGTGTATTAACCACAGTTTATTGAATGTAACGTCATGCCAAGTAGTTGTGGTGGAAGCACTCCTAGGCATTGAAAAGATGTATGAAGTGGGGATGGATATTTCAAGCAAAAATACGACACTTGCATGCACCGTAGGGGTGGGGGGAAAAAAATCGATTAATCGATTTTTCTCGATTCTCTCTTAAAATGATTCTGTCTCGATTCAGAAAAGTTTATAATCGATTTTGCAAAAAAAAAAAACTTTTATTTTTTTACACATCCATTTTATGTTGAAATGCAAGCTGCATCGATTATTGCATTGCTCATAGAAAGTCAAAATTGTGACAAGAAAAAGCTTTTTCTCTGATAAAGAAAACGGAGAAGGTAATTCATCTGTTGATTTTCTTTAATTATCAAACACAAAGTAGGAAGTGATTTTAGACTGAGTTGCAAACTCAAATTATTTAAAAGTCGAAATGCATCGATAATGGTTTTATCGGTTTAGAATTGATAATCGATAATTGGTTTAAAATCGATAATTGATTTAGAATCGAATCGTTGACCTCTGAATCGGAATCAAATCGAATCGTGAGGTGCCAAGAGATTCCCACCCCTAATGCACAGACACACACACACACACACAAATACCCCATTCCCACTCACAGTGAAAACCATTTATTGGGTGTGGGAATGAACGCTTAATGTCTAACTATAATTGTGAATTGATCCCCCCGTGATCTTGTACCATGAACGACAATCTTCTGATATGCTTGCAGTTGGAATTGAACACGTTACTTTAATGGTTCCGAGAAGGGCAAGAGGGGGGCACCTCATTAGCTAACATTACATTGATATCAGAGTAAGCCCTTGCCTCCCATTATTTCTCTTAGGATTGTTTAATGTCTGGTGTCCATTTAACATCACCCACAAGTGGTTGTGATCCCTTTGAACCCAAGACTGCCTTTAATTGGTAAGCCGGTTTTGAGAATTAAACTTTTGCTAGCTAGTTGTGTTTCCTGGTTACTCTGGTTATCTAGTTGCTCTGCTAGCTAACTAGCTAGCTAAGGGAACTTTCATAACCTTAAACGATTTAAATGGATTTCTATTTGCAAGAAATTATAGCTATTATCTTTTTAAATTACCTTATCAGGCTGATGTTATAGTCTCCTCGATTTGACTTATAAAACTCTAGTTGGGAAAGGTAGAAACCCTCAGGGTGCCTGTGCAGTTTCAATTTACAACTTAATTTTCACAAGGTTATATTCACACATATTAACATCACACGCTAGCAGCTGCCCACTGTTAAGATGGTTCACTAAGCTAGAGATAGCTAGGATAGTTAATATCCAGGTTAACTGGCATGAGACCTCGCACACCTCTTGTGGAAGCTCCATAGCATCCTGTTACAGTCTGGTAGGACTGAATGTGACTGAGTGTGAATGAAAATGTGTTATCTATCCAATGTTGTTTTTCGTATATGAAAGAGAGAGAGAGAGAGAGAGACCCATCCAAACTTTATCTGGCAGTTGCTGTGCGCGTTACTAACTACTTGGCAAAAAAAATGCATTCCTGTGTGTCGGACACACCTATTAAGTATTAACTGCAGGGCTGCAGAATGTTTGCAAAATCAATGTATAAACCCCGGTTAATAGTCTGGAAATGACGGTATTCAAGTTTTGTCACTTAATTGTTCCTTTGGTTGATTGATTAGATGTCTGTATTTACCTCTGCTTCCAATGTAGATGCCTGTCGCTACACCATGCACAATTTTTGAATCATACAGAACTTTTTATTTTCTTTAATTTAAGATTCCATTTATCATAAATGGAGACATAACCATAGGAGTTTTGTGTCATTTGCCTCCAACTTTATCAACCTCTCTTCGCAGACGAGCTCCCTGCTATCGAGTCTGACAGTGATCTGAGTGATGAGGATGACGAGGTCAGGGGTCACAAGGAGGAAGAGTCTGACGACACGGGAGCAATTTCAGATTGCAACTCGCCTGAGAAGGACAAACGTGAAGAAAAACCACCCAGAGAGACACAAATAGTGAGTTTCCAGAGTACTTTCCTTAATAACACTACATGAACAGTCATACACAACCCCTACTGAAGGCCTTGTGATATGTTGCTATGAGCTCACAGTAGGTGGCAGTATTGCTTAACGAGAGGACTGCAGCATCTCTATAAGCCGTGAGTTTAAAACTTCAACACCAAAGTTCCCCTTGGTCTTCATAAGATGGGATTTCAAGTGGGTGCTTGGAGGCCTAAAATCTCTGTTCAGAAAACTCCCTATCTCCCTATTGACTGACGATTTTTGCTAGGCAGTTTAAAGCTGTGACACAAAACTCCACCAGTCACAATCCTGAGTAAACACAGGAGATTCTTTTTGGCACCATTTCTAAGATGTGTGATATCTTCTCTTGTGCATTTCTTTCTGGTTGGTTTATTGTTGGAACTAGCTTGAGGTGCCTGATATTACTCTCTCCTGGCTGTAGTGATGGGAGAGATTTCTCTCTCCTACAGTTAATAGTGATACAAATCTTGACCTCTATTTATCAGTGGCAAAGCTTGAAAGACACATGTTTTCAGCTGTACACCTGCATTAGCTGACCCCCTTTATGTTCACCCTATAACTCTATGATAATTGTTTTTCTGCAGTGGCATTAGCCGAAGCACGATGGAGGGAAAGATAATGCTGTGAAAGGAAACAGGGTACTCAAGACTGTTGGACTGTTGGCTGGTGTATATAGTTGAGGTCATGATCAGGAGTGCTGTTACTTTTTGACACACTTTGAGGACGCTTGATGCCCGTTCTGTTGGAAAGTCTTTGTTTTGCCATTTTGTCGCCACATGCTTTGCAGAAGCAATGCTTCCATTAAAGTCTTTAACACAGATGTTGGACCACAGGACTCACAAGTACCCTAACCCAGTACCAATGTTGGCAGTTGGCGGATTGGAGATTTCCGAGACTACTGATTCAGGTTCTGACAAAAACATGAAAAGATTTCCTAACAAGATGCTGGGGGAAAAAAACAAGATGAAGTAGAAAATACCTGAATGGTTGTAACTGTGTTGATCCAGTGATCAAACTTTTTTTTTCTATGGGGGTCTGAGCCACACCTAACAGAATCAAACCCAGCCAGGCAGAGGGCCTAATGGGCGTAGACTTAATTGTGGGGTTAATTTTGAAACCATTGGACCAGCCTTTAACTAATTGACCACTCTGGGTTTGCTACAGTGCCTTGCATGAGTATTCACCCCCTTGGATGTTTTACCCTTTTATTGCTTTTATAAATCAGTCATGGTCAATTTAAGTTGGCTTTTTGGACAAAAAAAATCACAAAAAAGCCCTCTTTAATGTCAAAGTGAAAACAGATTTCTACACAGTTATGTAAATTAAATAAAAATATGTAATGAAAATAAGTAATTGCATAAGTATTCACCCCCTTTATATAGACTGACCTAATTCAACAGAGGTCCAGCCAATTGTTGCTAGAAGTCTCACAATTAGTGAAATGGGGATCAGTGTGCAGTGAATGTAGTATAACGACACCTGTTCCTGGAAGGTCCATTCACTGGTCGGTATTCAGTAATCAGTATTCCTGGCTATTGTTACACCATTAAGACCCAAAACCTATGACTACTCTGAAGGAGTTTCAAGCTTCAGCAGTTGAGATTGGAGAAACTGTTTATACAACAACTGTTGCCTGGGTCACCAATCAAAGCTTTATGGAAGAGAGCCACTGTTGAAAAAAAGTATCGACTACAGTTCGCCAAAAGGCATGTGGGAGTCTGCGTGGTCAAGTGGAAGAAGGTTCTGTCGTTTGATGAGACCAAAGTGGAGCATTTTTTCAACAGTGGCTCTCTTCCATGAAGCTTTGATTGGTGAAGAACCAAGGCAACAGTGGTTGTATGTAGAGTCTCTCCAATACCAGCTGCTGAAGCTTGAAACTTCTTCAGAGTAGTCATAGGTCTATTGGTGGCCTCTCTTACTAGTCTCTTTCTTGCATGGTCACTCAGTTTGTAAGGACAGTCTGATCTAGGAAGATTTACACATGTGCCATATTCCTTTCATTTCTTGATGATGGATTAAACAGAATTTCAGGGGATGTTAAGTGCCTTGGACATTTTGTTGTATCCTTCCCCTGACCTATACTTTTCAATAACCTTTTCTCTGAGTTTCTTACGGTGATCTTTGGTCTTCATGGTGTAACAGTAGCCAGGAATACTGATTACTGAATTCTGACCAATGAATGGACCTTCCAGAAACAGGTGTCGTTATACTACAATCACTTGAGACACATTCACTGCACACTGATCCCCATTTCACTAATTGTGAGACTTCTAGCACCAATTGGCTGCACCTCTGTTGAATTAGGTCAGTCTATTTAGAAGGGGGGGAATACTTATGCAATCACTTATTTTCGTTACATATTTTTATTTAATTAACATAAC
The DNA here is from genome assembly GCF_963457725.1 of Sprattus sprattus. Taxonomy (NCBI): domain Eukaryota; kingdom Metazoa; phylum Chordata; class Actinopteri; order Clupeiformes; family Clupeidae; genus Sprattus; species Sprattus sprattus. The sequence goes on along the minus strand of NC_137923.1, from coordinate 29,580,948 downwards.
TGTGTAGAAATCTGTTTTCACTTTGACATTAAAGAGGGCTATTTTGTGATTTGTTTTTTTTTTGTCCAAAAAGCCAACTTATATTGACCATGACTGATTTATAAAAGCCATAAAAGGGTAAAACATCCAAGGGGGTGAATACTTATGCAAGGCACTGTATACTGTCTATTTCGCCACCAACAGTTCAAGCTGATATATTAACCTTTTTCCCAAACCCAGTTGACAGTAAAGAAAGAAATTCTTTGCCCTTGATGAATAAATGTACACAATCTTCTTGTTCTTTGATGTTTGCTGGCATTGCTACTTCCTCTCTGCATCAATTTTTCTAGCTCTGGTTTTGCTGCCATTGTTGATACTACATTTTAAAACAAATACTTTACTTCAACCCCACTGGTCTCTGATTGGTCTTCCCATCAGAGCAGCGGAGTGGTTCAGTTTGCCAATAGGGTAGGCGGGCGGTGCCTTGCAGAGTTTGATTTTAAGTTTGGCTGTTAATTTATAGGCTTTACCAAACAGTAGTAATTCCTTTGATCACTGATTTCAAAGCCAGTTAAAAGTAATCTTTAGTCTTGCAGTGCATGATCAAAGAGCTAATCAAATTATTTTGCCAGAACTATCCAACCGTCTCATCTAATAGCCACTGCCACTTTAGGGGGACTGTCATTTCACCAGTAAAGTCTGTTTGTTTTTTAGATCTGAACCTTTTATGGGTCACATCAAATGGTTAACCAGAACAAGAATGAATGTCCACAGTTTTCTGCTGCTGAAAAAAAACTACAGTGTGAGGAACTTCATCTTTTATCTCGTTGACCTTTACCCTGTGGCCAGCACCAGGTTCCAACTTGGACAGAATATGCACACCTTTTCTATTTTTTTTTTTTCAAATCAAGTGGCTTCCATTCTTCTGTCACAAGACTACTGGTCAGTCAGCCCAGTGGGTGATCGTGAGGTGGTCTGCGGTGTGACGCATCAGCCTTCCCATCAGTCCCTTCTTTTGCGGATGTGAAAGTACACTTTCCAATTTAGACATGCTGACATGGCCAAAACGTTTGTCGCGCCCCAAACTTCCACCATTTGAGGTCTAAAGTGCCTTCTTGGAGTAGTTGATTCCCTTCAGTCATTGATTTGACCTTATGGGTAACCATTGACCATATCCAAGACACCGGGAAAGCTGTCTAGATTTACATTTATTTAGTCATTTAGCAGACGCTTTCGTCCAAAGCAACATACAAGGGAGAGAACAGTCAAGCTACAAGCAATAGAGACCTAGTGTAACCATAAATACTATTTTGCATAAGAAATTAAAAAAAAAGTGCAGAATGTAACTGATGTAAGTGCAAGTTAAATACTAGTAGAAGTGCAATTTAGGAAGGAAGGTGCTCTCTGAAGAGATGGGTCTTCAAGAACTTCTTACGCCCCTGCTCTGTTAGTGCTAGGCAGCTCGTTCCACTAACGTGGAATTACGAAAGAGAATAGTCTGGATTGACGTACTTGCACAGGCGAAAGTGCTAAACGACGCTCATTAGACGAGCGCAGCATCCTGGATGTAACATTTGCCCTTACAAGAACATTTAAGTAGGTAGGAGCAGAACCAGCAATCACTCTGTAAGCAAGCATAAATGACTTGAATGTAATGCAAGCAGCTACAGGCAGCCAGTGGAGCTGTCTAGGTTCATGGCATAAGCCTGGAGGTCTCTTGCATAAATCAGTAATTTCCAGGGAAACCCAGCTGAAAAGACAGATCACTGTGGGTTTGACTGATCAAGTCTCGGGCGAAGGACTGTATTCATAAACATTCGAAGCTGCTTTCATGTGGGTACAGCTAAATATTTTTTTATATTAAGGCAATTGACAACGGACAATAATGTAACATACATCAACTGGTTGGAACTAGTTGACCTATAATTAAAAATTTTCAACAAGAAAAGATGTTAATTCCTCTATATGTTATGGACTTTCCAAAGAGGCCAAACCTCACTGTTGCATGAAAGTCACCATACCCAACAGCCTAACCTATGTATTATAGGGATGGGGGAAAAAAATCGATTCAGTCACAAATCGCGATTCTTGTGTGTGACGATTTTTAAATCGGCATGCTGCCTCAAAAATCGATCTTTTTTATATATATATATATATACAGTGGTGGCCAAAATTATTAGAACACCTGACAGATCTGAGAATAATTACCTTTTTTTTGCCTCCAAAACATGATTTAATTTCATAATGTTCATGAAACATGCAGATGGCTGTTCTGAGCACAACAAATATCAGATGAAGTGATTCCTACTGTTTTTATCCACTTTTAACTTTAATATGTGGTACGTCCACCTTTTGCAGCAATTACAGCAGCACATCTCTCTAGCACAGAGTCAATATATTTCTTCAGAACTTCAACAATAATGTTATCCCATGCCTTCTGCAACTCAAGCCAAAGGCTTTCCTTGGAATTTACAGTAGATCTGTCGAGTTTATTTTCCAACTTGCCCCGAATTTGCTTGATGGGTTTGAAGTCCGGACTTTGAGAGGGCCGGTCCATAATTTTCAATGTTCCAGCAGATTCCTTGTCGCCGGTAGATCCGGCAATAGTTAAAATAATGTTTATGGTCATTGTCCTCTTTGAAAATAAATCCAGGCCCAATAAGACGTCTCCAAGAAGGAACTCCGTGCCTCACCAGAATGCTGTGGTATACTTTTGTATCCATGATGCCATCAAATTAGCCAAAGTCACCTGTTCCTGAGGCTAAAATTGCACCCCACACTATAATACTACCCCCTCCTTGTTTAACTGTTGGCAAGAGACACTAATTTTTATATCTCTCCCCCTCACTTCGTGGAACATACACGCTTTGCTTGTTGCCAAACTATTCAAACCTGGACTCATCAGTACACAACACTTAAACCAATCTTTATTTGTCCATTTCTTGTGTTCTTTTGCAAATTTCAGGCGTTACACTCAATTGTTCTCTTTCAGTAATGTTTCTTTGCTGCTATTCTGCCAAAAAGTCCTTCTTCTCCCAGTTTCCGACGGACAGTTCTTGAAGACACGGTTGCACCATTAGTCATTGTGATGTTGATCTCGTCACACAGTTCTTGTAAAGTCTTTCTTCAGTCCTGAAGACTGAGAATTTTGAGATGCTTCACTTGTGTGTCTGAGAGTTTCGTTTTTAAACCTCCCTCCTTTCGGTTCTGGTGCCATGGTGGTCTAAAGTGTACTTTACAGTGCTGGGACTGCATCTCAAGTCCTTGGCTATGGGGCAGTAACTCCAGCCAGCATCAAAAAAAGCCTTTATTCGAACCCGTTGCTCACTCGTTAGCTCCTTCTTCACCTTAGCCATGTTCAAAGAGCAACATGTGCTTCAAGACTGCTTCTAGAGGCTTTGGATCTATACAATTTTGTGGTGTTGCCTCAGTGACAAAACCCTGATGTTACCAATCACTTAATGAGCAGGATAGGCCTTGTACATTCAAAAGAATCGCCAAGCTGTTTCCTAAGACTCTTGCATCACCATCAATTTAACCACAATAACACCTGACAATGATTACACAAGTAATTTGGCTTCTTCTGTGCAGGAACATGATTGTGTGACATTGACAGTGAAATAGGCCTAGCTTGTTTTTGTACGGAAAATGACCTAAATCTCATTATGATGGCTCTATTCTAGGATTAATATAGCATAATGATGACTTTGTACATATCAAATTCGTTTTTAGGGTATTTTAATGGCCAATTCAACAAAAACAACTGAAAACTCTTAAATATGTCTAGTGTTCTAATAATTTTGGCCACCACTGTATATATATTTTTTTGTCTAGCCTACTATTAATTATTGTATTCAAGGCGGGGAAAAACGTCCTACAGATTGCGCAATGCATTCTATGAGTTCCTTACAGCTAGAAGCTCAGCTTCACACATAGTAGCTAGGTAGGAATACAAAGGCTAACATTTTGGACAGCTAACAGCAGACGTTAGTTCCATAAATTCATGCTGCACCTCAACAGTTTAAATCGCACGTCTGGATGAACGTTGGCCAACTCTGTAGCAGTTTTTTTTTTTTTTTTTTTGACGGTGGGCTGACTGAGGTGATTCAAATTGCTTACCCCTAGAGGGGCACCATTGTGTCTCGCATACATTCCTCGTATGACGGCGAGAGAGCATGAAAAAAATAAAATTAACAACAGTGTCTAAAATACACGCTGTCTGAAGTGATTACTCGTTAATTTATAAAATGTAGTCTTGAGAAGAAAAGCAAACTTTTAATCGCGATAAATTTAGAATCATGAATTTCAAAATGTTTCAAAATCTATTGACAGCCCTTATTTTAAGAAAACTTGTACTGATTCTATTTAATTTACCTTTTATTTATTGTTTAAAATCAGCCTAAGTGGCATTCATTTCTTAATCTGTCAGTTTGTGTGCAGTTTACAGGGGCTTTACAATAAAAGGGCACATTTGTATTTATTTTCTCTATTGGCTGCCCTGCAGCCATTAAATTAATGTTAAGATTTAGGAATTCAAACTTGAAATTAAACTTGGAAAGCTCTAAGTGAATTTGACTGTGTTGTAATTTAACGTATGATTCAACTGTTTTCCATGGTCCAGTTCAAAAAAAAAAATTACCAAAAGAAATTGCAAGAAATCATAATATCGAGTCACTTGCAAAATCGCAATACCCAGAGAATCGTGATACATATCGAATCGCCACCCAAGTATCATGATAGTATCGTATCGGGAGGTCCCTGCCGATTCCCGTCCCTAATGTATTATAGCAACAGGATGTGCTACAAACATCATATTGATACTAAACAGACCCTCCAGGATTTTGCGATCGCGCCAATTCAACGATTACCCGCGAATTTAGCGCGACGTAGCAATTTTAACACATCACCGCAACTTTCCCGCAAATTTGACAAATCATTGTCGTCTCCCACAACTTTATCCTGTCCTGCAGACACAGTGCAGACACTAACAGAGTTCTAATCCGTTGTAAACAATGAGAATGGCTACACCAGGGTACTATTCGGCGACACTCGCTAAGCGGTTTAGCGAGCTAAACTCCAGGCTAAAAAAAGACAACACCGCTTTAGCGCATTCGCCGAAGCAACTTTTGCTCAATTTCCATGGTAATTAATCGCTTAGCCCTAGCCTGCTCCAGGGCAGGCTAAGCAAAGGTTAGCTGGCTAAACTTGCCACACCCACGCCAAAAGGAGGGATCCCATTGACAAGGAGTCATAGTTTGATTAGCGTAGGAAGAGTTCTTTGCGATCGCCAAGAAGATCCATTTTTCCATCATGATGAGTTCTTGTATGAGCGCTACCGATCCACCCGACAAGGAATAATTAATTTAGAAGACCTTCTCGAGTCATTTATTGCACCACCATCAAACATTGAATGTCATCACTTTCTTGAGAGTGTTAGCCTTCATTTTTGTAATGTCGGCGATGCGGAGAACAAAGCACTCATAATTATATGACAGTGGTAGCCTAAAGTAGAGTTGAGACATTGGTACAGTTGATAAACCCGAAATAACTTTCATAATGCAGCCTGAGACGTGATTTTTAGTTTGCACATGGATACTAACGTTTTCTTTGATCCCAGGAAATTTGAGCACATAACCCAAATAGATATTGGCTAAAGTTGTTTTACCTACTTTAACTTACATCATTGCAAACGTTTAGTTTTGCAAACGTGTCTAGTGTTTGTGCGGTAGTGAATGGTGGATGGTGGAGGTGGATGGTAAGGTGGGTGCATGATAAGAAGAGAGAAAGAAACACAATTTATTTGGATTGCTTCAATTTATTGAATTTCTTATTAATACATTTTCATTTAGTCATTTAGCAGACGGTTTTATTCAAAGCGATTTAAAACTACAATTCTTACGAAGGTGAAGGGAATCGAACCGGCGATTTACTGCATGCAAGCCCTACGCTCTGCCCGCTGTACCAAAGTCACATGTTCGGGTCAAGAAAAGATATCACTAATTAGACAGCCTATGGACAGTTTCTTTAATGCTGTTGCACTCGCGACAGTGATGAATTTTGACATGATTATGGTCTTGAATTCTTCATAACGCGTTCATGGTCATATCCCGCCTCAGCGGAGAAAAAAATGAGTCTTTTTCTTTGAGTTTAGACTATAATGCCGTTCAAAAAATCCTGGTTTTGGTTATCGACCTTTCATGCCTTTTAAAGCAGGACGTGCACGTGCAATTTAGCTGACGAGATAAATTAACTTGAGGTTAAAATAAATTAGCGCCCGTCGCCAGACCGGCTTGGCCTGTTCTCATTTAGCGAGCTAGTTAATCTCCAGTTGCGAGCTAAATTAATTATCTTAGCTTCAGTTGTACGCCGAACAGGGCCCAGGCATGGAAATTAAACGCAGTTTTATGTGTAGGCTGAGATATTCATAACATTTTATTCAGTCTTACTTGTGGTCCTTTTGTGTTCTGTCTCAGAAAAGTTTATAATCGATTTTGTTATTTAAAATTGAATGTTGAAATGCAATCTGCATCGATTATTGCATTGCTCATAGAAAGTCAAAATTGTGACAAGAAAAAGCTTTTTCGCTAATAAACCAAATAGAGAAGGTAATTCATCTGTTGATTTTCTTTAATTATCAAACACAAAGTAGGAAGTGATTTAAGACTCTGAGTAGCAAACTCAAATGATTTAAAAGTTGAAATGCATCGATAATCGTTTTATCGGTTTAGAATTGATAATCGATAATTGGTTTAAAATCGATAATTGGTTTAAAATCGATAATCGGTTTAGAATCAAATCGTTGACCTCTGAATCGGAATCGAATCAAATTGTGAGGTGACAAGAGATTGTCACCCCTAATAATCAGGCCCAGAAAAAACCTCTAGAAGTCTCAACACTGGTGTCTTTTGTCCCAGATCGTCCCCTTCCATACTCACGGTGGGTTAGGACACATGTCAATAGGAGGGACAACAACAGGTACACCTCTAAAATGATTTCATGTCATGCATATCACAACCCTCATGTTGCGGTCAAATATATTATGCAAGTACAGGCAACAGAGAATTCACTGGAGGCCCAGACCGTCCGTGTGTACACCTCATCATGGATGTTGGGTTATATTTCTTTAAGCGTTATGAGTAGTTTATGGATCGAGTACTATTTACAGCTTTGGCAACTTGAGTTTAGATTTTGGCAATTGTTTACACTTTGAATTTTGATCGTGACAGCCACTGCAGCCTTGTGGTGAAGTGTGTTCTACAAACAGTCTCACTAAAGGGCATTGTTTTTTTTAACTTTTTTATTTGATGGATGCTGAGCAAAAGGGTATTTTTAAATGTTCTCCAGATCACCAAATACCACTATTATGTAACTGAGAATAAAATAGTAAAATAGTGTATTGTTTTTGTGTAGAGTGTGATCAATTGGCATTCCTTTGGCTTTTCTTTTGGTCACTTACCCATGCCATATTGAAACGCTTGGAAGCAAGAAATATGGAAGCAGGCACCACACTTGAAAGCGGAAGCTGTCAGCTGACTGGAGAGGGAAACAAGCAGCTGCGGAGGCTCTCACCTCAGTGGACCTCGTGCCACACTAAAGTTATTTCCTACTCGCAGAGAGGCCAGTCAAACGGACTCATGACGCATTGTTTCAGCTGCTTGTTGTTACTTTCTGAATTTTATATAGCAAAATTTCAAGTCGGTTCAAGTTGTTAGCTCCACCTTGAGTCAACGATCCAAGATGTACTCTTCCCTTGCAGGGAAACTTGCTGAAGCAAGCAAAAAAAGCACACAAAAAAACTGAAAAGGAAAGCAAGCTGCTGATGCTATGTGGGTTAGAGGCACTGGAGACAAATGTGTTGTGCTTCAGAGATTGCAGTCACACAGTGTAGTGCACATATCAGGTATTCCACAACACCAGGTCAATACCACTTACTTACCTACTTGACTTTGTGCAGATGTAGGCTGTTCACATATTATTATGTCTAAATAATATGTAATGAGTGCAATACGTTTAAATAATAAAAAAGCGAATTATTCTCTGGACACTGGACAGGAACATTAAGCCCATAGTGAAACATAGCTGAACTAGAACTCAACCAGTGGAATTCAAAATGCAAAAGCTAGCCCACCTCACATGAGTAGGAGAAAAAAGTACTGTTACAGACGTCTCCCTCTGAACTGTTGGCTTCTACCAACCCTAATAGATCTCTTGTGTAGGGAAAGATTCATTTTAAGAGCTGATAAGCTGAGATAAGCGTTTTTTCTAGTGTCAGTACAAATTGTAATTCTAGACTGAAATGATGCAAACGGCATAGATCTTTGAAGGATACACCACTGTTGAAATGGCTACATATAATGAATGTAGCCATGGCAACATTGCTCAACAGCAATAACATAAAACACAGCTGCCGATTCGATTGGCTATAACAGACAATCCACATTATCCAAACAAATCCATATGATAAGTTTAGTTTGGCTTGATCTGAAGATCACCTGTGGCAAATAGGTGAACGTTATACTATCAACCAGTGGACCTTTTAATTAGCTGAGCACAAGTGCACTACAAAGCATTACGAAGGACTTGTTAGCGCTGCAATGGAATTGATATTGTGAGAACCACAGGAGCTTAAAAGGGCGCCAAAAAAAGATTACACTATCAGCAGAAACACAATGGAGCTTCTTTGCTTGGCCCCAAATCAGAGCAGGCGGGGAGATTCTGGCTTTAGACATGCATCACATGAACTTTCTTGCACTAAATTATATAAAAAATACCGTTCTGTCTCCGTATCCATCTGACTGAAAAAAATAAGTTACATTCTCCAATAAGCCAGAACTTGTGCTGTATTCAGCTATTTAAATCATACTCAGCAGCTCGTAAGGTTGCATCATTTCCATTAAAAAAAGTGGACCAAAACTTGAATGAAAGAATTCAGAATGCAAATTCTGGTTATGCTACAGGTTTAAGAAGTGTCCCTCCTTGCAGTAAAACTGTTATTGTGCTGACTAAGTAAAAGCAGATGATAATTGTGACTTACAACTGAAGCATGAATTGACTATAAATGTTTTATATGAGAGGAGATATCAGCCAGAGCCTTGTTGGGTACTTGGCTCATCAACCTTGTGGGCTTTACTTGGGTGCTTGTGATGAGCCCTTGCTTGGGTGAAGTGCTCATCATTCGATTCCCTTCCAAAGAGTGTAAACATCTCCTTGGGCATCACAAACAACCAATTGCCATTAGAGAGGTTCCTAGAAGCAGTGTCAACCGATCCCCACGTGGTGTTTGGATTCACCTAGCAACACTTTCTAAGAATCTACTGTACTATGATATAGTCCCACTCCTTGGTCACACTGACCCCTCTTTCAGGCCTCCAAAATAGAAACATGCCCTTTTTGAAATTGACTGAGGAAAAAACATTGCTATTCGATCCTGTTGATTAATCCAATAGGCTACCACATGCTACTGTAGTGTTGTTTGTGCACCCAAAGTTGTTGCTGGGAGAAGAAATGTAGAATGGCAGAATGAATAGTATAGGCTTACTGTGGCATTGTTTTATGTGTGTTTCTCTCTCTGTCCTCAGAGTGAGCAACCACTTGCCAGAAATAATGGCAGAAAGGACTAAACCAATTCACTGAAATATATTAAAAGAAATAAAATTCAAAACCAATCAATCATTTATATTTATCTCGGTAACAAGGAATGTGCACAACTAAAAAAAAAAACCTCAGTGATTCGAAACTAACAGCATTGAGGCCAGATGACGGCTAGCTCCTCTTGGCCTCAGCCAGCAAACGTAGCGATTACCACCACATCTGCAGCGTTCTGTGCCAGGGAGATTGAAAACCCGTGTTTACTACCCAGCGCTCTCCCCAAAAACATGCCAGAGATGGATTTGACAGAGGTTGAAGTCCTCGTGTGCTTCCAGCTCCTCTGCAATCATTGCAGGGTGAACACATTTTTGAACAGATGCCAGGAACATAGTGTTCCACGGAGCTAGTTAGAAGAGTGTGACGTTTGCTGGAAGCCAGCCTAGCAGGGTCAAGTTGATTCAAATAAAAAGAGCGCGTAGGCCGATGAGTGGGCTGGAATGTTGGAACTTGTCTGCACACGGCTAAAAGGTTCTGCGAATGGCTTTTTCCATGGGAACTGGTTCTATAGTCAGGTGTGTTGGTTGGGTGGTGTGCTGTTCATGCAGCAGCATTACATGTGTGTGTGTGTGTGTGTGTGTGTGTGTGTGTGTGTGTGTTTGTGTGAGTGTGTGTGTGTGTGTGGATGTTTATGTACCTTATACTCTGTCCCCTCTCCCTTCGGGCTAAGTGTGTCACATCCGCTGTGACTCATCCTCAGGTGATTTATCTTAGTCATCAATCACTCGTTGTATTTATCCGCCTCATATGTGACGTTATGGCTGTTATCTTTATTATCTCTTTCTTTTGCCCGAAGGGGGGCTCTTGTTGCCTATAAACCTTTTACTGTTTTTATGAGTACAGTGTGCACAGCATGCCAAGGATCTTATAGAACAACTTTGTTCACTGATTTACATTCTGTAGTGAAGCACATTACCGACTAGACCAGTACTTTCTTAGGGATTCGTTTGAGAGCGACATTAGCCATACATTTTCTTCATATTGTAGTAGTGCCATAGTAGTTCCTATGGGGATGAGTATTGACATGCATAACAAAGTTATTGTATTTATTTTTTTCAAAATGTAGCAAGTCTACTATAAAGCCATAAAGAGCGTGTTATGAATTCAGATAATTTGACCATATAAACTCAAAGCCTCCTGGTAATAAATAAGGAACTGGATTTTCGCCTTGCTAATAGAACATTCACAATTAAGGGTCCTCAGCGTGGAGGCATAGTGTGGTTAACAACTTGTTGGCTTTATAATGTCGTATTATCATCTTCGCTGTGCACCTGTTACTTGTTGTTGAGAATGGCATCATGAAAAAGAAAAAAATATTTGTGTTAAACTGCATGGGTGTGTTTTAGGGCTGGGATAAACGATTATTTTTTAAACGATTAATCTAGCGATTATTTTTTCGATGCATCGATTAATCTAACGATTAATTTTTTCTGTTCGATTCGATTTGATTATCGATTATCTCCCCATTAATTCACTAATAGCAATTTACTAGTTGATTTCTACATCTGGGGAAAAAAACATGAATCCCTTGACATTGCAATATGTGTTTGTTTATTGCTCTTCAAAATTCCAAAATAAAAAAGAAAATGGAAGAAAATCACCTAACCAGGTCATAAAAATGTTGTCTGTAACACTGAAAAACAGAATACATGGTTAAAGACAAAGAACCAGCTTATTTTTGTGTGGAGGAACGTAAGCATTCCAACATGCTCAGGAGTCAGGCTTGCCCTTTAATTCCAAAATATTTATTTTTTTTTTTTTCAAATGATGCATCGGCGCGAAATATTTTGCGTCAACGTATTTTTTGCGTCGACGTAATCGATGACGTCGACGCGTCGTACCAGCCCTAGTGTGTCTATATCACTACAATGCATCAGCCAGATCAATAAAAACGTCTCTATTTGGATTTAATGCGTCTGTTTTGTCTGTTGTAGTTCCTTGAACAAATTCAGCTTGACCCCTGTCTAGTGAATCTCTGTTCATCTTAGGGCAACATGAAGAGGGAATAAACGACATCCTGTCCTTTTGCCATTAGAGAGGTTCCTTGAAACAGTGTCAACCGATCCCCACGTGGTGTTTGGATTCACCTAGCAACACCTTCTAAGAATCTACTGTACTATGATATAGTCCCACTCCTTGGTCACACTGACCCCTCTTTCAGGCCTCCAAAATAGAAACATGCCCTTTTTGAAATTGACTGAGGAAAAAACATTGCTATTTGAGCCTGTTGATTAATCCAATAGGCTACCACATGCCACTGTAGTGTTGTTTAAGCACCCAAATGTGTTGCTGGGAGAAGAAATGTTATATGAAATGAAATGATCTTATGTTTTTAAGCTATGTTTTTAAACTATATTTTTAAGCTATGTTTTCAACTATGTTTTTCAACTATGTTTTCAAATATGTTTTTAACTATGTTTTGTGTTTCTTTCTCTGTCCTCAGAGTGAGGCAACCAAACTTACTCCGGCTCAAACTTGAATCTCAAGTTTGCCGTTTTTGTGTCACCCCTGTTCCATCCCTTACATCCTATGTGGAATGGAACAATCAACTGTTTAATGTTGTCTTGTGTTCATTTGTGTCAAATAATATCGATATAGTGTCGAGCGACTTGTGGTTGAGTTTGGAAGTAACTGGATGTCTATACTAAACAGGGAAGGCAACTGACCACCTAATTACCTCCTCTCATGCTTTAGAATATCGGATCTTTTTGGTCTATGATCGTAGTGACTGCTTTTCTTCCAGGTGGCTGATGTGGACATCTCTGACTACCCCTCGGATGGAGAGGGTAGTGCTGCAGGTGAAACAGCCTCCTCGAATGTTGCGGAATCCGACCCTGTAGATTCAACTGATGGTGGCCGCCGTTTACTGAGTGACTGGGTCCGGTCCGCTCAGGCATTGTTGCAGACACCTCAGAAGCAAGCCAACTGCCATTTCAAGACCCCAGATGACTCCAATAAAAAGAGAAGGAAATTTGAAAGGTACGAATCAGAGCCATCCAAAAAAAGCATATTTTTACGGGTTGTTGATTTGTTGAGAGGTAATGATAAGATCAAGCGGGATGTCACTGGGGTGGGAACCGTGTGTGTGATTTTTGGCCGGCGTGAAAGAAACAGCTCTGCAAGGCTAGGGGGGTGCAGCTGTATAAACACTGGTAACCTTGGTGCTGGAGCCGATGTCTGCGGGACGCCGGACCGCTGGGAGTCTATCACACTTCAGCCCCGTTAGCCATGGTTGCATGAAACAGCTGGTCAGCACATCTGTAGGATCACACAGACGGGGATGCTGGACCACTCCAGTCCACGTGCTCAGATGACCTAAGTTAGCTCCGCCACAAACACAGCCCCGCTATTATCTCTTTCCCTCTTCCAATGACACCTTGGTTGTGTGATAAGAGAACTGGCATGAATACTGCCAGAACTGCTTCAGCGCCCTGAATATCACGATGGCAGTGTTCTAGGACCAAAGCCAGTTTTAAATACAAACAAGTTGTAACACGAGGTTCACGAGGGCAAGATAAGACCTGTGTTTTTTGGCTAATGTGGCCCGTTGTGTATATTTAGTACTGTGGCTCAGGTGCTGTTTTAAATAGTGCTGATGTTGTAGTCTGACAGGGAAACAGTCCTGCTTAGAGTTATTTTGACTTGTTCTTTATTTGCTTAGTAATCGTGCCTCTCTGTCAACAGAGTTATTGTTAAAGCCTTTTAAAACTGGTGTCTATTTCTGTGATTATTTACTGAATGGACGTGGTGAAGAGTGGTGTATATATGAAGCCAGGACTGACCACCAGTATCCCGACAGTCATCCAGGGACTTGTTTCAGCCTTGTACGGCCCTGTCCCCAGACTGCCGTAGACTGTCTAGTGTGTATTGCATTCATTAGCTGATTCGTTAAGCACACACTCACACACCCATGATGGTAAGGAGCATGCATCAAATCAACTTATTGACCCCAGATGAGACTTCATGCAGCCAGCAGCCCGGCCTACAACGTTAGAGGAGTCCATCTGTTCCACTATGGTTTGATTTTATGCGATGCCAGTCTCAGGAGTATGGATATGTGGGAAACGCCCATGAGCGTTAGCGTGAAATAAGCTTTTGTTTGTCAAGCCAAGTAGCATGTATCCTCGCAGCAACAATCAGCATTCTCTCTGAAGAGATTTCTTTAGCCATATAAACATCAGATCAGAGTATTGCTCTGTGAATGGTCATTTAGCATGTTGTCCCCTTCCTTTGGAAGGAGTCGGTCTTTGGCCAAGTGAACTTAGAGTGTACCTCAGGGGGGAGCTGTCCCCCTTGGTTTGGCCCGTGTTTTGGAAAGCGGGACTGTTCCTTGTGTGATCCCTGACCGGCACGCAGAGGAGCAGAGCACTGCACGCGTCTAGCTGATGGCTTATTTGGTGGCCTGCTCAGGCAGTCAGATGGTGTCACACGCCTGGAGGCCTCTTGGTGATGTCTCTTTATTCACCCTCTGCCCCACTGATTATTAAAATGGCTGATACTACTCCCTCTCTCTAGATCCAGACACAGTTTTTAGCAATTTCTGTGACGATTTCACAAAATGTCTTTCGGTTTCGAAACGCAGTAGCATCTTATGAACTTTAGACAGCAATAGTTGAGAATGACGTCACTGTGTTGTGATGTCTCTGAGGCAGATCCCATAGTATGCTGAAAGTACAGTGAAGCAATATTTTTACACTTATCCTCACAGTCTTTGTTGCTGAATGGATGTCTCTTCTGTACAACAGCATGTGCATGCTAAAAATAGACATTAAATTACCATCATGGTTTGATCAATCTCTTTAAGTTCAGGGTTCCCACGGGTCATGGAATTTCTGGAATATCATGGAATTTCATAAAAGTTTTTCCAGACCTGGAAAGTCATGGAATTTTACCATTTTGCATGCACAGTCCTGGAATATCATGGAATTTTCTTAACAGTTGTGTAGAAGCAAAACTCGTGTGCATTTTGTTGCTTTACTTTTTAGTTTTGTGTACAACTTTGTTTTCATACGCTTTGCAAATCTGACGGAATATGCACAGTAATGTAGGCACTCTGAGATTCCTTTGAATGAAAAGTGCGTTAAAAATAAAATGAATTATTATTATTATTTATTATTAATGTTAGTGGTCTGATGAACATCAATTTAAAAGTTGATGTTAGCAAACCACCAATCATGGACTGTTGTCTTTTTTAGCCAGCTATACGGTCTGGTGTTTAGCCAGCTATACGGTCTGGTGTGTTCATGAACGCTTCGACAGTGCTTCAGTGGTGACGTTGGTGGTGTCAGTCAAAAATATTGGCATTGGTTTTGTTTAACAAATCTCAAATTTCAGCCAAGAAGGGTGGTTGTTTTTGACATTTACAGTTAAGTTTTACATATCTGGTTGTGTAAAGCTTCATATAGACAAAGAACAGCTCTAGGGGTGAATATAATCTTCAGTTTTCACACTTTTAAAAACTTTTTAACATTTCTTTTTACGGAAGTGGTCATGGAAATTCTGTTTTTTGGGTCTGGAAAGTCATGGAAAATCATGGAATTTTATATTTGACTTCGAGTGGGAACCCCATCTTATCCTATTGTAGCTGGAAGAGCTCTGTTGACCCCTTGAGTAAAAAAAGCAAGTCACTTCTCCAACAATGGTTTGCAATTGCAGAGGACACCATCGATGACTTGTTCTTTATGTAGAATCCACTGGGCACACAGACCCACACTGTTATTGACATTGTTTGTTGTTTAGCTAAATGTATTTCCACTGATTCCTCTCCCTGCTCAAGAGTGTGTGTCTGTGTTGCACTGATTCCTCTCCCTGCTCAAGAGTGTGTGTCTGTGTTGCACTGATTCCTCTCCCTGCTCAAGAGTGTGTGTCTGTGTTGCACTGATTCCTCTCCCTGCTCAAGAGTGTGTGTCTGTGTTGCACTGATTCCTCTCCCTGCTCAAGAGTGTGTGTCTGTGTTGCACTGATTCCTCTCCCTGCTCAAGAGTGTGTGTCTGTGTTGCACTGATTCCTCTCCCTGCTCAAGAGTGTGTGTCTGCGTTGCAGTGGAGGGCTGGCTGAGAGGCTGAACCAACTCCAGAGCAGACAGAGGTCCGCCGTCAGCTTCTGGAGGCACCAGTCCACCGCTGACACAACCACCACCACCGCTGCAGCTGCAGGTAACCCAGGCCTCAGTGGCTTAGTCTCTTGGAATGGATTTAAAGTGGGTATAAAAAAACTGTAGCCATCCATCCAGTCATCCATGCATTTCCATCCTTCCTTTTTTTATACTTTCCTCTGCTGCAGCTCAGCTCATCTGTATCTGAATCATATACTCCAAGAAACATGTATTCTATATAATCAAACAAGCAATGCATTTGTTCTATATACTTAAAGAAACTTTGCATCTGTTACTCAAAGAAACAATGCATTTGTTCTATATACTCAAAGAAACAATGCATCTGTTACCAAAAGAAAAAATGCATTTGTTCTATATACTCAAAGAAACAATGCATCTGTTACTCAAAGAAACAATGCATCTGCTCTATAAAGTCAATGTTGCTGAGGAGTCAGTGGGCTTGTCTCAGGGTTGCACCGTAAGCACATAATCTTTAATCATATGCCAGGGGTTATGTGTTGCATTTCACCAAAGAGCTGTATTACACAGATGGCTAGTCTGCCATGCCAGCACCTTTTAATGGTCCACATTTGGTACAGTATCATTCAGTAACAGGACAAAATGGTGCTTGGTGATGGTTGAACTTGCAATCACCCTTCTAGAGTGACATTTCTTGAACAAACAGGAAAAAACAGTTGATACGCTGCACACCTGTACGAGCACATTTACATAGAGCTTGCAACCTACGCACTCCTAGAAGGCACAAGTGCACCTGAATGCCTGAGCAATATCATTGACTTCCAGCCTGCAACTGTCAGGGGCTCTTGAAGCCCACGGAGGTGATGGCTGTCAGATGTGTGGTTTGCCGCGTGGGTGGGTCCATACAGAAAGTGTGACACTAGTATGTGTGAGATGACTCCAAGCCTTAAAAAAAGAAAAGGGCTTTAAATAAGGTGACAGGAACATTTTTTTCTTTCTTTCTTCCTTTCTTCCTTTCTTTCTTTTTTTTCCCCTTGGTCCACGGAACAACGATGAAATGAGGTGGTGTGTAATCTGACAAGTGCCTTCATACACAACTGTGCCCTCTCTCTTGCTCTCTTACCCTCTCTCTCTCTCTCTCTCTCATTTATTCTGTCACTTTCTTTCTGTCTGTCTGTGTGTCTCTCTGAGTGGAGGAGAATGCAACGGTTGCTGGTGGAAAGTGCCGTGGAGGAGGGCTGAAAGGTGGGGGTGGAAAAGTAGAGAACAATGAGGTGAGGGTGGGCAAGGCGACAGAGTTATCAGATCATCCAACGAGGGTACGACAAACGCACCGTGGCCTTTCTACCTATAGAGATGTGTGGTTTGGAAATGGATGCCAGTACAGCACAAAAGCAGACGTTTTAAAATCCTTTCAAAAACGAAGTTTTCTGTCGATATGGTGTCATACATGAGATGTACAGTGATGGTACAAAATGAATATTCATCAAAAACGTACATTTCTCTCCGTACATGTATACTGAACATGCAATATATGCTGTAAAGAACACACAGTGATCAGGTCCTACTGTACGTAGGCCTCGGATGCAGGCTAATCAAGTAATACTTTACATTCAGACTGTCTGTCTTATGGAGTGGTGAACCCTTGGGCCCTTAATGCTTAATGCTAACAGGGGTCTTAATGCTCTTCAACAGCAGTCACAGGGGTGTTAATGCTCTTCAACAACAGTAACAGGGGTCTAAATGCTCTTCAGCAGTAACAGGGGTCTAAATGCTCTTCAGCAGTAACAGGGGTCTAAATGCTCTTCAGCAGTAACAGGTGTCTAAATGTTTTCCCCCAATCTGCTGGCATACAGTGAGAATTTCTACAGAACAGCTGTGACTCACATGTGGCATAGGATAACTACCCAGTGTGGATTTGCTGCAGAAAGCCACAAATTCAAGTGTTCATAGTCAACATTTGTTCAGAGTGAACATGTATTCATAGTCAACATGTGTTCAGAGTCAAATCTGTAGGCAGCCCTAAGGGACACCAGTGATTATTAGTTTAGTCGTCGTAGCCAAGGTTTTTGCACTGCATGAATGACGCATCATGACCATACCTTGTTGGGTGCAGCATTTGTGTCGGAGCGAGTTATGTTATTATGGTATGTTTACTATTCCAAATCCACACAGTGCGCTGCTTTAATGCAATGAACACACAGAGCACGTCTCTGGTTATCAGTGCCAAGCTCTGAACTGCATGGATCACTGCTGTCGTACTCAGTGACATGACTCAACCAGTGCTGTGCTCTCCTATCGTTCATCTATAATCAGCCTAGAGAGAACGAATTCTTGTCCTTACTGTCACGCATCAGGGATAATGTGTGTGTGTTTGTCTCTGTGTGTGTGTGTGTGTGTGTGTGTGTGTGTGTGTTTCATATCCATGGTGCTGAGGCAAGTCGGTTCCTGCTTCACAGTTTGGGAGCATGGAGCAGAATTTATAGGCGGTGCATTAAAACAATTCTTGTGGCCAAGAGGGAGAGTGTCAACTTTTCAAACTGTGACTCTCACAGAACGCTCAGTGCAGTTGTGCTGAGGGTAGGGTGGATGAATCACACTTCAGCTTGTTTCTTGTTTTTTTGTTGTTTTCCACCCACGTGCTATTTCTCACGTTGCTCTGTTGTTACAATCTGTCTCGAAGTGCCTTTTTTGTAGTGATGTGGAATATTAAACTGTCCATGAAGGCCTTGAGGCTTGTGAAGCTTGTGCATTGCCGGTACACGATCCTAAATGCCCATTTCCCCACTCTAGTGTTTATCCTCACCCTGCACACATTTTAGTGGAACTTCTATTGGTATGTGTGTTGTAGGTCTTTTTAGTTTATGGACTTCAGTATCATATTTTGATTCTGACAATTTTTTGAGCCACTTCATTTTTCTAGTACTGTCCTGAAATATAAGCGTTGTTAAGCAGGCCTGCACTAGACATTTTGGTGGTCTCTTCCTTTCTCAAATTAGACTTTCTACCTTTTGAACGTTTGTACAGAGGATATCCAGTCAATCTTTTATTGAGAGCCAATGACATCTGCTCTCTTCCCTCCCCGGAGCGCTGTAATTAGTGAATGCCTATGTGCAACACTGCTCTCTTTTGCACTCCTGTAGTGCCATCTAGTCTGATGTTCTGTGTGTGTGTGTGTGTGTGTGTGTGTGTGTGTGTGCGTGTGTGTGTGTGTGTCTCCATGTGGCAGGGAAGCTGGGTGTGCTAGCACTCCGAGTCCTGCATGTGCAGGAGGACTGTGGCCTGAGTGTGGTCCTGTGCCAGCGCCTCCAGGAAACACAGAACCCGGTGCAGGAGCAACAGAACCCAGCGGAGGAGCAACAGAACCCGGTGCTGGAGCAACAGAACCCAGCGGAGGAGCAACAGGATGAGCAGGATGACCCAGCGGAGAGAGACCACTGCCTGGTGCTGTTCAGTCGGGAGACGGTGACCCACCTCGCTCCGAGCCCGGGTGACCTTGTCCACGTGCATCCGCCCTGGTGAGAAAAACACTGACCCGCCTGGGTGTGTGTGTGTGAGTGTAAGAAAGAGAGGAGCAGCAGCAGTAGTGGTGAGAAAAACACTGACCACGCGCCCTCCTCCCTCACCGGGCAGGCAGGAGTGACTGTAAATGATAATAATAATAATAATGGATTTTATTTTTATAGCACACTTTCACATACAAAGACGTCTCAAGGTGCTTAACAAGGTCACAACAACAATAATGCAAGGTAATAGGAGTGCAAAAATAGCAATTAAAACAGTGCATTCTAAAAACAATACAGAAAAGAAATAAACACAGAAACCAGGACTTTAGGTGAAGGCAGATATAAATAGATGGGTTTTGAGGTGTGCTTTAAAAGTGGTGAGGGAATCCAAAGCCCTAATGTTCTCCGGGAGCTTGTTCCAAAGTCGTGGCCCCAGCGAGGAGAAGGCACGATCTCCCATTCTGGTCATATTTGTCCGTGGAACTGCAAGCAGGTTTGCGCGTTCGGACCTTAGAGTCCTTCATGTGAGATGAGGGGTGAGGAGATCCTGGAGATAGGCTGGACCGGTGGTGTTTATGGCCTTATGAACTAGGAGTAGGACTTTGAAGACTATTCTCTGGTTGATTGGAATCCAGTGGAGGGAGTGGAGGACTGCGGTGATGTGTTCGGATTTTCGTGTCTTGGTGAGAACCCGGGCAGCACTGTTTTGAACATACTGCTGAATGTTTTTTGCTGGTAGAATGTCAGCAGAGAGTTGCAGTAGTCCAGACGGGAGCTGATAAATGCGTGCACCAGCTTTTCTGCAGCATGTTTGGGAAGAGAGGGTCTCAGCCTTGAGATGTTTCTCAGGTGGTAAAATGATGTTTGGCAGATGGATTTGATGTGTGCATCAAAGGACAATGAAGAGTCCAGCTTGACACCAAGGTTTGTGATGAGTGAGGAGAGAGGGGTGGGGTGACCATTTATGGTGATTTGGGTGATACCGGCCTTTTTTGTTTGATTCGGCGTGCCAATAAGAATGGCTTCAGACTTGCCACCATTTAGCTGTAGTGAGTTGTTGCTCATCCAGTGCTGGATGTCATCCAGGCATTTGGTAGTCTGTGATAGGCCCAGGTGTTTGTCGGGTGAAGTTCGGACGTAGATTTGTGTGTCATCTGCATAGGAGTGAAATGGGATGTTATGATAAATGGGTTCCCCTGAACACAAGTCTCATCATTGGGTTGATGTCAGGAGCACTATTTCACATATGACAAGTGGCATTTTAATGCTTTCCAAAATATTTTATATATTTTGTTATGTTCCATATTATAACCATTCCCTTCACCCAATATACACACAGACACTTACTGCAAGTAGTATGAATTGCATTAATAGTAACTGAAAACATGGGGTCGAGATTGGTTCATGCATCAGTTTATTGACGCTTTTATAAACTGTGTGTGTGTGTGTGTGTGTGTGTGTGTGAGAGAAAGAGAGGAGCAGCAGCAGTAGTGGTGAGGTGTGTGTGTGTGTGTGTGTGTGTGTGTGTGTGTGTGTGAGAGAAAGAGAGGAGCAGCAGCAGTAGTGGTGATGTGTGTGTGTGTGTGTGTGTTTGTGTGTGTGTGTGTGTGTGTGTGTGTGAGAGAAAGAGAGGAGCAGCAGCAGTACTGGTGCGGTGTGTGTGTGTGAGAGAAAGAGAGGAGCAGCAGCAGTACTGGTGCGGTGTGTGTGTGTGTGTGTGTGTGTGAGAGAGAAAGAAAGAGAGGAGCAGTACTGGTGCAGTGTGTGTGTGTGTGAGAGAAAGAGAGGAGCAGCAGCAGTACTGGTGTGGTGTGTGTGTGTGAGAGAAAGCGAGCAGCAGCAGCAGTAGTGGTGCGATGTGTGTGTAGCGATTGCGTGAGTGAATGGAGTGGAGTGGAGCCTGTCTCCAGCTGTTGGGAGTCGGGGCTCAGCCCACGCTGGAGTTGGCAGGCAGGAAGAGTGGCCAGAGGCCAGGGGGCGTCCTCTCTACTCTCTCTCTCTCACTCACTCACTCACACACACACACACACACACACACACACACACACACACTCACACACTCACACACTCACACACTCACACACTCACACACTCACACACTCACACACTCACACACTCACACACTCACACTCACACTCACACTCACACTCACACTCACACTCACACTCACACTCACACTCACACTCACACACACACACACACACACACACACACACACGCAGGAAGAGTGAAGAGTGGCCAGAGGCCAGGGGGCCTCCTCTCCACTCCCACGTCATCAGAAACTCCAGGGAATGGCTCACATTCCTCTTCCTGGCAGTGCTTAGCTCATTTCCAGCAACCCGGGAGAGGGAAAAAAGCGCAGTAGTTTTTCTTCTCTTCCTTCTTCCCCCACCCCCCACCCCCATCACCCCCTTCTTGGAGCACTAGCTGCGCACTGGATCACAATGGCCCTGGAGAAGGCCAAGACAGGGAATTGAAAACACATGCTGCTCTGCTCAGTGAGTTCCTGGCAGTTCAGTGTCTCCCTTTCGCTCTTGCTATCGCTGGTCCCTCTCACTCCCTTTCTCCCACTCACTCCCACTCCCCCAGCGTTTTACCAGGAATAGATTTTGACAGTGGAAAGTCCAATTGATATTGTCCAACAATGCTTTTGGATTTCTAGGTTAAACTTACAGTGCAAAGCACATAACTAGTTTCCTGTTCCCTGATACTATATGGGTATATTGGACCATTTTTTATTTAAGCAATATAGCACGAGTGGGTTAGGTAAGGGATAATCCCACGGGTGGTGTTCGGCCGTACCCACCGAGACCGGAGGCTGAGTGGCGTAGGCAACAACACCCGTGGGATTATCCCTTACCAACCCCACTCCCACGAGTGCTATATTGCTGTTATATAACAATTCTACAGTCAACAAATTAACATTTCAACACAAAGTTATTGATTAAAAATAGTTTATTTCGCCATTGTTTCTCCGCAACAAAAAAATTGTTCCATTGTCAACGTCTTGGTTTGGAATTATAAGAATTTTGGATTAACGGCTAGCATCAATGCGCTATAGAATATTTCATCGCGGAGTGATTTATTATAAACTGTGAAAAGTCCCCGTTGGTATGTTGACGGATAATCTATAGCATGGAACGTCTCTCGTCCAATCAGAAACAGCTAAATAACGCAATAGAACCCAGTTTTGTTCGCTTTTTTAGACACTTTCTACAAATTATAATATAGTATATAGTATATAGTATAATATAGTATATAGTCTAATCGGACATATCTGTTAGGATTTGATAGATTTTAGGTCTATATGAAAAATGTGTTTATATGAATATGTTTTATCTTATCCATGAATCTTATCAGTAGTATTTTAAGAGGTAGGTCAATCATCCCAGTTTGTTCAGTTCAAACTCCCTTAGCCAGTCAAGTTCAGTGACATTTCCCGTACATAGTACAAATGTGGAAAACTCCGGAATTTCACATGTCCGGAGTTCCAGTAGTATTCCACTCCTTGTGCGCTTCCTTTGCGGTGTGCAGAGGCACTTCCTTCCACCTTCCAGAACCCGCACCATGCGTAGGATGGCCCCCCCCCCCCTCCCACGCACACCCGCGGGGGTGTAAGCTGCCGGAAATGCCTGTCAGTACTTGCTGTTCCTCACTTCACTGATAGTACCTGGGCCACTCCTTACCTGCTTGTGACGTGAGCACTTACCTTACTCATTCACTCACTCACTCATTTGCCTGTCTGTTTACCTTTCTGCCAGTTTGTGTGTGAAGGTGTGTGTCTCATTTTTCCTGGTTGATTGTTCCATTCTCAGAAAGGGGTGTATGCACTGTTTTGTTTTTTCAATGTGTTTTGCCACACATCAGCTTTTAATTTAGGTGTGTTAGATGTCTCTGAAAGTCAGTCCTCAAGTTAATCTTCCTCTTTTTCAGACTTTTTTTAACGAAACATGTATTTGGCCAGAATCTACTTCCAGAAAATCTAATGCTGTTGATTTGGTGATTTGGAGTTTCAATAATGTGATGACCCTCACAACCTTTCAGGGAAGAAATATGAAAGGAATTTTTGCAGGGTAGAGCATATCTGGGTCTCTCGCTGCTCAGCTGAGTCTCTGCGTCATGTTATGGTTTATGGCCTCCGAGTCGGTCTTGGGTCACTCATCGCAGAGCCACAAAAGCCACGGATGACTCAGACTTCAGCACAGTGTTGCTCTTGGAGGAAGTCAGTTTAATGTAGCGCAATGGAGCATCATCACCAAGGAGCATCCACATGAAGCTTGTGTACACAGACAGTCTCAAGTTTAGGGGCGCTCTCAGGTCGAGTCTCAGGTTCAGCTACTGGGAAATTTCCTTTACTAGTTTCCTAGCAGAGCAAGCTTGGACTGACCCCTGCATAGGCCAACCAGGCCGGGGTTCACTGAGGTCATTCCATGTACCTCTGGCTCTGGCCGCCCCTCGCTGGCAAACCTCCAAATCCACCGCGGGGCTCAGCTTGTTGGGGTGGTGACGTATATAAATACATTTTCCCAGCTAAACGGCCATATGACGCTCTCGGGGCAAGCAGAGACGGGTCGGAGCAGAATCCTGCACTGGCAGCCGCCCAGCTCATTGCCCTGAGGTGCTCTCCCAGCGCCTGACTGAAAACAGGGCCTGTTAAATGCTCCATGCCAGCTTAACCTCTGGAACAGTTTGACAGTATCTTGTTTAATTATGATGAACCGAGTTTAACTGATGTTGAGAATAATTGGGTAGTGTCTGTGTGTGTTCTCAATTTTGATATGTTTTTGCGTGGATGTTTAGATTCCTGAGTTATACGATGTCTGGAGAACATGCAGAATTGAAATTTAAACGTTTCTCTGCCAAGACACATTTCTTAATTCTAAATTAATCTCTCTAAATTATGTTTCAATTTCAAAAACTCTAAACACAAATGCGTAACTGCACACTCATCTTCGCCAACCTCAGACTTCCATAACAAAACCAAGCTCTTACATTTACATGATACACCCAATATAGACACACAACACATGTAGACATTTTCAAAAAAATGTGTACTGTGGCGAAACAAACTGTGAAAAACGAAACATTCTGTAAATATATCCAACTAACACATAAAGAACATAGAGTTCAGTAAAATAATATCCATGCTGTATTTACCAAAATAAACCAATTGGAAAAAAACTGTTTGTACTTAAAGAAAGTCTTTGTTGAACCATTGTTCCAAAACAACTGACCCATGGCCCCTTTTTCTCTCTATCCTGAGGTTCTGATTGGTCCATGGCCTTTTTATCTATCTATCCTGAGGTTCTGATTGGTCCATGGCCCTTTTATCTCTCTATCCTGAGGTTCTGATTGGTATGTGAGTGTTTGCACCTGGTGAATAGTGTTTTAGTTGGGTTCGGGGTTTGATGACTTGAGTTAATGACATTGAATGCCAGAGCTTACTAATTAAGCATATGGGGCAGCTAGTGACAGCTAGTGAAGGTATTTGTGTGTAGAATTTTGCACACAAATGAAAACTGGGGAAAGTCTTGGGAATAGTTTGGGAATATAGTCTGTGTATTGGTAGATGGTGTCATGGTTTGGGATGTTTATTTAATAGGCCCAGTTATAGTGTGAAAGCAATCGAGAAAAACGGCAAGGTTTTGTGTTGTTGCCATGTTGCACGTACAGTCAGTTGCTCATTACTAGGCCCACATCAATGGTACAAGCCTTGAATGAATGACAGTGATTCTGGGCTTTCCACTGGGTGTGGAAGGAGACGTGTTTACGTGAGTCATGTGCCTGTTGATAGTCAGAGACGTGGAGGAGGATTGTTATCTGTGCGTCTGCCATTGTTGGCATCTACTCTTGCATACATTTTTAATCCTAGGGGCTGATGAAGAACTTCTCATGTATGTGATTAGATCAGGTTTTTTTTTTCTTCTTTCTTTTTTTTCACCAGTTAACTCAAAATGTCCCCACTGTAGCCTGTGGTTCTGGTGGGCTTTAAAGCTGTCGTAAGTGTGCCTGAGACCTGAGATGTACACAGTACAGTCAAATACTGAAAGTCAAATACTGAGTTTGCTGCCTTCGTCAGCTAGTATCAAGAATAGATATGAATGAATGATGAATATTAATGTTTTGTTTGTTTGTATACAGTTATAAGCAGATCAAAGAGGTTTTTCTATCAAAGAGGTTTTTTTGCTGCAGTGTTGTTTAAATGTATATGTGCAAGACCCAAAAGTTGACATTGAGAAAATGACATTGACATTTGAGAACAAATGTTTTGCCCGAGGGGAGTTATGACAGAACAATAGTCTTTCTACGAATTCCAACTATTGAGTACACTGAATGTCACAGTGCCGCAGGAAAACAAAGAATATTATTGCATTTCCTGTCTCAACTTTCCCCCACACCCCCTTCTCACCAACAGGCAAACCTTGGTCATTGAAGGCGAGAGCCGCTCGGTCATTCTCAGTACCCACTTCAGCCAGAAGGTCCTGAGTGCGGGGACACGGAGCCACGCTGAACCCAGCCCCAAGCACCGTCCCCACGCCCTCAGATGCAGCCCCTACCCCCTGAACCACTCTTGGGGCCTGTGGCTAGAGCAGAGGTGCGCCCCACCAGCTCAAAGAGACAGTGGCGGCAGCCGACAGGTGTGTGTGGTGCCGGTGGTGTTTGCAGTCTCTTCGTGCCCTATAATTTGAGTAAACACTCGCAGGCTCCCCCGAGGATCTGTCTCCACTTGTGACCTGTGGTACAGGTTCTGAGTCAGGTGTTGTTCAGAAAACTCTCGTAGGTGATGTGGACTGGCTTCAAGAGCTTAATTCACAATTAGCTTGAACACAGGAGAGCACTTTGTAGCAGTTGTCCTGTGCCAAAAAAGACATTGAAATACATCCAAATATAGATATTTTTATTCTCAAACACACATCCATATACATCTACATACATACACATGTAATTATATACACATGCACACATGGAGAGAGCAAAATAGTCTACTGTGTACACAGATAGGCAATGAAGGCGTGAGTAAAGGTATAATGCAGTATGCAGTGGATCTTAAGGTCCATAACAATGCAGATAATAAAGTGTTGTGTTTGTATTCATGCACACATATGAACCTCTGTGTATGTTTGTGTGTCTGTGTGTGTGTGTGTGTGTGTGTGTCTGCGTGTGTCTGCATGCGCGTGTGTTTTTTCTTTCTCTCCGCAGGTAGGCTTGTGTGAGCGGGTGTGGCCTGAGCCCAGAGGTGTGTGCGACTCCCTGCTGGAGGCCCTGGAGAGCCTGGGGCCAGCAGGGGCCCTGGAGCAGCGCCTGGAGGTGGTACTGCAGCGCATCTACTGCCTCCCCATCCCACAATCCTCTGCTCTCAGACTCCACGGCATCCGCAGGTCCCCTCAGGCACCGTCCCCTCACACACGGTCCCCTCATGCACCTTCCCCTTGCAAAAGCAGCAACAGCGCTGGCAGGTGCGTTATTTTTCTTATTAGTCTTTGTGTCCTTCTGTGCATTGTTTAATCACACTTGAGGTACCAGCCACAGGTTTATCACTTAAGTGCAAAGAGATTGATATATGTTTGGTCGGAGGGGGAGCGGTCAGACAAAGACTCTTATCAAATGAACTGAATAGATCATAATTCATAAGGTTTATTAATATGAAATGAACTTACACGCTTGATGTGATGTTTCTTGAAACAGTGCTCGTAGTAAACAGCATCGTAAAATGGAGAGTGAGGTGAAATGGATCCTCTGAGACACTGCCAGTAGTGGTGTGAGAGTGGAGGGGCTGAGAGTTCAGAGGAACGCCACAGACTGGTTGAGTGGGTCAGCCAGCAGAGGGAGAGGGAGAGAGAGGGAGGGAGAGAGAGAGAGAGAGAGGCCAGCGAGAGAGAGAGAATTCTCATAATGTCAGCCATTCTTCCCCTCTCAACATAAAGGGCGTGTTGACTCATGCTGTCTTATGGCTGGCAGGGCTGGGCCGAACACCAAACAGGTCTTATTGAGGTGGGCCTTCAGTGGGTTTAAAACAGCCCTGCTGTGTTGTAGGAACAAATGAACATAATACTTTAAAGTCCTATACAATTAATCTCTTTAGCGTAAGCAGATTTCAAATTGGGTAAATTTTTTCTTGAAAGTGCTGTTATATTAGATAATTAGACATAAAACCTTGCATCATTGCCATTTTCTTTTGGTACCTTCAAATAAATGTAGCTGGTGTATGCTTATGTGAAGGACAGATAAACACATCTGTCGCTTCTTCATGCCGTCCAGGGTATGCTTCATGTAGTCTTGTGGCGCAGGTTGAGACGCCCCACAAAATGGAAGAAAAAGCCTTTACAGCTCAATATTGCCAAGTTAGCATGTTAGCTTGCAAGGTTTTGCCATGTCACACAACAACAATTAGACCCTTCTGCTAGCTATAAGAAGAAGCTAACGCAGTTATTAAGGCCAAGGTTACAATTAAACTGAGGAAGACTTTGTTGGAGGAAGGGAGGAGTCTTCTTTCAGTTGGGACTAATAACTTAGTAGCTTTTATTGCTATGTCT
Organism: Sprattus sprattus; assembly: GCF_963457725.1. Classification (NCBI taxonomy): domain Eukaryota; kingdom Metazoa; phylum Chordata; class Actinopteri; order Clupeiformes; family Clupeidae; genus Sprattus; species Sprattus sprattus. The sequence continues at coordinate 29,553,211 of NC_137923.1, read as the reverse complement.
TGTGTTGCACTTTCTTGATGTTTGGCTGTGTTATGAAAGTTGTCAACTCGCTAGTTTTTCCATCATTAACATCCCTGCCAATGTTATTTATGAAAGAATGCAACATAGGCTGTAACCGATATCATTGGTATCATTCCTGTCTCATGGAGATTTTTAGTTTTTCCAGGTACACACAGTCATCGTCAGTCCTGTCTCAGGCTAGCATCCAGATAAATTCATCTTGTGCCAAAAAGTTGATCATTCTAGTCAGCTAGCTTGTGATAAAATAAGCTATCTAATATATATTATGCTATGGTAAATCCTTACCTGTGAACTTGTAAATTGACTATTTCAGAATGCCATGGTGCCCTAACTTAAGTTGTTTGTGCAGAACCAACTGCATTCAGCAGTAGAACTCACCGTCTTTAAGAGCCTCTGTAGAACGCTGGGCTGCGCAGTGTGACCGATTGCAATATTTGCCTGCTGTACGTGTGTTTATTCCAGGCTAACATTCATGTTGTTGAAGCAGGCGGTGAGGGAGTGAGTGAGGGAGTGCAGGAACTTCTCCAGCTGTGGGGCTGCTGTCCTCTCCTTGGCAGCAGTGGGCAGGGTGTGTGGGGGAGAGAGAGAGAGAGGGAGAGAGAGAAAGAGAAAGGGAGAGAGAGTGAAGAAGATGGGGAGAAAGAGGGAGATAGAGTAAAGGAGAGGGGGAGAGAGAAAAGGAGAAGGAGAGAGAGAGAGAGTGAAGAAGAGGGGGGAGAGTGAAGGAGAGGGGGAGAGAGAGTGCTCTAGATTCTGTCAATTACCAACTAACTATGGAGCCCCTCCCAGGACACAGCATGCTCTCTGGCTCTCTGGTCCATATGGCACAGCTCAACAAACATGCCTAATGACGCACAGGACTGTCAGTGATCCACAGACCCAAGAGAGAGGTGAGAAGGGGGAGATGAGGGGAGAGCATGAGCACACACGTTAAAGTGGCAATTCGTGTTCATTCTAATGCGATCATTCTAATAAATACAAATTTAAATTGGGGTCTTCCTGTATCTTCCATTCCATGAACCATGGAAATCAGAAAACTTCAGTCATAAAACTGAAGTTGAATTTTCTTGACTCAAGTTGCTGTTCAGAAACGAGATCAAACGGGTCACCTTTGATCTTTGACCTGCATCCTATCTTGAACGTTCCGAATGAAGGCGAGATTCCACCCAGGCAAATAGAACACACTGGCCCTGTTCACCACTTGTCTTCCAGCCCACCCCTTTGGAAGAGGGGGTGGGAGTAGAATGGGGGTGGGGTTGTTGTTTTGTTCCTCTGCTGAGTAATAACACCACTGAGGTGTTTGTTGTCAGAGGACTATGTGCACGAGGCTGGCACACAAACACACGCACAAGCACTCACTCACACACACACACACACACCCACACACACACACACACACACACACACACACACACACACACACACACACACACACACACACACAAGGGTTCATGTGGTGGGGTGCTATGGAAAAAGACGGTTCCAGAGTCACTTGACTGGTAACCGGACACTGGCCAGAGCAGAGCAGAGCACGCTTTACCGCGTGGCCTTGTAAACAGAGGCCCCACTGACAAGGCCCCCCTCTGACCCCCAGAGGGCCCCTCCTCTCTGCTGCCTCTTTCCAGCAGAGGAAGAAGGAGACTCATGGCTGGGGGAAGAGAAGGGGGGGGGGGACTGCAGAATGGTGGCAACACTTTCGTCACAGAATGGGTCCTGACGTCTGCACTTCACTAGAGAGACTAGAACAGCACTGTGCAAAAGAACTAACTAACCACTAAACAGAGGACATGGTTTCTAGATGGAAGAGGGGAAGTTTCGTTTGTGCTTGACTGTTGCCATCTTTGTGTACAGAGGCACGCGCCAAAAGTGACGTCATTTTGGCCGGCGCTTGGTGCACTTTGGTGTCTTTTCAGCTAACTTGTGTGCTATCTAATGGGTGTTTGATTATTTGGCACCCTGCTATTTGTTTTGATAGCGTGTAAACATTTGTTGAATGACGCTTGAAGCTAGTTTGTGTGGTTCCTTAAAGAAAACTTAATTTGGCACTTAACATCTTTTTCTGACGAAAACTGTACTTACCTAATGTACTTCCCTAATGTAAACTAACCTTAGGTAAGTGATATACTTCACAATTTGCTCTAATTTGGCACATTATCTCTTCTTATTGCTGATTCCAGTGGTCTAGATGGTTATTTGTCTTGGCAGCCACACCTTTCATTTACCAGGAAAGCTGTGATGAGTCAAACAGGCGTCTAGCACAAGTATAAAAAGGTTATCAGTTGTATTGATGCCACAGTTGGTGCGAAGAACAACCAATGCATTAAAGCATCACAAGTGGTGCAGTCATCTTCACTTTCACTGGCTCAAGGGATGGGTTAAGTACAGTGTATGGTATATCTGACTAGTGTTAGATCATGTTGGCGTTCACTGGAGTTGCCTCTTCTGTCCTGGCGTCGGTAAACAATGACTTATGGCCTATTATAGTGATTGGATGCTTAAGTAAGACAGATGTTATCTGGACCCGATGCTACCTCTTGAGAAAAGAAAGGACAACATTTCTTAAGCCATGTTTATATCTCCCAAAAGCCTTGATCCGACATTTGGACCAACTGGACATAACAGTGGGTTGTTGTAGATAAACAAGGGATCACAGCGGATACTATCCTGCCCCCACGGCTGTATACATTACTGTTTTCAGATGGAGTCTTTTTCTAAACTTCCGTTTTACAACGTTTACCAATTTTACAAAGTGACGCTTATGTGGTTTGATTCTGACAAGTCTTCAGTGCGAAATCACTATTATAATCACTAAGGATCTTGCTTGTTCTCAACCCCTTTAGAAACTTTTGTTACCCACAAGGAATCATAACTTTTTTTCTTTTTTGGTCCAACATCCTCAGTTCCAGTAAGAGCAAACTGAATAAACAAAGTGGAAAAGAAGAAGTGTGTGTGTGCTGGGCCTGAGGAGGGGCTCCTTGGATGTTTTCATGCTGAAGTGGGAACGCAATGTGCTCGGGAGATCTGGTTACATCCCTGTTTATCGGCAGCCCGTCGCCCATTGGTTCACAGCGCAGCGGAAGGAAGCCCGCCCCCTTCAGACCTGCCAATGAGACACCTCTGAAGGGCTATCTGTGCGTGGGGCGCTTACTCTCAGTGGGGCTGTGTGTGTGCGTTTGTGTGTGTGAGAGAGACTGACTGTGTGTGTGTGTGTGTGTGTGTGTGTGTGTGTGTGTGTGTGTGTGTAAGGGAGAGAGTGAATGTGACTGAGGCTGCGCATGTCTGTTCGGACAAGCTCAATGGATCTACACTTCCAGGAAGAGCTCCCTAACTGCTGAGAATTCCTGCCATTGCTCACAATAACAAAGTCCTCAAATCAGTCAGTGTCCAACACTGCCCAATGACAAGAGACCCCCAGAGTGAAGATGCTTTCTGGATTGAGGAAGTGGTTATAGTGTGTGTGTGTGTGTGTGTGTGTGTGGGGTGGGGTGGGGTGCAACATGAGGGGGCAGAGAGAGAAAGAGGTTGTATGTATGGACACCATGAGCCTTTTTACTTTCTGCCTTGTATCACCTGCCTGTCTAGTTTCCCTCAAGTATGCACAAGCCCCCACAAGCCTCCTCTGTCACAGATAGGCAGTGCTCTTGTTTTCATTTCTCACTTGGCTGGTCAATGTGGTTTGCTGTGTACCAAGCAATGAACCAAGTGTCATGAGAATTTACAATATGACAGCGCTGCACTGGCAAGACAACACTGCCCAGACTTGAGCTTTTCTCGCCTGTTTCAGGTTCGGTTCTCTCTCTTTACTGTTGATGCCTGATAGACATCTTTCCACATGACCGGAAGAATTGCCATTTGCAAAATATACCTCAAGGTGCATGGCCTTACCCCGACCATGCCAGTACAAGTGAGTCTGCGTAAGAGGAGACATGTTAACACTCCTATATGCTCATGGTAAACACTTTAATATTAGCCTGTCTCACTGGCTGTCTCAGATGTAGGGAGGATTTGTTGACATACAAAAAAATTAAAATGGTCTCCATCACTTGATAGGGTTTTACTGAGAGATGGATAAGGTGACCCTAAATTCCAAGTGGGCCAATGAATGACCCAAGCCTTCAGTATCCCAACATCAGTGTTCTCCAGTGTTCAAAGTCACAATTGAAATGACTGATGGCTGTACTGACTATGTATGTGTTGACATGGTACCAGTGTCAGTATCTTTGTGTAAGTGTTTTTTTTTGTTTTGTGTTTGAATTCCATGTTGTTGTGTATGTGGTTGAATGCCCCAGAAGAACCCTGTGCCCTGGACTGATTCCCAAGATGCGGTCTACTTATTAGTCGTAAAACCAGGGTGCTCCGAAGTCTACTTGTTCTTTGCCTATACAGCACTTGGTCCAGAACTTTGACGACAAATTAAGCATTTTTAGTAAATGTTTTCGACATGGGTGTTGTGATATTACAAAAACGCAAGAATCGAATATCATGTTTTGTCTTATTTTCAACCAGTCATGTTGTGATCCCCATGTTATGCCAGTTCATCAAAGCCAAGTGCACAGGTTTTAGTGTGGTACAAAGTCTGACATTTTTAGTAAAGTAATAAATATATATATTTAGATATCGATATTTTATATATATACAGTATATATATTTTTATATATATAATATCATTTAGAGGCCCCAAAAGCAGTAGCGTGTGATGATGATGATAAGCTTCTATGCTCCGATGAGGTGAAGCATAGGTAAGGTTTCCCAGAAACCAAAATACCCTTGAAAACCTTTTTCTTTTGAGGTAAATTTGTCATGATAGGTTTCACATCTTTGTGCACTTATCTGTGGCTCATATGAGTCTCATTAAAAAAGTATGGATCATTGAGATGTTACTTACAAATTCTTTCTCACTGCATTGCACTAGCCGGAATTTCAAAATGAGTCAGAAAGAACAAAATAAAAACACCAACTTCCAACATCAGAACTCTCTGCATCTATCACTTCCCCTCTACTTATTAGACCACAAGCAAAACAGGGATGAGAAAATAATCGGGGGGAAAAAAACTGGAATTGTTTACTCTGGGCTGTGAACCGCGGTGTTTACTTTTTCTCTTGCTTGAGCACAGGTGCCATGTCTGGACTTGAAAGCCTTCAGCACACCACTTTTCTGGGGCCGCCTCAAGCTCCCAGGCAGGAGCACTGCTGCCTGCACTAAAGACAGCCTCGCACTTGGCTCAAGTTCTTCTCCACCGCCACTCCCCCCTTTCCCCAACATAATAAGAAAGCAGGCAGAGGACATGTTCAATGTGATGGGGGAGGGGTGTGTGTGTGTGTGTGCAGGCGGTTCCTGTCATGTTATTTACTGATTGGATTTGAAATGCTCACTACCCCAACCCCTCTTGTGGTGTCATTCATACCTTACAAACTTTAAGATTATGTGGTTATGAGTTGACAACTGCAAATTTGCGGCTATCCAATGTCACTGCCACTGAATGTCACTCCTGATTAAATGTAATCAGTGAGGAAAAAACTGATTGAGCTGCATTTCACTCATGGAAACAAGCCAAAAATCAAGTTGTGCCGCTTTGAGCGTGGATTCATTGTAATCGTAACATTGTTTTAAAACCTGAAAATGTTAAGAGAACTATTCATCTTCCTGATGTACTTTATTCTTGGAAACTGTTGTGCACTTTGGAATGGCTTGATGTATTTGCCTGGGTGTGTCATTCTTGACCCAGGGAGATTTATCTCCCTTGATAGGACACTCTCTGAAGGTTGCAGCCTGAGAATCCAGCAGTCTGGTCAAAAGAAATGTGTAATTCCATATCCTTGTATTTGCACAGTGAGGTGGCTATGTTTGACAGTCCTTTTTGGTTTGCTCTCATGGGTCAGGTGTTGTGAGCTGAAGCTGTACGCGGAGCTCTACACCCAGAGGGGTTAATTTTCTCCTAATGACGGAGAAGGTCTCCTGAAGGTGCCAGGCAAATGCTTCATAAAGCTGTCCGCAAAGCTCCCTCATACCTTTTGTCTTGCTGACTTTTCTGTTTCCAAGGTTCAGGGTTTGGAATGCAGCTCACTAGGCCAAGGGTTACCCGCTCCCCTCCAGGGTCTCCCGAGCAACTCTGTGCTGCGTCTCCTGCCCTGGGGGGGGGACCGCTCCACGCCTGCTGGGGCACGGCTGGAGCATGTCCTCAAGATAATATTTCAATCGGTTACTAATTAACCTGAAGAGGGGGGAAGAAACAACACTCCTGTGGGCCAGTAGATTCTTCTGTTGTCAGGCAGGCAGAAGGGATAGCAGCCTCTCAGCTTATCTTAACTCCTGGGCCGTGTTTTTCACACAGTAAACTTGCCATCAGGAAGCTGTTCTGATTCAGAATCCTTAATGTTTTTAGAGAGACAGACACAAAACACCAGCACAGTTACTCCACCTCCACAGAAAAAAGTAGATGTTAGTGGTTTTAGGTGTTGTGCGTTTATGATTTTAGACAGATACTATATAACATCTGAATATTCTCTTTGCACCCGTTTGTGGCTGATGAGGGATAAAACCAGACCCTGTATAATTCTTTCCCTCTTAGGCTCTGTATATAAATTGACTTGTGTTAACACGGCTTTTCACACATCTGTGACGAACTGAACTACAATTGTGAATGTGTGTGTGTGTGTGTGTGTGTGTGTGTGCGTGTGTGCGTGTGTGCGTGTGTGCGTGTGCGCGTGTGCGTGCGTGTGTGCGTGCGTGCAGACTGTGCGTGTTGGTGCAGGATGCCTGGGGCATGTTCAGCGAGGTGCAGCTCCAGGCCCTGGCCTCAGAGGAGCAGCTCCAGCTCCTCATCCTGCAGTGGGAGGGCAGGAGCTGCCTGCTGCACGGGGTCAAGGTGCTGCGGAGGGTCACAAGGGACAGGTGAGAGAATGGAGGTACACTGCATACACTACATACACATACTCAAACAGACCAGGCAAGGCAATATCTATACAGCCCATTTCAAAAGACATTTGATGTGTTTTATGTAAAACATTTAGAACATGTAAGACATAAACAAGAATAATTTCAGGAAAATAATAAATATGTATACACACAATGTGTTCTCTCTCTCTCTCTCTCTCACGCACACACACACACACACACACACACACACACACACACACACACACACACACACAAATATATATGTGCAATTACACGTACAGAAATATGATGATTGAGACAAAGACTGTAGGGAAATCAGGGAGCAATTGAGGTTGAATTTCTCTTCATGGTTGATTTAATTTAGCTTAACCCTTTGTGGGATTTAATCTTGGGGTTTTAAATGTGCAACACACATGGCCTGGGCCTCACCATTTGGTAGTCTGCTGGTGTTGGATGCCCCAGTGTGTGCAGCGAAGACACTTCCTGCTCAGCGGCGTCCAACCTGCTGGCATGTCAGAGGGAATCCGTGGCATGTGAGCTCTCCTGATCCTCAGACAGGGCCGTCCACACACGGGGTATCAGTGTCGCCTCAACCTCATGTCTCACTTCAGAGTGTGTCTGTCTGCTGGTTTGTGTCAGACTGTGGTCTGGAGTTTAAGGGGTTAGGTTTCTGCAGCCTTGCAATACAGGGCTGCATTTCTGTTTATGACACTAGGTGTTTTGTTTGTTGTTGTTTTGTTTGTTTGTTTGTTGGTTTGATTTTTGTAAGGATATCTGAACACATCACTGCCATTATCAGTGGGTCATTGAACTGAAAGACATGATATGAAAGCCAAGTATTTGTAAAAGAAAGTACAAAGTGCCTTTATAGATTATAAATGGGTGTCACACATGAATGTAGATAGTAAAGTGCAGATCACATTTAAGTGATTGATAGGATCAGTAAATGTTTTTCCGTCACTGACCTTATTAACTAGCACTGGTAAGAACTATGCCCAGGGGCTAAAAGACATTAGAGAGCATCTCTCTGAAGACCTGAGGATGACCTCTTGTGTTCGATTGGCAGTCCCGTGGTAACTAGTATCTGTAGATTGAACAGGTGCAAGAAAGCAAGAAAAGACAGTGCTGATAAAAAAATGTTTACCTGAACTAGAGTGCAAGGTCTCTATAACAGGTTTAGAGGAAAAAGTTAGAGCATTGTTTTTCTGATCCAAGTCCAGCTTAACTCTTAGAACAAAGTTCTATTGTGAGATGTAGTAGGGCTCTCTCAGGTCACATGTCTGCCTGGTAAGATTCTACCCAAAAGTGTGCTCAGGTCAGCTCTGTGTCCCGCCCAACCAGACAGGGTTGTAGAGCAGGTTCTGTGATGATGTTGGTGTTGGAGGGGAGGGAGAGAGTGGGGGCGAGAGCAATTGTGAGCTGTGGAACTAGTTCTGAACAATGGCTCCATCATATCACTGAACAACAACTAACCTGGAAAACAGCATACAGTATACCCCAACAAACTGCATACAGTATACCTCAGCAAATGTGTTGCTGTATTGGGCTGACAGGATGAGGGGTTTTAACACCAGAATTTGCTAGATTTCTTGTAATCTCTCTTTTCCCCTTTCTGTTGCTGTGGTTTGACCCCCACACCTCCGTTCCCTTTTAGGTCTTGTGACATCTGGCAGACACCATGTCCCATTTTATGTGTTACTTTCTTGAAGGGGGATTTACTCCTATGGTGTATATGCAGTGTAGACCTCTCACAGTCACAAGCCAATTCTTGAGCTAATGTTTCTCATTCATGGGCATAGCCCATCAAAGAATACCGATTGCAAGTAGATTTAGGATAGTAGGTGTCTTATATAGTCAAATATGTAGTCAAGGTCTCAATTATAGATGCCGTAAATTTTTACATATTGGATCTCTAGAACATAAACAAAGTCAGTGCCAAGAAATCTGACATTTATTGGGCTGAGAGAAAGACTGTCAAACTGAATTTACGAATCTTGTGATTTATAGGTTCCATAATGCAGTTAATGAGCCATTGTACTCTATTTCATGCCAAAGCATGCCAAACACAGCAAAGCCAAGCTTGCCTTTCTACTTGCATAAGTACTGTTAAAGTCTGTAGGGGAATATAGACAAATCACTTGTTTTTATTCCAGATCTGACCCCATGCGAAGTGCAATTAGTGTCTTTTCTATAGATTTCTGTGTGAGAGGATGCATGTTGGAAGAGCTTGAGTCAGGGAGTCTGTGTGTCGGTCACATTCTTGAAGAGAAAAATCTTTGTATTGCTTTTCTCTCTCTCTCTTGACACACCCACACACATTATCACAAGTTATCAAGATGTAGCTTAATGCCTTCACCCTAACCTTGCTGCACACACACACACACGCACACACACGCACACATGCACAAGCATGTGCATGTACAAGCAAGCACACAGATCTGTTTCTAATAAGTGTATTGTTTTCCCTTGTCATCAGGTGTGCTCCTCTCTTCAGTCTGATAGACAGCCTGTGGCCTCCGACTCTGCCCCTCCGAGTGCATGGAGACGCTGTCAGCTGTGAGGAGGTATGCTCTACTACACCCCAAGCACACCATCTCCACCCTCACAGTGCAACCATACAGGCAAAGAAAGAAAGAAAGAAAGACTTATGGCATTCAAAAGCAGAAAGGAATGTTGGAAGAATAGAAGGGAGCGAACAAGCAAACAGTCAAACTTCACATTTAGTTGATGGATCAGCATTGTCTCCTCATACCTCCGGGTATTGAGGTTTCATCTGAGTTAAGGGCTACAATTATTCCCAGAATTCTTCTCCTGTTAGTCCTCTATCTCATTTCCTGTTAAAGCTGCCAAAGGAAGTGCTCATCTGGTGTGGAATAATAATGATGCATGTGACATGTCTGAGTCACTAGTCCTGCACATGATACAAAGATTATTGGCATAGAGCTCATGGTATATGACACAGCTTGATAATGCTTGATTATACTCTGGAGATGCCGAATATCGTTAAGATTATGATTAATCAGGTGTGTGTACTTGACAGACAGTACCATTGCTGAGTTAAGTCAGGTACACAGAGGAGAGTCATGCGAAACCAGCAGAGCAGGTTTGCACCAGAAGCAGCACTGAGCCCCCTTGGTGTATTTGTGTTTTGTTAAACTGAAAAACGTCACCTCAAAAGGCTCAGACGGTTCGCTATTCTAAAGGCGACGTCCCAAAAGGGCCGTTCGCCATGGTTTCAGAACACAGCGTTTTGCTGTGTTACAGAGCAGAACCACAGCACCGGCTCCAAGTTTCTGTTACCGGCTGTCAGGCAGTGAGGCGTCAGTGGTGGTGAGTCAGGAGCTGCCGATGTCCCCCCTTTACCTGCCACCGGTGATGCAGAGCCTAAAGGAGATACTGCAGGTAAATCAGCACAGCTCACGTCCCCTCAAACCATATGGGTTACCACCCACACACACACCCACAAATACATACATACAGGTATGCACGAATGCACATTCTTGCAATCATTCCTCTCTCTCTTACTCACTTACTCAGTCAGTCACTCACTCACTCTATCGCTATCTTTCTGTCTCTCACACACCCACACACACACACATACATACACACACCCATTCATTTGTCACCCATTCGAGTCAGTCACCCAAACAGCCCACACACTTACTCAGGGAGTTTCAGAAATCACTCAGTGTACACGCCTGTTGTCACAATATTTTTCTGTTTTGTTTTGTTCAATTTCAAAACAGGCGTTTTAAAGCATATGCTGTCGCATAGCTTTTCTCGCTTAGCCTACTGTGAAATTAAAAATGTTATATATAAAATGTATATTAGACTGCAGCCTACGTTATAGAATGTCATCTCTGCTTATTAGGTTGGAAAAGAAGGAGGGCGCTGTAGCTTTACAGCAAATGTTGTGTTCAACCGCTTGCAGGTAAGGCCACCAAAATGAAAATTTGCGTCCATGCATGACTGTGGTTGTTTCAGAGTTTCATGATAACCCATCTGTGGCTTTAGGGCTTCAGTCAAAAAAAAATATTCTTAGCTGTATCAGATAAACGGTTTCGAAACTTCTTTGAAGCTTGGTCTGAAGATCTTCTGTAGCAAAATTGGTTAAAATTGGAAACAAAATTGTGGCCTGTGAATTATTTTTTTTAATCATCCATCAATCAGGTTTACATGACAAGTTGCCATGTCTCGACCTTCCACAGTATTACCAGACATAGGGATGAATTTTTTAAGACCAACACATCAACAGATATTAGCCGAAAAGCACTTTTTGCTTATTGTAGCGCCCTCTTGAAATGAAATGACTCAAAACATGTTGCCCTTCCACACAATGGGTCACAAGTCCATGTACAAAGTTTTTTTTATATACATGGCGCCATGGTGAGATATGACCTCAATTCCGGTTTGCAGCTTTGCATCTGATTTTGATTGGCTATGATGAACAAACGCTTTGGCAAATCAAAAAGCTAACGATTAACGTTTGTGATGCTTGGTCTGAAGAACATTTGTGGCAGATTTAATGAAGATTGGACACAATTTATGGCCTTTGAACTTTGAGCGGTTGGTGGCACTACTGTTTAGTCTGGGAAGTCCCGCCCCTCTTCTCCGGCCAATGATTTTGCCTCTGAAAAGGGTCTGGCAAAGATTGCACAGCCGTTCATTACAGCATTCTCAGGATCTCTGGGACCAATCACAAACTGGCTTTTGGCTACCTGGCGCGCCATTGGCGGATTTAAAATAACCACGTCTAGTATCAAAAGCGAAACCTAAGAGAAAAGCACAGCAAACTATAAACTGCTCTCGCGGCTGTCTTGGATGATTTCAAAGGCAAGTTTTCTTTGAAAATAGAACAGAAACTTGCTCTGAAACAATTCATACAGAAAAAATATGTGTTTGCTTTATTACCGATCGTTGTATAGTATCGTTGGTCTGATTGGTTAAAGGCGTATCCAATTACGTGAGTGAAGTGGACCTCCATTTAGTAGTTTGCCAGACTAACTGAGCAAATGAAATGCAGTGAAGGGGCGGGGAATTCCCAGACAAACTACTGTTAGTGACGCACGGAAATCAAACTTGGTAAAAAGCATCATGGGACTGTACCCAATCAGTATGCCAAATATAACATTTTAGCACACGGTTCTAGGGGCTGCCATAGTCTCCAATGGCTGAGGAAAAGAGAAGAAAAAGATGATGATGATGATGATGAATAATAAGAAAAGTTGTTTGCAAGTTTGGTAAACATTGAAAACCTAGAACACTGTAGTAGACCTAAACGTTAGCTAGATTCGCTCTCTGTAGCCTACCTTATTGTCTGTTGTTCAACAGAATTGTTTAAAAAAATATTTTGGATAATCAGACCCTGGGTCACCACAACTGACTAATGGAGAAAGGAATGGGCGCAAAATGTCCTCCTCACATAATACACTCCAGTGTCCACTTTTGTGTCTCTGGTATGATAATGATTTTCACTTGTCCAATTGACTACATGTTCCCACAAGCTAAGGATGAGAAGATATTGGAATAAAGATTCTGCCTCAGAAATGTGTGTGCATTTTCACTTATTTCAGTGCCTTTGACTTTCTGAATTTATCAGATGCTGGCTTACACCACCTGTACTTTTTCTGTAAGAAAAAAAGAAACTCAACCAAGAGTAAATAATAAACATGTAGAGGAGACCGGTGTTAGGATATAGAATTAATTATTAACTTTATTATTTTACCTTATTAACTGTAAATAAACTTCTTTTCTTTCACTTTGATGACATAATTTGTCATGGACCTATTTCTCCCTGTTGATTTATGATATCTGCTTGAGGCAGCAGAAGGTACAAGACACAGCAGTCTGCAGTGAAATGAGATCTCTAGCTGAGAGAGAGAGAGAGATAACACATTGCAGATTGTCTACCCTGGATTTTCCTGATATGAATACGATATTGATTCCACTGAAGCTTGTCTCAGTGTCAGAGTCCCCATAACTCTTTGTAGCTATAAGATGCTATCCACTTTCTGAAAGCTGCCTGAGAAATTTAAAAACACAGCTGTGACATTTTTTCTTGCCATTTCTTCCCACATTTAATCCATTTTGTGAGGTGAGGACACTAGAATGCATGGGTGTGGAATGGTGACTACTACAGTAAAAATGTCAAGATTTATCCAATCGAGTTTATCTTTCACGTTCGTTCAGTCTTATTCTTCTGTGGTTGGTAAAAGAAATAAGCCTTTAAGTAGTCTGTATCTGTGGGGACAGAGTGTTCCAACATTTGACTCTTGAACAGACTTGCTGCTATCTTTCCCATTTAATCCAAACATGTTTACCCTTTGAACTCTTAAAGATAACCAGAGCGGTGGCTGTAACACGTATGGTACACACACCTTTTTTTATCATTAACCATTTCATGTTTGCCGTGAATGGATTGGCATTGTTCTGAAAAAAAGTGAGCTGGTGATTTTGTAAATTTGGCATTATGAACAAAGCTATCAGGATTCCTTTGCAGTGACCTGATTTGGTCAACTCCAAATTCCAGCGTGAATTATTCCCGCTCTTCCTCAGATCACTTTCTTTCCCAGTGCAATGATTTGACTTAACACCCCACCCTATGTTCTAAATGCCAGAGTGTCCATTTATAGTCAGAAAGAGACAACATGTAAATACAGAATTTGTCGTCTAGTTCTGTAATTGAAGTACTTAGTTTCTGGTGTGAGTTCCTTGTATTTGATCCGTCTTCCCGCCAAGCGAACACAATACCTGGAATGACATCACAATACCTTATCTTGGAATGACATTGAATAAGAGCACAGACCTGCCAGGGTAGACACTGTCATATAACACCCAATTTGCTGCCAATCCAACCTTGGCTGAGAGGAATCATATTGTTGCACTGATAACCCACTTTGACCTGGGGATCAGGCTTTAGGGGGTAAGCAGTAGCCAGTTAGCGTTGACCAATCTCCTTTTTATTAATCTTCTTAGATAGTTGTTCTGGAAAGAACATAGATTGGATTAGATGTATGAGCCCTCAAACAGTTCAACTTTTAAGTACAGAGTTGAACTACAGAAGAACAAACCTACTTGGGATTGCCACCATATCTGTGAGAATCAGAATCACCTTCTCATCTTATTTCCTAAAACATGTGTTTGTCCATGTGCAGGCTGGTTAATATTTCATTCAGTTTAATTCAATTTCATTTATATAGCGCCAAAACAATAAAATTGTCTCAAGGCACTTTACAGAGCCCAGCTCATGCACCATTGCCAAAACAATGACGGAAGGTGACTGCACCATAAATATTTTAAAACACACCAGCATGAAAACACGTTATAGTCTGAATGGCACATTGATAAAAGGCGATGATCCCTGCTCACGGGTTTCAGTGAGTTTGTTGTTTTAAAGGCAAAACGCCAATGGAGAGCTGTTGACAAACTGGATTTGCATTGATTAACTTCTACATTGCATTCATAACAATGGCTATAGCATCATCTGAGAGCATTATATTGGACACAACTAACTTTTAACTTTTGGCTAGTATGTACATCACAATACCTAATAGGTATGTATAATAGATGTTTATAAAAATGTTAGCTAGCATTTCTTTATAAGCACGCCTGGAGAGACTTTTTCAGCTGTGAAGGTGACTGCACATTGGTGGCAACTACAGCTTGCAGTTTAGTAAGAGGAAATAAAGCTCACCAACACCAAAAGGACTTTACATTGTGATATGTATGAAAGCCTGATTTAATTAAGGTTCTTTTTTCATTTTTTCTTTGTTTATTTTTATTTTTTCATTGGCTACGTGGTTTTACTTGACTGTGGTGCATCATAGGTAAAGAAATACCAGACATATAGAACTATTTTGGTCTCCTTTGTGAAGCTCTCTTGGTGGACTGGTCTCCTTTGTGAAGCTCTCTTCGTGGACTTCCAGGATCTCCAGGATTGTGGAATGTCCTCATAGTGTAATATAGTGTAATCACATATAAGGCTTTGAAAGGGGATGTGTAGCTTTTCTATAAGTCATGCCTGGCACCGTGTCTCAAGCCAGTTAAAACCTTTAAGCCATCCTTTCAGACTCTTTCCATGTAGCAACTGAATGTGCCTGATGCTTCTCTTGTACTTACATTTTATAATGTTTTTTACAAAAATACACGCATTTAGCTATACTCTCACACAGACTCATACACACACACACACACACATTTCAAATTTGTTATGTACTGTTGTCAGCCCTCTGGTTCAGGTGCTGGTGATGCAGAGAGCTGGTTGCTCTTTGTGACGGACGCCAGCCTGCAGGGAGAGGAAGAGCCAAGGCCAGGCTGCTGCCGCCGGACGCTGCCTGTGTGCCTTAGCCCGTCCCACGTGCTCCAGCGCTCAGTCAGACAGGCTCTCGCCTCCTCATCTTCCTCATCCTCCTGCCACCTCACCCTCAAAGATGTGTCATTGCAGCGGGGTAAAGCACTATAAATGAGGCAGCATTAATCGTGTGATGTGTGTTTTAAAGGTGCTGTCCAATCATATTACACCCCTGCCTTTTGAGTGCACACACAGAATGGCCAGCGAGAGGACCTTGTTGAGAAATTTGCTGACTTTGGAATTGGAATCATGGACTGTACCTTTAATGTAACGGTGTTGTTACCGCCTCAATTCTTTTGTTTAGTGTGTTTGCAGGCACTGATGGACATTTCATATTAAGTTGAATTTACATTGGCTCATAAAACTACTGAATAGCCCGCTGGAATCAATCACTTTAGCCAGTAGATCCCCATGTCTGCTTGTATTTAGTGTAATAGGACACTGTTGTCCCTGCCCAGGTTGTATTGTTTGCTCGGAGCAGTCCACAGTCAGACTGGCTCCGGCAGCGGGAGACTCCCTGCACCCTGACCCTCTCGCACAGCCTGTTCGACTGGACCAGCTGGGCCCGGAAACGCCGCCCAACACCCTATGCATGCTCACTGGTTAGTGCATTCCGCTCAATTCCCTCCCGGATCGATTCGCACAGGGAACATCTTATCCTGCTAAAGGGATCCAGTTGTTTGTGGCAGTTTCTGTCAGACTTGTGCTGTGACTGGGACCTTGTGGTTACGTCAAAGCTTTTGTCCTTCGCCACAGTCAGCCATTTCTCTTCTTTTTACAGCTCTTCTGTTATTCTTTTCTCTCACAAGGCTTTTCAAATGGTTTCAGTTACCAAAAGAATGAAGAAGAAGAAAAGACTTGATTTATCCCTTATTTAGTTCTTGGCCATCATGTTTTTGTCTCTTTGTGTAGCTTCTTAGAAAAACCCCAAACCCCATTTGAATTCTTCTTCAATCACACATGAAAGTGTCATGGTGTCGTCAGCCTTTGCCACTGTTGATCCTGCCAGTTCATGACAGTGGACGGATCTCTCCCCGTCTACGCTGCCAGTGACGACTCAAAAGATAACTGTAACTATAGCGATATGAGCGTTCACACTGACCAACGATAAGAAAGGCCTCTCAAATATCCTTTATGTTTGAATGTGGCATTCGATTGTATTCTTATTGGCGATTGTCATTATAGTTAGTGTTGGCAGTGTGAACAGGCTTAAAGACTGGACATCAGAATCTAATTGTTGTTTTGCAAATGTTTTTTTTTCTTAACCCCTTAGTCTGGAAAGAGTCCACAGTACACTGTTTCTGTGCTTGAAGTGAAACTGCAGGTTGGGGTCATGATGGTTTCAGTGGGGGTGATGTGTGCTTGAGCTGCGGGGGAATGAGAGATGGGGTGTCGCCCTGGCTGCTCTCATATTGCTTTGCTGATACGGTCTGATCACCAGGACTGAAAAGTTGTATCAAGCACATATTATCTCCTGCCAGGTCAGCATGTTTGCCTGTGCTTGGCTGCACGCCCTGCTCAGAGCTCTTCTGCATCACGGCCGAGTGGAGTTCCTTATCTGTAGGAAATGCTGAAAGTTATATAAGGGGATGTGTGTGTGCGTTTGTGTGTGTGTGTCTGCGTGCGTGTGTGTCTGTTTGCGTGTGTGCATGCGCAAGTGCGTGTGTGTGTGTGCGTGCGCATGTGCGTGTGAGCATGAGTGTGTGGCAGTGCGCGTGTGTGTGTGTGCGTGTGTATGTAGTCGAGGAGGATATTTGTCAGATGGTGTCAGCTCAGCTTCTGGGGGTAAACCCTATATGTGGTTGGGCTAAAGCACTAAGTGCAAGTGGGAGAAAAGGCCTGAGCACATTCAGGTAGTAAACACAAGCTAGTAAACATAGCAAAGCTCTCACCAAACAATGTGCTCCCATTCCTCCCACTCTGTCACATGTAGGCCCCTTGTGTTTCAGGAAAACCTTCAAGGATCAGGCTGTCTGTCTGGCTCCACAAGAGACATGACCCTTACCTCTGGACACCAGGAATTAAATTTCAAGGATCCAAATAGCTTTTCCGTTCAGTGTTGGAGCAGGGAGGCTTGACTGGGCCCTAGAAGCCTTATTTTCACATGTTTGTGTAATGGGTAAATCACCATACTGTTTGTGATTAACAGTGCACTGGCAGTGGCATAGGCAATAAGCCACTACCCTGGCCTGTGGGCCAATGTATTAGTGTAGTAACTGAGTACAGTACAATGTGACTGTTGGTTTAACTGTCAGTGGGGTTTTCAAACATGCATCGATGTGGTTAATATCTGGGCTTAACTAACAGCGTCTAAGTGTGTGGTGCATAACTAGGTTTTGTTCTTAAAGTGAGATTCAGAAGATGTCCTTCTGACAGGTGACGCCTGACATCTCTTTGTCCTTCCACTCAGGTGTGGTTGTCGGTGTGGATGAGGAGACGGCTTACTCCTGGCCGGTGTGTAGCCGGTGTGAGAGTGAGCGTCTGGAGAGGGCTATGGCCACGCAGTGAGTACTCACAGTCACACCCACACCATTAAACTCCCAAAACACACCAGGTTTAACGCTAATCTCTGCTAGATTACAGCAGGCAATACTTGGAGTGAGTGAGATCACCCTTGCTTTTTTTTGTTTCTGTCTTACTGGCTAATCAGCCTCTAGCAGTCTTGTAGTTAAAACTCCTTGAGAATAATCTGTTGTCTTATACAATGAATGTTAATTGGCTGAAAACATGGATGGATGTTTCCTCTGGAAGTAACTTGTGCTGCAGTTTACTCCTACCGTCCTCCATTAACTTGTACTGTCCCTCACATTGTGCATATTCCTCAAATAGGGGGCATCACAGTCATGTAGCTGACATATTTGGATACATCTGTGAAATATCTGTCTTCTCAGGGAAGGTTTCTTTTGTACTGTTTGTGACACGGACGTGGTCAGACCCACCATCAAGATGCAACTTGAAGTGTTCCTAAGCTGTCCTTCTCTGAGCGACTGCACCATCAAAATAAAGGTAAGGCTTAGTAAAGGTGTCTCTGCCTGACGTCCTGTTCTGTGTGGTTCTCCTTTGCTCTTGTTCAGACCAAGTAAACATAACACTATACAAAGCAGGAAGGCTTGGCTGCGTCATTACAGAGACTAGAAACTAGAAACTTTTTGACATGATGTTATCGTCACTTTTTTTTTCTTCTTTTAACCATTTCTACGACAGTCTCTTCTTTCTGTTGTCTGTGACAAGGCATAGTTAACTTGGTTCTGCACCCTGGGCCTCAGGGAAGCCAGTTCCCCAAGTTACTCAGAAATCAGCCAAGACTTGGCCCACAGTTAGAGTTTTCAGATCAGATTCATGAAGCTCAACCATTTCATTAAGCAGCAGACAGAGGAGTGAAATGATCTGATGAATTGCAGTGTTCTCCTTAAAAAAAGGAATTCAGACATTCCTCATAAAGCATGTGATTACTTTTCTCTGGAAGTACAAAAAAGTGATAACATCTCAAAATGCTCTCTATCATTTCTGTTCTCTAGCTGCAACAGAAAACTATTGATTCAGTTCTGAGCTCATTGGGCAGCGATCCAGCGGTAAGCCCTGATCTCTTGACACTTGACACCTGTTTCTTGCATGTGTGACTGCTCAGTTTGCATTTCTACTTCTGCTTCAGTGCACACCAGCATCGTCCGACCGTTACGTTGGATCGGGGCTAACACATTCCCTCAATTCCCTCCCAATATTCCTCCGACTCATAACAACATGATTACTTAGAAGCACAAGATGTATATCTGTCTTTCCTATGAAACTATAGCAGGTCCATTTACCAACGTTGCTCTCACTGGCTCGTGTGTTTGGATTGACAGTTCTGCGAGGTGGAGAGCGTTCTGGGAAAGGAGGTGGGCCCCGTCAGTGCCTATGTACGAGTGATCACCAGGACCCCGGGCCTGTGGGTGGGCCTGGAGGAGGTCAGCCTCTGACGCGGTGCAGCAGCGCGGGCAGCCGTCGGACTACAGGCCCCCTGCCCCAGGGCACCCTGATCCTGAGGAGTGTGTGGGCTCACAGTGGGCTTAGCGTTGTGCTGGTTTGTATTGTGTGTTTGTAGGGGTAAGGTTGAAATGCACAAGATTAGCGTGTCAGAGAGGGTTAGTAGTACACTGTAAACATGCCTGAAATGATCTGGTTGGCCCGAGTAACATACGCATAATATATTGGCATCGAAAAAAAATTGTCTTGGAAATGAAGATGTCAAGCGCTGTGGTGTACGTCATTTGTCATGGGTCACTGGTTCAAACACATGGCCCTGTGACACAGTTTGGAATGACAAGGTGCTGCAAAGTCACACTTTGAAGCCATGAGCCGGACACATTTAGCAACCATGTGATGGGTTCCTCTTCCGTCAACACAATGACGGTGCATCTGCGTTCAGGATGGTCCTCTGGATGGCACTACAGTGCTGAGAAAACGTTTGACATTTTGAATCTACCTCTACCTCGTATTTACAGCCCTTCATCTGTCCCTAGTGTGGATATTATTTGTTGGGACTTCAGTTCTTTCATTTTGTTGTGTCTGTTCAATAAAGAACGTGAACTTCTGGAGAAGCATATTTGGTTGTGTGTTTTTGTATGTGTGTGTGTGTGTGTGTGTGTGTGTGTGTGTGATTTCTGTCAGTATACATGCTGTACACATCCACTGAATATTATGCAGAAACATTAAAATGGAACCTTGTCTGTTGTGTCCAACCATGACTGGAGGTCATCACACTGCACAAACCAACCATGAACCATCTCTAGAGGTGATCAGTACCAGTAGACTGTGCCTACTGTGGATCAGTACCAGTAGACTGTGCCTACTGTGGATAAGTACCACAAGACTGAGACATCTGTTGATCAGTACCAGTAGACTGCCTACTGGATCAGTACCACTAGACTGTGCTGACTGTGAGTCAGTACCAGTAGACTGCGCTGACTGTGGATCAGTCTACCAGTAGACTGCTGACTGGCACTGGAAGTCCACAAAATTCTTAATGCTTTGGTCAGATGGTTATAAACTAAACAAAAATTAGGCCATTTGAGATTTTTTTGATAATAAATTGACACTTGAAGGATTATAGCCTATAGGTTCTCTCACTTGTACGTCGCTCCCTTGTAAATTACTAAATGTAAATGATATATGTGGGATTGATTGAACTCTTGGACATATTTTAGTAGCCCTTATTGCATACCATTCAGTAATATCAGTTTTTTTTTTTTTTTTTTTTGCAAGGGTAGTTCTAGAACCTTCCAAATATGTCCAACGTGCCACAAACAGGCACTGCTACATACTTTACATTTTACCTTGAAGAAGGCTGTGCCCCTTGCCACTCCCCTCCCCCTTAAGAATCTGAACTCACATTGACAAGCTCGTGTTTCAGGATTTCAAGTCATTTTATTACAGATTTCACAGATTTCCCAACTTTTATACAAACCATATAAAAATGTTAAACATGCTCTGGCATTTGTAATGAGTTTGGAGTACCATGACAAATATATGAAGTTTGAGAATAATTTAAAATACAAAAATTCAAAAATATTTATATATATAATATATACTGTATGTGGCAGCAAGAGACTGCAATAGCCATATTTTCAGTGTCAAAAAGTAATCTGGTGTAACTTATGTACAATTGCTACAGAGAATATTTCCTTTGAGGTATGTTTCCAAGAGTTCAGTCTCTCTGAGGCAAGATTCACTTGTCACCGACTGTCCACGGTCCCCCCATAAGAAGAGTTGGGGATCTGCTTGAAGAAGTTCCTCAAGCTTGTAAGCTCGCGTGTAAGCTGGTCGACTGCTTTGTGCAGACGGTCATTCTCCGAACTCATTTCAATCATCTTTTGCTGCATCTCCAGGTTGCGTACTTTGGCCTTGTCCCTGCTTTTACGCACAGCGACGTTATTCCTCTCCCGTCTCTGGCGATACTCCGGACTGTATCTATCCAGGTTCTTTTTACCCTTTTCTTTCCCATGTCTTCGGGGGCCCGAAGGGGAACCGACGGAGAGGGGCTCTGGCGTAGTTGGTGGAGTTGGCTGTCCTGTGTGCAGGGTCATCGATGTCTGCGCACAGGTCTCTATCTGCGAGGGGAGCGGTGAGGAGATGTCACTGTCACTCCAGTCCGCCTCCTGTTTGATGGGCGCGCTGAATACACCTTTCTCGAAGTTGGCATTCTGCATCCTCTCAAAGTCCTTTTGAATGCCCCCGCAAAATGTGCTGGTCGTCAGCAGCGGTTGGCTGGACGGTGCATTAGAACAGCAGAAGTCAGCTTTCTCTTGCTTCACAGTGTTGTTAAACAGATCTGCAAACAGTTCGTCGTTGCAGAGTTCGAGATTCGGCACTGACGCCATCGATTCGATGTACGTACTGAAGTCAATAGCGCTCTCGTCGTCGTAGATGGCTGGCGCTGTGCTCAGCTCGACCATACTCGTCTCCTCGACCATGCCATCACTTCGCATGGTTTTGCAGTCTCCGGGGAGACTGCTCTGTTTATTGTCGTAGAAATTTGTAGGCTCCATCGCCCAACTCATATTGCATGGTGAAGAGACGCACTGCGAATCCAGGTTGTAAATGTCACACATGAACGCGGCTGGACTCCTAGTAGCCTTGAAGTTGACTGCCAACTTTGATTAGCCTACTTGTCAGGTCAAAATAAAAAGGGCCAACTGTATGCTCTCTCGCTGAACTATACCTTGCGACAGCTAGGCTAAACGTTCGGCGTTGAGTCACTGGCGTTCCCTTGGTCCTAAGTAAATCAGTTCTTTCTGAATCTGGTTTCTGAGCTTGTAAAGCTTGTTCAGGTCAAGTGTCACTGAGATCTCGCTCCTCTGAAATAACCTGTGGCTTGCTCAGTAAATATGTATGCCCTCCTTTGCCTACGTCAGCCGCTCACCGCCCCCTGCTTGACAAGCCATACGGCCCTCTGACAGTCACATGGTGTTGCTCCGCTCCTATTTGAGGAGAGAAGGGTGTGCTCACACCTCCCACTACTACTAGTAAAGTGTTAGTGGGACAAGTTAGAACTACTCTGCTTTTGTAAACAACCATGTGTGGCCAAGTCAGGCAGAATGCCATAATTTATCGTCAAGAACAATGGAGCCAATATTGATTCCCCCAATCAAAATCAAGCTGAATATGCAGAGATTTTACATCTGAATGCATTATAGCAGAACAGCGAATTAGTTTCACTTTTTTTGTTTATATTTCAGATACTGTTAACACATTATCTACTGGATAATAGACCTCGACAACTGGGTTTCGCCTAATTGTATTAAAAGCAGCAATACGGACTTCTGTTCCAAGACTAGTAACCGAATGACCTAAAAGGCATGCAAAAACCTTGCAAACACAACGAAAAATAAACGCTTGCCAACACACTAACTGACAGTATAGCTGTCATGTCATGCGTGTGAAAGCTTTTTTCAAATTTTGCAGGGTGTTCTAGCCCGGTACACAGAACTACATAGGACATATCCTGTATGGCTGGTGGGGAAGACAAAGGTGTTTATCTGTCCTTTACGTGACCAAATGCTAAAATGAATGTGAGGATGGTCCCAAAACTAGTTGCCTATTAAACCATACCTCAAAAAGTGTCAAGTTGTTGCATAGTGTTACTTTAACTGGCGGTTGGAATTATTATTTATATTGCGAACTAGTATTATTGTACTGCAGGAATGTATAGGCAACTCGATATCATACACATTATGATAATGTATGTGTCGTCATGCCTTCCACACGTGGAGGGCATCGTCCTGTGTTTTTCCAGTCGGAAGTTCCCGGAATGAATTCTCTGGCCTCAAGGTACTAAATCCAATCCTCATACGCCATCTAGCGAGTGTGTCTATAATAACGCGGTGGCGCAGGGTGGTTTGATATGCAGTGAATGGTGACCACGTGCACCTAGAAACTTAAATGTAACTTTGTATTTGTACCTTCAAAATGTGAAGGTACCAAGACCAACACCTGATTTCGTGTAGATCCCACATAACGATATGTAAACTTCCATCATAACCGGTTACATTTCAGGAGTACTCAAAGGGCAGTATTTGCCATATTGCCATCTAGCGGATACATGTATTATTGGTGTTGAGGGAGAAATTTGCCGCGAGTTTATTGGGTGATACCAAGTGTTTCGGGGGCTCAGTCTCAAGATATCTAAAACAAGTGCTAATTTTATGCTGTTAATGTTATGTGTCGCCTTTGTTGTATCATTAGATAACGTTATTTTATTAAAAATAATAAAATATGACCAGTATGCGGGATGTAACATTATTGGGTTGAAGTCGCCATGCCCTGGCTCTCCAATATAGAAAAAATAATAACTTCCGAGTGTCACGATTGGTGTAGTTCTTCGCGGGAAATTTGCGTCACTGGGACGATTTCGCGCCAACTTCATTGCAGTGGAAGAGGAACATTGGAGCAGGTGAGCTGGTGCTTCTACTCTTTTGTGTTTTGACCGTCTCTTTTAAAATGAAATAGAATATTTGTTTGCTGCCTATGTTATGAACGGTGTCTTTATATGGTTTATTTTTAATTTGTCGATGTCGACATTCAGTAGGCTTAATGTAACTTAATCAATGAACAGCAACATTCGATCATTGCTGCTTTGTTGTCAGACATCTTTTACCCGTCATACAGGATTACCATTCAGATTCTAACTTCTAACTGTAAGATCACACATAAACACAACGATAAACTACTTTGTCGTTACGCTATTGTATGGGCCATTTTGATAGCATTAGCATTGATTGAGGGTGAATATGTATGGTTTTACTCCTCTATTTTTGTCAATAAACCCACCCTTAACATGTGCCCGTCTGCAGAATATCTAGTTTGTGCTCAAGATGTCTTCGCCAACTTCAACGCCAAGTCGCAAGCGGGGAAGGGCCAGCAATCCCTCTACACGTAAGTCCTTATCAAACCAGCCACACTTCTTGTCCTAGCTTGGTGAGAATGAGAATTTTATCTTTTAAACTTTTTATTGTCGTCGTTTGATCAGAGCGCTCTTTTAGAATTGATGAAATATGGTTTGATTGGCGGTGTGTCGATACATTTTTTGGATTGATTCCTGTGAGACTAGTAAGGCATGTCAATAATTCCATGTCTAATAATAAGATTAGCAATGCCTCTTACATACAGGCTTAACTCTACGCCATGACCACAATCAGTGGCGGACCTAGTCATTTGGGGGCCTAAGGCGAACATAGCCAGGGGCCCTCTTCATCCGTCCTTTTAATGCAAAAAAAAAAAAGGGCCACCTCAAAGCAGGGGCGGACTGGGGGAAAAAGTGGCCCGGGAGTTGTCTGTCAGAGCGGCCCACTTAATATACGGCGCGTTGCCCACTCAATGTATGCAAAATACCCATACACTTAACATAATTTTGGATGATTACAAAGAAATAACATTATATAGGTTTTTTAATAACATTTGGATCCACAAATTTGCCTGGATGGACACATGGAATAAAATGATACTGGCTATTGTAACACTCCAAGGTAGGTATAGTTTGCTAGATGAATATGCTTAACTCTGGGCTAGTATCAGATGGTTATATGTATAACTACCTTATTAGTATACTAGTATAACTAACTTAAAGGCACCCAGTGCAACTTTATGTAAACATTCAATGAAAAATAAACATTCAATTTCTAGTCTTTTTTGCACGTAGTAAGTTTCAATAACTCCATACCATTACATATCGACATTCAAGGAGCAAAGATGAGACGTCGTTGTGTGGTGAGAACTGATAGAAAATCGTAAACAACAACAATCGCCGGTGGTGAGAAGCCATTTTTCCATTGACTGGAACCTGCTTTATTTATTGTAGGTTACCAAAAATAAAGAAAATGGCGGCGATTGTTGTTGTTATCGATTTTCTATCAGTTCTCACCACACAACGACGTCTCATCTTTGCTGCTTGAATGTCGGTATGTAATGGTATGGAGTTATTGAAACTTACTACGTGTAAAAAAGACTAGAAATTGAATGTTTATTTTTAAGCCTCGAAAGTTGCACTGGGTGCCTTTAAGGAATAAATGTCAGCAGAGAAAGAGTACACAATTTTTTTGATAATGATTAGGGCGACCTACATTAAGCAATATCAATTTTTTTGTAGGCTGATGATTAACTCATACAGCAATACCTTTTTGTATAGTAGATGGCAGCACACAATCAAAATATTTCCCCTCTACCTATAGCTACAGTAGCTAGTTATATGGAAGAAAGTTGCATTCAGGAGCCTTCATAAGCAAACATGATTTGGCTCCACATTAAATTATCCCACTTTTTCATTATCCACATGTCTCAAATGTTGTATGATGCAACATAGCTTTACAGGACACATACAATATGTCCAGTAACAATGTAAAGAAGGGGGCAACATATAAGTCAAAACCAACTATATTTATTGACTGATCTCGAAAGTATTGGCTTACAAAAGCTAAATAAGTCTTCACAAAGAAAATAACTCAGTGTTAGGGCAAAAAGCGAACATTCACACTGTACAACCTATGAAAAGTGACAGTGGTAGCCTACAAATAAAGGAATACAGACCGCGTTAGCCACTTCACAGCGTGCTAGCCATGATTTTCTTTCGTTCCAATTCTGATGTAGGATTCCACCCTTTGTAGAAACCTGTTGAATCGATACATTTGGTGTAGGAAGTCCTAGTTGTTTTGTAGTCAATTTATCCTAATTAGTATGCCGACTAAAAATGAGTTTCTTTCAAGGAGTGACTTCAGTTGTTGCACTGAATGTTAGGCATCTTGACAGACTATGCCTTGACCGTTTTTTTTAAACACATACGTCCTTATACTTATGACGAAAGAATGGAGCATGGCGAGCGCTCCCGGAAGCCATGGAAAATGCATTGAGAGCCCTCTTTTATGAAAGAGAATGGATTTAACATTAGAGTGAGAGAGATCTGGGGCGATTTCCATTTAGCCCCAAATAGGGACGCCGCCTTCTGAAGCACAACTGTTGCGTGACCGTTGCCTGATTCGACATTTGGTAATTTCCGACAGAGAAAAAAAATCTCCTTTTCCTGAAGGCAGTTCGTCGCCATAATCGCCCTTAAGGTCCGCCGCCACTGGTTTGAACTTTATTGTAGAAATGAACAGAACAGAACATACGATGGGGTGTAAACATCAGTGGTAATGGTAGTGTTGCATGCTGGGTGTGTGATTGTGTGTGTGTGTGTAGGGTTGTTAAAGGTGTCTACGAGCGAGACACGCAAGTATTAGGCTAGAGTGATTGACATTTAATAACAAATAAACATAGTAAGACTGACGGAGGAGATTAGATTAGTAAAGAAAATAGTAACCATGAGTGTGAATACAGGTCACTAGGAGTAGTATAAATAGCAGACAGTGATTCCGATTGGCTATCATTAGAGGTATATAATGTATTCTGTGAAGCAAGGAAAACTGTCGCGACCGACATCTGCGGGAGGGCCGGTTGGTTATAGACTTGGGCCATCCCATCGGCCCATCGGTGCCTGGGTGCAATTCGTCGGGGGCTTTCTGCTGGGTGGGGGCCTAAGGCAATTGCCTAGTTCGCCTTAATGGTAGGTCCGCCACTGACCACAATATATAAGTACCAAGTGGACTATAACAGTCACCAAATTGGTTAGAAACTTCAGGCTGCTATTCTGTATGAGGACTACCATATTTCATTTGACCAATAGTTAGTTGTTTGGGTTTTTCGTTCCATCCGTCCCCACACACACACACATACTTAGAGAACCACTCGGCTCAACTTCAGCCTTGATGGTTGATAAACAAAGCACCCACTGAGTGTAGTACAGTGAACTATCCATATAAGGTTTAAATTGAATGACGACGCCATGCGTTTATAATTGACCTCTGTTGTCCCTGTGTGTTCAGCGGGGAGCGAGGGCCCCCTCTCCCCCCCATCTCAGCGGGCCAGGTCCCAGGACGCCTCTCAGGGGGAGCTGCCACCCATGCCCACCTCTCCAGCCACAGACATATGCAGCCCCAACCCTCAGGACAACTCTTTGTTCTCCAGCCCTCGCCGCTCAGGTAAGCATCAAGCCCTACCACAACCAGATGCATGCCCGTACGGTGGTTGTGTTAATTTATATATTATTTTTGTAATATTTTTTTTTAATTTGATATAAATACATATTGATGGATAGATGATTAATACATATATATATATAATCCTGAAAGAAATTTGAGTTTTTGCAAGCTCAAAACATTTCAGCCAAGTCAGAATGACAGTTGTGCTGCTTGATGTGTGTTTAATATGAACAGCACATTTATGTATGTGACCTTCAGTGGGCAGGTTTTGAACATTCTATTAAAAGCTTTTTTCAACAATGTAAGATTCTAAAATTCCATGTTGTATTCACAGACCCAGATATTCTTTTGAACATTCAACAAAATTCTACACACACCAGTGTGACTGTATCTGCTGAAGTCCTTAATACCCCCTATCTCTCACTCACTGATTCACTCACTCACTGATTCACTCACTCACTGATTCACTCACTCAATGATTCACTCACTCACTCAATGATTCACTCACTCAATGATTCACTCACTCACTGATTCACTCTTTCTGTCTCGCTCTCTCAGTGCTCCCCAGTGAAGTGGATGCCAGTTCCCCGCTGCTCTATGGGACCCCCAGCTCCCGTGTGGAGGGGACACCCCGTAGTGGGATCCGTGGCACTCCGGCCCGCCAGCGCCCTGACTTGGGCTCCGTCAGGAAGGCCCCCCAAGTGGACCTCCACTCAGAACCTGTGAGTGCTTATTAATGTACAGTACTGTATAGCCTGAACTGCATGGCCTATGTGGAGTAAAACTTCCATTAAGGCATTATAATGTATTTAGAAATGTAGGCTAGGTCTACCCAAGATATACAAAGATGATGCACACATTGAGTAATTCCTGCAAGAGTTGTGGGCATGAGTCTCCGTTTTGTTTCATGAATTTGTTGCATTTAGACTTTTGCATTCCATGTTGAAAGTTCTGGGGTTTAGCATGCACATTAGTTTGTGGCACACTCAAACTTTTAATTAGTTCTATACAGTGAGGGCAGTACTGATGAAGTTATTCCAAGAGATTTCAAGTTTGTCATTGGTACTTGGTACTGACCTCTGCTGTGTGACCCAAGTGTGATGCAGTGTCATTAGTGTTTGTGTATGTGTCTCGGCAGCCCGCTGGAGAGAATGCTGTGGCAAGCGATCAGGCTGCGGGGCAGAGGCTGGTCATTTGGGGTACCGATGTTAACGTAGGCACCTGCAAAGAGAAGTTTCAGGTATGTCCCATCAGTCCTGTGCCCTTGTGCTGTTCTGTTGTGTTTATTTGCAGACTGCTTTGTAGGATAGCTTTGGGCTCTCTGTGTCTTTGTCTGTTGATATGTTCTCGTCTTCTGATTTTAAGTAGATATAAACCAGTTCTGCCTTAACTATAACGTGATATGAACAACATAAAGAGACCGCTTTGGGCTCTGTTGATATGTTGCGCTGTAGCGATTCGAGGTCTGATCTAAGCAGATATAAACCAGTTCTGCCTTAATTGACTGATATGACCAACATAAAGACACACTGTGGGTGGCATGATGCTATTGCTGTTCGTGAGAAAGACCTGTTGTTAATGTTGTCCCATTGGTCCAGACCTGTTGTTAATGTGGTCCCATTGGTTCAGACCTGTTGTTAATGTTGTCCCATTGGTCTTGCAGCGGTTCCTGCAGCGCTTCATTGACACCACCTCCAAAGAGGATGAGAACTGTGGGCTGGATCTTAACGAGCCCTTGTACATGCAGAAACTAGATGAGGTGAGACAACACTGCAAATGAGTGTGTGTATATGTATGAATGTAACACATAATATAAGCGTGTGTGCACGTGCATAGGGATGTATGCAGTAATTTAAAGTAGTTCATGCACTCAGCTATGTGACCATTTCTGACGCTAACGCTTCTGTGTTGTCCTCAGATCAGCGTTGTTGGGGAGCCTGTGCTGAATGTGAACTGTGGCCACGTGCAGTCCTTCGATGCAGACATGTACAGGCAGCTCATCTGCTATCCCCAGGTAAGACACCCCACCACCCCCGCGTCTGCCTGGAGAGCTGTCGACCTGACCTGTATGTGATATGACTGGCATGTGTGATGTGCGCATTAGATCCTGTGCTCTGGAAGGCCACTCACGTTCCACCCTTGTGCTTTTACAGGAAGTCATCCCCACGTTTGATATGGCAGTCAACGAGCTGTTCTTTGAGCGTTACCCAGATTCCATCTTAGGGCATCAGATTCAAGTGCGACCGTACAACGCCCTTAAGACCAGAAACATGCGCAGCCTCAACCCTGAAGGTAATTAGCATGTCGGACGGAATTTGAGAATACAATTATCATTTGACATGTGGGGTATAACGCACATCTGTTAATTATGATGGAGCAGGTAGGCATGGCCACCTTTATCGTAAACAC
This sequence comes from Sprattus sprattus, assembly GCF_963457725.1. NCBI lineage: Eukaryota > Metazoa > Chordata > Actinopteri > Clupeiformes > Clupeidae > Sprattus > Sprattus sprattus. The sequence continues at coordinate 29,523,486 of NC_137923.1, read as the reverse complement.
CGTTCCTTCCCTGGGTAACCGGTCATAACATGGTTATTTGACATCTGTTTGGAGGCAGGCCTCATTTCATAACAGACATGTTTTGAATATGAAACAGCTGTTTGCATACTTGCAAGATGAGTGGCAGTGTTAAGAAAGGGTGTGTGTGTGCACCTGTCAATGCAGTTTACTGCTTTTATGATCTTTATGTTATACCATCTTTAAATAACAAACTTGTGTGGTTTTACTGTTGTCACTCGTTATAAAACCATCATTCATGGAACTCGAATTTGGTTTTACTGTTGTCACTTGTTATAAAACCATTATTCATGGGACTTGAAATTTAGAAGATATGCTTATCCAAGATGTTTTCTGAAACCAGAGCAGTAGAACAGTGTCTGTGATATTCCAGCCTTTGTAATTGTTCAAGCTTTAACATTTATATGGTGTCTGTCTATCTGTCTATCTATCTCAGACATTGACCAGCTCATCACCATCAGTGGCATGGTGATCCGTAACTCCCAGCTGATCCCTGAGATGCAGGAGGCCTTTTTCCGCTGCCAGGTGTGTGCGTTCAGCACGCGCGTGGAGGTGGACCGCGGCCGCATAGCCGAGCCTGCTGTCTGCCGCAACTGCAACACCACCCACAGTCTGGCCCTGATGCACAACCGCTCGCTATTCTCCGACAAACAGATGGTACGTGAGGCTCCCACGGCCCCTGAGGGCCCCGCCTTCAAGCCTCTCTGTTAGCAGATGCTATACCGGAGGATCGGAGCATTGATCCACTTACTAAGGGAACATGTGCTCTGATGATCTGGGTTGGATGCTTGGTGTAATCCTTCTGTCGCCTCCATGTATGTGTTTGTCAGTATCCCTTAAAGTCCTAGCCTTAAAGTAATCTATTTTCAGCCTCAAATACTAATCACTTGCATGATATAACCTTGATGCATCATACTCCAAGATAATCCTGCGTTTCAGATGAACCGTTTAAAAGGTGTTATTTGTGTGTGTTTGTTTTTTTTTTTTTAAACCACTCATTCGTTCATGCTATTTGTCTCGTTTGTAGTCGGGCAGCGCCAGTTCGGTACCATCTTTCCATAAGGCTGATTCCATTAATATGTGGTCATGTGTGTCCTGGTGTCTTTCCATGAGGCTGATCCCATTGTAGGTCGTCATGTGTGTCCTTGTGTCTTTCCATAAGGCTGATCCCATTCGTATGTGGTCATGTGTGTCCTGGTGTCTTTCAGATTAAGCTGCAGGAGTCCCCGGAGGACATGCCCGCTGGTCAGACTCCTCATACCACTGTGGTTTACGCTCACAATGACCTCGTGGACAAAGTCCAGCCAGGAGACAGAATCAACATCACAGGTACGCAAACAAGGCCTCGAGCTGTATGTAACATTAAGCATAGTGTTCTTTACTTAGCATGAAGTGCATCACTGAGTGCATTGTTAGAGGAGTTTTAGCAGCTAGGGTATATTACTGACTGCATATCTTGAGTGTAAATGCACATCACTTGTATGATGCACTATAAACCATTCAGGTTGTGTGTTCAGTAGGGTAATAGTATGCATGTTGGTGACGGAGATCTGGTTCACCTCATTCAGTCTCTCATTTTCTAAAGCAATATTTGACTCCTCTCCTCTGCCGCAGGCATCTACAGGGCTGCCCCGATGCGCGTGAACCCCAGGCAGAGCCAGGTGAAGGCCGTCTACAAGACCCACATCGACGTCATCCACTTCCGCAAGACGGACGAGCGGCGCCTGCATGGGCTGGATGATGAGAACGAGCAGAAGCTCTTCACCGAGGAGCGCGTGCAGACGCTTCGGGAGCTGGCCGGCAAGCCCGACGTCTACGAGCGTCTCTCCTCAGCCCTGGCGCCCAGCATCTATGAGCACGAGGACATCAAGAAGGTCAGTGGCCTCTCCCCCAGCCAAACGAGAAGAGGGCTAAGGCCCTGATGCTGTGTTAAGAGTGTTGAAAAATGTACTTTGAATATATAGCATGAAAATAAAATCTGATATAAGATTATGATTGGTGTGCTAATAGCATTTTTAATTAAATGTACTTTATAAATTCTGTGGATAGTTAGTCAGTGACATTTGTAAAACAGCTGTGTTTTTTTTTTCTCTGAGTAGAATAAAAACCGCACTCTCAAGCTTTTCTCTTTAGAAATAAGACCAGTTTATTTTCGTACAGACGCGTTTCGGCCTTACGCCATCGTCAGTGTCAGTTTTTTTTTTCTCTGAAACATCATCCTCTTTCTGCCACAGGGAATCCTCCTGCAGCTTTTCGGCGGCACACGAAAGGACTTCTCCCAGACGGGCCGTGGCAACTTCCGTGCCGAGGTCAACATCCTGCTCTGTGGAGACCCTGGCACAAGCAAGTCTCAGCTGCTGCAGTACGTCTTCAACCTGGTGCCTCGCGGGCAGTACACCTCGGGCAAGGGATCGAGCGCCGTGGGTCTGACGGCGTACGTCATGAAGGACCCCGAGACACGGCAGCTGGTGCTGCAGACGGGCGCGCTGGTGCTCAGTGACAACGGCATCTGCTGCATTGACGAGTTCGACAAGATGAGCGACAGCACGCGCTCAGTGCTCCATGAGGTCATGGAACAGCAGACACTCTCCATCGCCAAGGTATGGGGGGTGTGTGTGTTTGTGTGTGTGTGTGTGTGTGTATAGCAGGGCTGCACTGTCCAGATGAAGTATTGGTTTTGGTATAGATGGTGAATTCATGAATTTCTCTGTGAAATGTTGTAAATTAGTGGTCTTTAACATGAGTGCTTAGCTGTTTACACCAAGCCCCTCAGCTTGCAAAGATCCTTCTTAAGAACGCAAAAGCACTAGCACCAGCAACCACACGCTCTCACCTGCAATCTGTCTCCTTTGGCCATAGGCTGGAATCATCTGTCAGCTGAACGCTCGCACTTCCGTCTTGGCCGCAGCCAACCCAGTGGAGTCTCAGTGGAACCCGAAGAAGACCACCATTGAGAACATTCAGCTGCCACACACACTCCTGTCCAGGTGAGGATCTCCGCTCAGAGGCCTGGGTGTCAGTCACGGGGTATCAGTTATTCATTGACCACTCGGTATGATGAGAGAGAGAGAGAGACTATTTGATAAAATAACGTGAATGCAGGTAAAGTGTTTGCTGTAATTGATTGTCTACTCTAAGAATTAGTAATGCAGTTATCAGATTCATTTTGTTTCTATTTTCATCCTTTTAATACAGATTTGACCTCATCTTCTTGATGCTGGACCCTCAAGATGAGGCCTACGACAGGCGGCTGGCCCACCACTTAGTGGCGCTCTACTACAAGGGCGAGGAGCAGATCGAGGAGGAGTACTTGGACATGGCTGTGCTGAAGGACTACATCGCCTACGCCCGCACTTACATCGTCCCCAGGCTGTGTGAAGAAGCCAGCCAAGCACTTATTGAGGTACTGCAGTCTATTTTCAGACGCATGCAGCCCAGGGTAAAAGGGGCTTGTTGGGATGATCCTGCTGGGATGACAGGATGAGGCTGATAATCAACAGCACTTTGGAGACAGTCTAGTGTACACATCATACACTAAGCACATTACTGCAGTGATGGCAAGTGTTGTTTGTGTCGGCTAGAACTGCATGTGCTCTTTAACGCTGACCGTTGTCGTCTGTCTCATGTCGTCAGGCGTATGTGGACATGAGGAAGATTGGCAGCGGCCGGGGCATGGTGTCCGCCTACCCACGTCAGCTTGAGTCCCTCATCCGGCTGGCCGAGGCCCATGCCAAGGTGCGCTTCTCCGAAAAGGTGGAGACCATTGACGTGGAGGAAGCCAAGAGGCTTCACAGAGAGGCCCTCAAGCAGTCAGCGACTGACCCCAGAACCGGATTAGTCGACATCACCATCCTAACAACAGGTAAAAATAACATGGTCAGGGTTATCATAGAAAACAGGGTTGTCTGTGAAAGGTACTGTGCAGTAAATTGCTATAAAACTTGCATGGGTGAACATTTTTTGAATGTCTAAAATGGTGTTGTATGTCCAACATCGGGTCATTATATTATGTTACAAGGGTAATGTAACTGTACTGTCCAGGTATTTCATACATTTCAGACTCAATAACCAATTGTAAGACCGATACACAATGTGCAAACACATGTATTGGGTAGTCTACAAACTCTTGGGTAGTCTACAAACTCTCGACAGACAATGTTAAATGAGTAAAGGGTTTCTGCTTGCTTTTTTTCAAAGGAATGAGTGCTACCGCCAGAAAGAGGAAGGAGGAAATAGCCCAAGCCCTCAAGAAAATGATTCAGGCAAAGGGGAAGACGCCTGCCATGAAGTATCAGCAACTATTTGATGACCTTCGAGCACAATCTGAGGCTGTAAGTGGATTAATTTTCTATAATATAAAAGTCTGATATGACCAAAGACTCATCTTTCAACAAGGAGGTCAATTCAGTAATGTTCATAGAAATAACTTCCTGACCATTTTTGATTTCTATCTTGTCTTTGTTCCAGGCCATCACCAAGGACTTGTTCGATGAGGCTCTCCGAGCTTTGGCAGATGAAGACTATCTAACAGTCACAGGAAAAACTGTTCGCCTTTTGTAAAATATTGATGCATTTTTGCCTTACAGGAATGACTTATCTGGATGCAAATTAAGTAGCATACGCTTGTGTTCTCTGGTGATCTGTGGGGATCTTTCTGTACTATGTTGAAAAATAATGAATTTATAAAAGACTGGTTTGTTTCTTTTGTGATGCAATAAAATGTGTTTGCCATTAACTTGGGTTTGGTCAGAATGTGTCGTTTAACAAAAGCGCTACAGGACCGACAACGAAGCTCTAAAACGTTCTAGAACTTAAGTCCTCAGTTGAAAGTGAATGTTACTTCAAGCCTGTTATCCAATAAACTATTTTTCACTTTTAGCTGTTAGAGTTAGTGAGCTGTCATAGACATGGATCGTGCCAGTGATCATAAGTGCCTGTTTGGTCGGTTGGCTGTTCAGATCATGTATCCATCTTCTCAGCTGCTTTTTAACCTTAGAAGTCAACGATCAAATGCCCGCTTTCCCCTCACTGTTTGGAAATGCAGATGAAATGATGTTTTTTATCCAAAGACATGCATACATCCTCCAAAGACATGCATACATCCTCCAAAGACATGCATACATCCTCCAGTCAGGAGATCATTTTTATACACCCCGTCCCTACTCTTGAGGGTGTAGTGTCATGCTCATCCATTCGTGCCAGAATGTAAGAACCGACATTTTCATTAATTGACACAATTCCTTAGGGAAGGATTTCCCCCCACAACATCACTTAGCTGCTTTGACAGCACAGTGCAGTACAGCAGCAGTCTGATTTGTAAAACCAAACAAAATACATCTTCAGGACACTGCATGGGAGGCTTTTGAAAGAATTTCATTGACATTAATGCCAATACAAGTACAGTGCGTGAAGCCAGCTCCACCTACCTCTCCACTTAGAAGAGGTTTTTTTCCCACGGTCATGGTTTTCTAAAGTATTATAACACAGTCTGTACATCGTCCAAGTCGTTTTTGTCCACACTTTTGGAGGCCTAGGTAACTCATCTTGCGGCTCGCCTAGGGGCTTGGGGCACACGCCCCTCTGTGCAGATCCATGCCAGTGCAGTGGTGGTGACGTTTTAGTCAAGTGACTCCTATGTCACGATTTCGTGTGCTTTCTGAATTTGGCTGAAGAAGATGGCGGCCTCCTCAGGTTTGTCTCACTATCTGTGAAATATTTCAAACCCCTCCCCAGTAATCTGGAGTTAGCACAATCGTAAAGAGTGTATCGGCTGACTTCTAAATTTAAATGCACGTGCAGCTTTGTAAGTAACAGGAGTTAATATCCCGAGTACTTTGTGCAAATTAGCATGCTAGCCCCAGTGCCTCGAGTAGACGATAATGTTAGTTATGACAAGGGCTCATAACATTAGCTGGCTTGTTATATAGTTATCTAGTCTCCAGCTTGTGTCAAATTAACAGATGTATGTGATGTTTTAAGTACAGAAGTATTCATATTGGTTTTGATTGTGGTCAGAAACTGAATATGAAATGTTCTTCTAAAGAGAAATGTCCTTGTTCATTGTGTGGCAAGCTAGACCATGAATGGCTAGCGTTGGTGAAGCTCGCTAGCTATTAAGCTAAATTTGTACTGGCATGATTGAATCCATCTAAGTGAACAGTTTCGTTGGCGTCCTAATCATTAAATGACAGGGTGAATAAGCTATTTACTCGTATAAAGAACGTTATCAACTTATTCGAGGTTGCGTTATTTAAGTATCAACTAACTTCCGGTAAATAAATGTTGCACACGCGTTTTCATTTCCGTCTGGGTACGTTTAGATAGCAAGCTAACTTTGGTATTCGGAGTGCACTTGTCCCGCCACCTATTTTACGCATTTTCACTTGAAAATGGTCAATACAGCTACGTGGTCATACAGCTACGTGGTCATACAGCTACGGTCATACAGCTACGTTGTGAATGGGGAAGCTAGGTGACTTTTTTGTGTGAAATTTGCGTCCACAATTTTTGGTGCTGGTCGTTATTCAGAGATACATTTCGCTACATTAAAGGAAGTGACTAATGACGCAAAACTCATGGAACAGTAGCTGATTGCACAATGCTGCATATCTCTCTGCACTCTATGTACAGCATCTCATCTGGCGTGATGAGTCGGGTAGGGAAACCTTCCGGCACCTAAATAGACCGTTGTTGTGCTCTACCTTCTCTCCCTACAGTCTGGCAGAATGCAGCCTTCTAGCCAAAACACCCGTCTGTAGAACGCGCATTTCTTTATCTCCTTACATTTTACTGAAGACAGTTGCTTATGACCATAACATTGCTGCTGCTTCAACAAATTATCTGGGTATTAGTACGACGTTATAATGCTAATCCAGAACTGTATTTTGAACTGTTTGCACATACTGTCTGCTGTTTGAGGTACTTTGATTTATGTTAATAGATGTGAGTGGAGATTGTTTGAATTAGGCGTACTTGGTTGTTGACACTTTTGGGTGTTGGAGGGCTAATGCGTACTGTTCCAGCTCAGTAAGTGATTATGGTTATGATATGTTTAAGTATTTTGCATCCAGTGGATAGTGACAAGTCTGTGCATCATATCTCAAAAGCAGGAAGTCATGTTAATTGCCTCACAATTGTTTTGCTCCAATGCCGTATGTCTGTTGCAGGAGTTAAAGTACCACGCAATTTCCGTTTGTTGGAAGAGCTTGAGGAGGGACAGAAGGGTGTGGGTGATGGCACGGTCAGCTGGGGGCTGGAGGACGACGAGGACATGACACTGACCCGGTGGACGGGCATGATCATCGGCCCTGCACGAGTACGCTTCACTTCCTTACTCTTTCGTGTGATTTAAAAAAAAAAAAATCCTGTCCATTATTTGTTGTCAAAATAGACTATAATTTGAACCACAGTACTGAAAGGGGATTCTAATGAATCTCACCACGGCTGAGGTACTCGTAGATGGTCAGCCAGGCATATTCCAGTTTTTTTTTTGCACAGTAGGAATCAAACTGGATTTAATTATTTACTGTTAAAAAACCCCAGTAATAGTAATTTACCTCAGATGTCAACTACCCTTATAACTGAGCATGAATGCATCCATGGTGTGAGCAAATGGCCGACCTCTAGAGTTCCCAGGAGCGCATGTATGGACCGTATTTAGTGAGTGTTTACTACCTTGCAGACCTGTGAAATCATTGTGCAAGAGAGGGTGATTGAGCTCAGGGGCAGATTTGCCTATCCGATTTTATGACGAGATTTTCCCCATAGTCAACATTTCATAGAGTGTCTTGGTGGCTAATAGTTGAATGGATGCAAGCAGTTAACCTTTATGGTGACGTAAACACAGAGACATTCAGAGTGACAGCTAATGTGTTTACTGAAGTAGGTAACTCTGAACCGGTATCCCTACTAACACCCAGTTACCTGATAATGCTTCACTTGGGCACAGCAAAACTGTCATATAGTCCAAAGGGTTTTTATATCCAATGTGAGAGCAGCTATGGAATAGCAGCCATTGAGTTTATTGTATTTATATTGCAGCTAAGGAACCTGTATAGGCTAAATGCACATTTGACAGGCTATGCACCTTGTGATGTAAGTGCATTTTGTGCATGTCCCTGGTTTTATTACGCGTTACGAGTTGGACAGTACTCAATTGTGGCTGGCTTTTAAGGCGTGACACGGCAGGCAAAAACATCGTTTTTTTTCAGCAGTGGTCAATTTTGAGATTTTGAGCTAGTTCACTCCCTAAACATGTAATCTTTCATACTAGCATAAAGAAAATATCCTAATTATACATTAATGTGTATATTTATTCACATTTTGTCTGTTCGTGGCGTCAGCATTCTCCTAGGTTTCCAGGAAAGTTAGCATTCTAACGTAACGTGCAGTATATCGGCTTTCTGATGCCTGACATGTTTGGTACTGTTGAAAAGCTCTATACCTCGCACACAACGCTATCTAATCCAAATAAGGACATTTCCTTTCCAGCAGTAACCAATGATGTTAGCAAAAACGGGGCTTTAAACCTAAGGACGCAATTTCATTGGTTTGCGGTGGTTTCTGATAACATGATTCTTTCAGACGCATCACGTGGTATGGCTTGACACTTCCTTGAATCTTTAAATGCGATTTTCTCAAAATCAGTTTTTTGTCATACTCCAAGGATAAAAACTCCACTTCAGTTCAACCTATATACACAAAACTTTCCAGTCTTGTACCCAACTATATTATGAAGACATTTTAAATATATTATTCCTAGCCTGAATTATATAACATTATATCCCCAAAAACATGGCGAAAATCGATTTTTTTTTAAGGCTATTGACAGTCTTTTCTGATTTACAGGAAAACAAAAGTAGATATCCATAAATCCCTCTGTAATTTTTTCCCCATCTAATATGCCAACAAAAGGGAAAAGGATTTTTTAACCTGGCTCTATCCCATGATCAGATATGATCTTTTAAACATTATGCAAATTAGTGCAAATCATATTTAATGAGATAATGCATAATTTGCATATTCAAACATCAAAATACAAAACACTTGTAATACATTTTTTTCTCATCTAAACATGACTAATCCACTGAGGAAGTTTCATGGTGATACCTATTATTTAAGATTTTTACCCTGTTCACCTGTAGTGTCTCGCCTTAAGCTTGGTTTAGTGACAGAGAAAAATCTGAGTAGGGTCATAACAGGATCAGTATGAGTATGTACAGGCCCAAGAGTGTGTAATGACTGTTACCCACTCTGATTTCTTGCTATATTTTAATAGCATATAATTATATAATATAATTTTTTTATATAATGCTTTTTTTTTTTGCATATCAGTTATCTTGACCTTCGTGTCCTGCGGTCCATTTGTGGTGATGTCTAGGTATTTTTTAAATCAGGTGTAACGTGGGATGCTGTAGTTGCAGCTTCACTGCCTTACTGTATTGCTTGATGGGCTCACCTCCCCATGTCCCACCCCCTTCAAATGGTCTCTCCCCCTTCAGATGGTCTCTCTCCCTCTTTAACCTGCACTCTCTCTCCCCCTTCAGATGGTCTCTCCCTGTCTAACCTGCACTGTCTCACCCCCTCAGATGGTCTCTCCCCCTTCAGATGGTCTCTCCCTGTCCAGCCTGCACTGTCTCACCCCCTCAGATGGTCTCTCCCCCTTCAGATGGTCTCTCCCTGTCTAACCTGCACTGTCTCACCCCCTCAGATTGTCTCTCCCCCCTTTCAGAGGGTCTCTCTCCCTGTCTAGCCTGCACTGTCTCACCCCCTCAGATGGTCTCTCCCCCTGTCTTGCCTGCACGCCCCCATTCCCGTTTCATGATGGTTGCACGTTACTTCCTATTGTGCCTGAATGTATACGGTTCTTCACATCACATAGGAACAGTTAGAGAGTGCAGGGGGGGGGGGGGGGCCTTGATGCAGATCCTCTCCTAAACTGAATGGGATCTTCCTTGGCACATTCTTCAAGTTTCATTTAAATTGGCCAGGTAGTTTTTGTGTAATCCTACTTACAGGCAGACCAGCAAACCGAACCAAAGATGAGGAAGCCTAATAAATGAACTCATCTGTGTGGGGCCTGAATGAATGTACTATGTGATGTATTTATGTATCTGTTCTCAGCAATGCAATTCACGTGTTTGTTATTGAATGATTTTGAGTTAATGGGCTAGCATGAGCTTCTTTCCTCTCTGCTTCAGATTGCCCATAAAGGGAGATGCTACTGCACTGATTGGTGATTCTTGTTGTTCTGTTGCCTCTGGCAGAATCATCTCCACGAATTCTAACAAAATGCTGTTGTGTGTTTCTTGTCGTAGACTAATTATGAAAACAGAATATACAGCCTGAAAATGGAGTGTGGACCCAAATATCCTGAAGTATCACCGGTTATTAGATTTGTAACAAAAATTAGCATGAATGGAGTAAATAATTCCAATGGAATGGTACGTATGTTTTCATTTCCCTGTTTTTCAGCCGAGCCAGAGTTTGTAGATAAGCGGTTGAGTTGGAGTTAGGAATTGGGATTCTAAACCAGTAATTTAACAACCTTTAAGCATATTTCTGTAGTGATTGTCAAAAGCTTCTGTTGTGGTGATTTTCTGATGCTTTCACTGATATGTGCGGCTGCATCATTTTGATTTAAATTTCAGACTTTAGTTACAGACGTCTCATGGCAGCAGTCATTCCTATGTGCAAACATTGCCAGTACAACTGGGGGTAATGCAGAGTCACTGAGCCCTTTAAGCCCCCCCCCCCCCACCCCCCCTCTTTGAGACGAGTGTAGTTCTGGGGTAGGTGGGACTGCATTGCATACCCATGCATTGTAAGAGTAGCCTTTCCTTAATCCCCCTCCAGTAGGCTAGCTTCTTGTGCCTTCAATTTTTCTCTGTCAGTGTTGTAGAAGAGCATGTCTGCATTATTTTCTAGCTAATGACTGTGCAATTGCCTTTTAGCGCTAATAGTGCCCTGCATAAAGTGTTCTTATGATGACCTTGTTGTCTGTTACCTCAGTACTCAAGCGCACCTCACGTTCTTCCTCTCTTCTAGGTGGATTCTCGTAGCATACCAATTCTAGCTAAATGGCAAAATTCATATAGCATTAAAGTTGTTCTTCAAGAGCTACGACGTCTATTGATGTCCAAAGAAAATATGAAGCTTCCCCAGCCTCCAGAAGGACAGACTTACAGCAATTAATTGTAAATGATTGTTTTGACCCCTCTGTCTTCAACCTTACTCTCTTAGAAATGTCTCGTTAAAAAAAAAAAAAAAAGAATCATTATGAATTTCGCTCACTACACACATTAAAGAACCACATCAGCGAGAGCATTGGAGGATTGGACATTTCTGTTAGTTAGGCTGTTGTCAACCCTAGAGTATGAAAAAGAAAAAGGAAAAAAATAAAAATACACAAACATGAATGCCTATCAAGTCAGGGCACTGAGTGACATTCTGTTTTAAGAGACGTGCACAAATGTATCTCTTCTTTTGATTCAGCGCTTCCCTTGGCCATTAGCTTTAAGTTGACGAGATGTGTTTAAGTTGACGAGATGTGTTTAAGTTGACGAGATGTGTTTTTGACTTGACTGAGGGCGGGTGGCCTTTCTCTCCCTCAGCCACGGTTTCTCCTTTTTTATCTTTATTTTTTTATTTCGTTTGTTTTCCATCAAGCATTGTTATATGTTAAACCAACTATTCACCCAAACTAAACAAATGTTGTGTGTATGATGGCATGCTGAAACTAATAAAACACGTAGTTGCCAAGGGCAAAGCTGCGTAACACATTGTAAAGTAGTTAATATCTAGTGGGTACATTGAGATCTCTTGCAGAAGAGTTCTAAATAAACAAAAAAGGAATCATTTGAAGTGTGCCTGTAGTCTTTTAGTAGTGTCACAGAACGGTGAAGGTTTTTTTTTTTTTCTTCTTTAAAAAAAAGAATCTGTATTTAACATTGAAGCAGTTTGTTCCTGTGCAGCAGGTTTTTTTTTTTGACATGTAACAGACACCCTTTTTCTGTTTCAAAACAACCCTTGCATTAAACTTCTAGAGGAAAATGACATGTGACTTGAGATTAAAAATCACTCTGAGACTTGTGCATCAGCTTGATTTAATCCTGTGTGTGCATGTGTGCATCTGTGTGTGAGTTTGTGCGCATGATCTAAACGCTATCAGTTCGGTTGTGCAAAATCTCCTGATAAGCACAAGTTCTTAGTTGTGTCTACAGTTGGCTCAAAAATTAGACGTGGGAATATCTCTCTTTTGCCGCTTTCATGTGCAAAAGCAGGGACCTGTTCAGTTGTCCACCGGGCATGGCACTTACTGTACTTTGGATACATTTGGTCTGTGTGTGTCTTCCAAGCAATGGGAGGTTCAGCTTCTGGAGTTCGGGTGGAACTGGCAATCTGTTCTATAGTTCAGAGGGCTTGTGACTGTCGTCATCCCACCTCCTTAGGGTGTTTGACCAGAGAGAGCCAATCCACACGCACGCTTATGAGGCCAGATGTTTTAATGATGACCGCTCCTCATGGTTGTGTGTGCCTTTTTGCAGAGGCCTATTCCAACTCCACTCCCACAACACAGGAGTTCACAGTATAGCCCAACGTCACCAGCACTCTCAGTCTGATGTGCAAGCCTCGTGTTTTTTTTAGTTTGTCCGTCTTTGTTTACTGGCCCCAACTAGACCCTCAAAGCTTTGCCTAAACATGTCATACCACAGACTAATATAACTATTGTCAAAGCAACTGTTCCTGGAATGGCCAATGTAATGGACACGCTCCTATAAACATGAGGTTTGTGTTTTAAATGGCAGTGCTGGGCCTGGGAGGGGGATTCTCATGGACAATGGTTTAGGCTGCATTTCACAACCACATTTCGGAAGCATTCGGAAGAAGTGTATGACCCGCTGATAAAATATGGAGTTGCATGCCATTGTCCCATTAGGATTATTAACTGCCATTTCTCAAGCGCCTGCGTCACCAACTCTGCTAGCATTGGCAAATCTATGACTATAAATGTGTCTGTCTAATTCATTCAAATATTCAACCACACTAAACCCTGGTACATAATATAGTAACAATGAATATCAGCTTTGCATGTGGTCTCTCAACAGATGCAACTGGCTACTGTCAAGAGTATATAGAAATTATTTCACTTTCCTCAAGGAATCTCCTAATTATGCATGGGCACTGATGACAGCACAGCATTGAGCATGTACATTATTTATTATCTTTTTCCTGAAAATTAAATGTATGATGCCAAAGAAAAATGACATTCTTTGATCTGTTAGTCTAAGTGAGATATGGACTTTTCTCTCTACTTGATACTGATACTTCTACTGATAAACTTGATGGCTTGCTAATCAGTGATTTTAGGATGGGCCCTAGTGGGAATCGCAGGTGTGCTTATCGATCCTTCACATAACTAAATTAATTAATCTGAGGTCGACACCAGCTCTATCCTCTCCAAAAATGTGATACTTTTGTGTAACTTGCCCCAACACTTTAAACTTTAGATTCAGTCGGGTGTAGTTGTGAAAAATGGCCACTAAAGGACGCTGTTCATCTATTTACCAGCAGATGGGTGAAACAGATTTGTGTGTTTTTCCTGCACCTTCTCTTCAATCTCAGTTCATCTTTTCCTTGTTCGACATTGACAAATGACAAGGCAACGCTGAGGAGGTGTGTAACTTGGGAGAGGCCAGGACTGTTGTATTCCTTCCAGTACTAACTCATGTCAGTTTCTGACATTCATACTGATCTGTCTGTATTTTTGCATACTAGCTCCCCAATAGCATCCCTGTAGCCAGGGCATCCCGCCCTGTGTTATGATAACCAAGCTGTTCAGATGTATTTGAGTGGGTGATAATATCCCCAAGATTTGCGCATGTTTTTTAATTTGCGTACGTGGCTGAATGAATGCACACACTTATATAATGCCCATCTTGGCACCCAACTCGTCTAACATACAACCTAGACAACTTTACTCTCAACCAATAATGTGTCGCACCCACCTAGATGATGCAGCAGACAGCATTGTTTGGCTCGTGAACACACCACACACTGACTGCATGGTGTGACGGCGAGCAAACCGATCTAGACCTCCTACACACAAACATACACATAAAATCTTCCAGCATCCAGCCTTATTCTCAGCTCACTGAGTCATGTCCAGCTGGCCGCCCATGGAAGTGTGTGCGAGTCAATAACGCGCAAGGAAAGCTCCCACTGAAGGTGATTGTGTCTCCTATCAGAAGGCAGCAGGCGCCAAGATATGAAGCTCCTTTCCCTGGTGTGTGGGAGTGGGAGCCCAGCGTGGAGGCCTCAGGTTGGGGGGGGGGGGGGGGGTTTACAGGTTAACACAGTGGATCGTAAGCCAGTTCCCTTCTCCTGCATTTATCTCAGTTCTTTTAACCCAGGCCATAACACTTTCTTGTCACTCTTAGTCAGGCCATTACAGCCTCTCCCCTGCAGGTGGCGGGGTTGGGGGACACAAGGTGTCTTGCAGGGCCTCCCTCTGAGCGTAATTGCGTTACAGTTCGAGGAGGATGAGACACGCTTCGCTGACCTTGCCGGAGGGAAGTATGACAGCATGCCCGCCTGGCCCACAGGCGCTTGTCTCACGTCCTCTCTTTGTCCTTGTGCCTGTGTGTATGTGTGTGTGTGTGTGTCTGTGTGTGTCGTCGTTGGAAAGTGCCGGATAATTGACCTGTTATTCTGCACACTTGGAGGTTATTTATCTCAGGCCCAGTTTCTTTCATCTTCCACCGCTCTCATGTGCGAAAGCTCTTTATGGGCCGGTGTAAAGAGTCACAGCAGAAGTGGCCCAAACAGGTCTCATCCAAACAAGCCCTCGGTCAACAAGCGCCCAAAGCCAGTGTGACAATGCCGTGACAACTCAACTTGTTGTGGCAAAGGATGTGATGTGAAATAATTGACTCTCATTTGTTTATTTTCACAAATAACTCACAGATCTCCCTCATTCCTGCTGCTGTTGCTGCCGCTGCTGTGTCTTTGATGGATGCACATGAACAAAAAAAGGGGGGGAGGCAGGGGTTCCTACATCCCTACATCACTCCATCACTACGCTTTCCCATAGGCTGTCAGTGTTTAATATGGTATGAGGAGAGAGCTGCGCTGGGTCTCTCTGGGTTTGCCCCTGCGTCTGTTGATGCCAGTGGGAATTTCTCTGCTCACGCATATGCTCACGCTCGTGCTCAGCTCTCTGGCACGCGCCCATTCCCCGGGGAGAGGTCCATTGTCATCCCCTTCACTGTGCATCAGATCTCCGCTGCATGCCGGGACGCATGGACGCATGCACCTCCTGCATTCTGCACTCCTCTGCATGCTGGGACGCATGCACCACCTGCACTCAGAGTAAGCCTGTGCTGCGTGGGACATGTGGATTTGGAGCATTTAGTGCTGACGTGCGTTTGAATGTGTAGCTACGCACATGTGATCCTTGGTCTGTTTTTTTGTTTTTTTTCCATAATGTCATGAAGGAGGGAGCACTTGCGGGCCCTCGGGAGTCCGAGCGGCTGAAGGGTTTCTCCCAGCCGGCATCTCGCCTGACCATGTGTGGAATGTTTGCATGTCCTGCTGGTGGACACAGGTGCAAGAAGAAGAACTAAAGCAGAACTGGGAGACAGTTCCCATCACAACCTGCAAATAGAATTATAGAATAAAACTACTGTTTAGGAAAATTGGGAGATTATGGGTATTAATATGTATGTTGTACACACTGTACGTAACCATATATATATATACAATGTTACGTAGAGTGTGTTGTATGTATACATGTGAGCCTACAACATGTATACAGACAAGACACAGTACGTAACATATATATATATATATTTATATTTATTTATATATACGTATATATATATACCTGTAAGTATTTGTTTTTGACTGATTTGACAAGCCATCCCCAATACTGAAGTGTTGTTTTGACTGCCTGTGGCCTCCTGGTTTGTTGGAGTTGTAACAGGAAACTGTGTCCTGCCTCTGAGCCCAGCTGCTCACGTGCGGAGATGCTGTCCAGCCTGGTCCTAACCCTTACCCAGTCTGGCTGGCTCCGGCAGGGCAACACCATAAAAACCTCCACATTTCTCAAATTCCCCCAGGCACACAAAAAGGCAAACCCAAGACAATGTCAACAAAAACCTAAATGATTGAATCATTAGGGAGTCATGTTCAAAACATGTGTGTGACCTCTATTGTTGTGTTGTGTTGTGTGCTGTTCCTCCGCCGTGTCTGTCTGTCTGTCTGTCTGTGCTCCGTTTGGTCATTCCTCTAGAAGCTCGTGTTTCGGTTCCCATGTTCCCACTTCCCACTTCCCATGTCACTTGGCACACTTGTTGGAAATGATCCCACATAGATAGAATTAACAATTTCTCAGAACTCTTCCCAATTTGGTATACCTAGTCTTGGGGCTTAATTTTACAGAACTGTGAGAAATGAACAATATCTTTTATGTTATGTTAAATTTGGTTGGTTAACCACATTTGCATTGCCCTCATACCCTCAGAGTATAGCGGCCTGAATTAGCTTTGCAAATGATAATACAGTTAATTCCCAGCGCCTAATCCTTCTTCATTTCTGGTCATATTCTCAGTAAGGGTTTCCCATCAACATCACTGAAAGGTGTGTTTTCCACAGATTAAGATTCTCCAGAGTATTACAGTATGAAGTGGCATGCTATCTCAGATTTAGCGATACTGGCATTCTATGAAACACCAGCATATTTAATCTGGAGAAATAGTGAACCACCACACTAGTTTCAGTAGTGGCAATGAAGTATATGTTAGAGAAATATGTTATGTTGAAGTATAACTTCTTGCATCCGGCTGATTTTGCTTTCTTTTTTCCCCCTCACCTTTTGGATTGTCCCAAGCAAGCCAGCATTACAGAAAAACCTCCTCACTTGTGAGCTGGAGTAATAACACACTGCAAAGATTCAGCAGCTCATTTTAGGTTTGTGTCTCCAGGGAGTGCTGTTTGCAGCATTAAGAGTTGATGGTTTTGTGGCAAAAAGCTAATACAGTTTTTGAACCCTGTGAGTGTCTTACACTTGGACATGAAACAGTTCACATACAGTCCAAGATCTACCTCACCCCTTGGAACTTTCCCTGAAACGCAAAAAACGCTGGTTTGAGATTGTCTGTGAGTCAGCACAATGCCAGTGGTGAGTTTTTATCCCAGAAGAAATACATAGCAATTGTTGGTTAACATGCAAATGAGTGCACTTGGGGTTCTGCTGGGTGATCTAAGTTGGGGAGGAATGTGAAGGAAGGGGGGAGACCATGAGTCCTGTCTGCTGTCTGCTAGCTGGAGCCAGTCCTGCTTAGAAATGTTCCCAGAGTTCTCACCTTCTGCCCCCGAGGGGTCGGAGGTCACGGCATCCCCCCCACCAGCCCATACTGTAAAGAGATTTGGGCCGGGCGTGACGACACCCACCGGGGTGAATAGCCGCGGACCGAGCCGAGACGTTTCTTTGGCACGCGGAGCGTGTGGGATCCAAATGAGCCTGTCACGCAGCACAGTAAATCTGATCAAATGTAGCTGCTCTTCCCCCCTCACATTCACCCTCTTCATAGGATCATTTGAAAGCAGAAATGCCTAATGTTGCTTTTTAAATGAGATGTTTGTTTTTGTTGTTTTGGTAAATAAGATTAGAATTAGAATTCGACTGAAGTTGAATAGGAATTTAAATGTTTGACTTCTATGAGCAGTGCTGCAAAAGCAGTCCTTAAAAAGTCCTTAGAGAGGGCTAGGAGGAGTTAGGTGTTTGGACTTCCATGTGTGCAGACACCTGTCACTGCCCTGCTCTATGGAACCAAAAGTGTTGAAATAAAATAACAGCCACTCTCAAGTACAAGAAAAATATCAAGGGTTTGTTTTCACTAGTTAAAATTTGTAAGATTGTGATACAATTGCCGTCGACATTTGGGCATTTCTGAAAGGTAACGTTGGCTCTCTGAGATGACCAGGCGGCTGACCTTAAGATAGCAGATCTCAGCCTGCATGTTTCTCGATGAGAAATAAGCCAGCGTGTCATGTAAGAGGTCTGAAAACAAATCCCCCAAGGTCTTCAGGGAAATACACTTGTGTGCCTCTTGCTCTCTCGGCCCTCTGTAGAGTGGCCATGCTAGCTCGCTCGCTAGCAAGGATGCTTAATTGTATATACAGTGAGCTCCATGAATGACCCCACCCCCCACCCACTCTCTCACTGCTGTGAGAAAGACAGCAGATTGGAACCATGTGTTCAGCCCTCTGCTTCCCCGACGCTGATAGGATGGCCTGCTCTGGGGTCGCTCGCATGCTGACGTGATGCAGCCTCCAATGTGGCTCAAGTTCAGCCGGAGCAGTGATTAAGCATTTATCCATAGCCATGAACACCAACACAGCCCAATATCATTTTTCCATAGCCACCAACATGGCCAAATATCATTTATCCATAGCCACCAACACGGCCCAATATCATTTATCCATAGCCACCAACACGGCCCAATATCATTTATCCATAGCCACCAACACGGCCCAATATCATTTATCCATAGCCACCAACACGGCCCAATATCATTTATCCATAGCCACCAACACGGCCCAATATCATTTATCCATAGCCATGAACACCAACACGTCCCAATATCACAGCATTTATCATATAATTTATCCATAGCTATGAACACCAACACGTCCCAATATCACAGCATTTATCATATAATTTATCCATAGCCATGAACACCAACACGTCCCAATATCACAGCATTTATCATATCATTTATCCATAGCCATGAACACCAACACGGCCCATTATCATTTATCCATAGCCATGAACACCAACACGGCCCAATATCATAGCATCTGACATGCTACGCACCTCTATGTATGTCCCCTTAATAGCTGTGATCTCGTTTAGAGCACGACAAGACTTGGACAACAAATTCTGAATTAATGAACTACGATCTCTGCTGGCGTGCGGACTGCCTTGTAGAAGTTCTGAATGCTTCTGTATCATATGCAGGGTCGGATGTGTTAATGAGGGTTTAGGCCTGATTTGATGACTGCACAGTGGGTCTTTCTTCATACTACAGCGACTTTTCTTCTGCTGGAGCTATAGAGCTATAGTAGCGCTCATCAATTTTGCGAAGGGAAAAAAAGCCGAAGAACAAATAAGCTGTGTACTTATTACATTCCAAGTTATTTATACTGAGGGGGAAAGTCGGCAGACTTCGTGTCTCTGCTTAGCGGGAACTATTAAATTACGGCTGGATGTTTTTAATTACCTCACATAAATGCTGGAACACAACACATGCTAGGCCCTTGTGCATTTCATGCCTTTGTGTGTGTGTGTGTGTGTGTGTGTGTGTGCGTGCGTGTGTCTGTTCGCGTGAGTGTATGTGTGTGCACGTGTGTGTGCGTGTATGTGTGTGCGCGTATGTGTGTGCGTGTGTAGTATGTGTGTGTCTGTGTGTGTGTGTGTGTGTGTGTGTGTGTTTGAGTGTGTGCGTGCGTGTGTGTGTGTGTGTGTGTGTGTGTGTGTGTGTGTGTGTGTGCGTGCATGTGCAGGCGCATCCGCGTCTGCGCATGTTACCATGACTTTAGGTGGTGTGTGTATAAACATGATTTTAGGCGGCACGAGTTTGTGTGTGTATGTGTGTGTGTGTGTATGTGTGTGTTATGGTGATCATGCTGTGAGGGGGCGGGGGGACCGGCTTGCTCTTCATCCTGGTGGTCCCTGTGTAGCTTTGGTGTCAAAAAGTGCCTTTTTTTCTGAACACGTGAAAGAGAGAAAGGGAGGGAGGGAGGGAGAGAGAGAAAGGGAAAAAGCGAGAGAGAAAGGGGGAGAGAGAGAGAAAGGGAAAGACAGAGAGAGAAAAGGGGAGAGAGACAGAGAAAGGGAGAGAGAGAGAAAGGGAGAGGGACAAAGGGAGAGAGAGAGAGAAAGGGAGAGAGAGAGAAAGAGAGAGGGAGAAAGGGAGAGAGAGGTGAGCATTCCTGCCGCTGGCGCAAGGGAAAGGAAATGGGCAATAAAAGCAGAGCAGAAAAAAACAAGTGAAGAAGGAGAAGAGAAAAAAAAGAAAAAAAACTTGAGCGTCGCAGTGGAGCCAGTGATTCTGGGATCCACTTAATTGCTCTTAAATGAAAAAGAGTTTTGGCTTCCTGCTCACTGTACTTAAGAGAAGTCGAGTCAAATCCCAAATGCACGGCGGCCAAGCGTCACTCGCTCCCCGCTCCACGGGCTCTAATCCGCCTCTCTCACTGCTGCCATCAGTAATATTATTATTAATTTGGAGAGAGCTGCAAGCCGTAACCCAACTCCCAGTGAGTCACGCTGACCGGCTAGCCATCTTCGTCCGCAGTCATACGCCCTCTGGTCTTCTAGTCTTTCTACATGTGTGTGTATGTGTGTGTGAGTGTGTGAATGTGTAAGAGTGTGTGTGTGTGTGTGTGTGTGTGTGTGTGTGTGTGTGTGTGTGTGTGTGTGTGGATGTGTGTGTGTGTGTGTAAATAAGTGAGTGTGTGTGTGTGTGAGTGTGTGTGAAGCATGGGTGTGTGTGTGTTCGTGCGGCATGTTCAAATCGTTTAGCTCCTCACACCATTGTTATGCTTGGATGAATGGCGGGGGTGGGGGGTTGGGGCTGAAGCAAAAAGGGCGAACACAGCCCATCATTGTTTCATTGTTTCACCATTACTGCTATTCATCCGTGCAACACAAACATGGCACCGAGGTACAGATGTGGGAAAGGCCCACCAAACATGCCACATTTCGCATCTCTTGACAGGTCCACTGTTATTTTGTTTCCCCTGCAGTACCGACTGCGTGACCACATCCCACTGTGCCCAGCGGTGGAGCCACACTGATCCCAGGCAGAGGTGACACTTGTTGTTGTGCGTTGCCCTCCTTCAGACCCCAAACAGATGGTCGAGCATCGGCCCACACAC
Source organism: Sprattus sprattus (assembly GCF_963457725.1). Taxonomy (NCBI): domain Eukaryota; kingdom Metazoa; phylum Chordata; class Actinopteri; order Clupeiformes; family Clupeidae; genus Sprattus; species Sprattus sprattus. Next base: position 29,502,525 of record NC_137923.1, on the reverse strand, counting down.
ACACAGACACACACAGCCACTGCGACACAACATCCATACATACACATATACAAATACTGCAACACACTCATCCACACACACACATACACACACACACTGCGACACACACATCCACACACACACATATACAAACACACACACTGCGACACACACATCCACACACACACATAAACACACACACACACTGCGACACACACATCCACATATACACACACACACACTGCGACCCACACATCCACACACACACACACACACACACACACACGTGGCTACTGCCAGTCACACTGCGGCGTGGTGGCGGCCGTTGCGGCGTTAGGTGAGCCTCCCGGCAGGATATGGGACAAAGCCAGGAAGGAAGAGGGAGGGAATCCTGGATCTGCGGAGCCGTCCGCAGGGCCAGCAGCATGGCTCCTGACGTTCCCGACGTTCACTCTTCTCTCCTCCACCGCTACAGACAGTGGTGAGGTCACCGGCGTTACGTCGGAAGTGTTGTTATGTTGATGATGATGAGGTTTGGACTTGTGCTGCCATTCAGAGGAAAGACAATAAACTGACGAAGTGGTTTGGAAGTAGTGCTGCGTACTACGCACATCAAAGGAACCATGGTACCTTTGTGTTCTAAGGCACTTGGACGGCTCTTGCACGGTCCCAGTCTAATGATACATGCGGCTGACTTTTACGTCGTTTAGTGAGGTTTGTGTAATCTGCTAGCCAACCACATGAAAATGAGCGATTTAACCATAAAAGATGATGCATGGGTTACGTTTCAGACATGCAGCAGTGGACAAAAAAGAGGCGAAAAAAAGAGAAGGGGAGATGTACAAATATTTCCATGGCTCCTGTGGCCTGCTGCTAGCATAGCTCTGGCGTGAGCTCACACGTGTGGCTAGTTTGTGCTTTCTCAGCACGGCTCCTTTCCCAGACTCAGAATGTTGAGGTCCATCCACAGCCAGCCTCAACCAACCCCCACTCCCCCCTCTCCCCAAGACACACACACATACACACACAAACACACACACACACACACACACTGCACCCTGTGTTAATTAAATTGCATTTTATTTATATATCGCCAAAACAATAACATTGTCTCCATGTTTAAGATGGGTCAGTCATGTTAGTGCAAGGTCATGATTTTTTGCAGTGCTTATGACCATTAGTTTTTTACGTTTTCAAGGATTCTTTTTAACCAGAGAAATATGAAAGTATGAATATGAATAAAAGTATGCTATAACAGGTACTTAATGATCACTCTCAATTCAATTTGAAATGGCAATTGTTCAGTGTAGTATATGTCATGATCTCAGTAATTCAACAGGGATAGTAAAAGTAATTTTTACAAACTCAGCAGTCCCTTTTGAATGTGCTTGAAAGCATTGTGTGTGTAAAGACTTAAAAGGAATGTTTATTCCTGCTGATATGATTTCCTCTACCGTGAGAGAGATCTTCGGCTGCAGAGGGTCTCTGTGGTTGCAAGAGGCCCGTAAACTTACATGAAATGTATTCCTGATAATGCAAACACTGGGAACAGAGGCGCCCGAAATAACTTTCTCATGCAAGATGTGGAAGAGATTAAGACTGAACTTAGAGAGAGAGAGAGAGAGACGGAGAGAGAGGGAGGGAGGGAGAGAGAGTTGCCGACCGTCAGAAGGTTAGAACAAGAGACGCAGAGGAGGGGGCATGGGGAGGGAGAGAGAGAGAGAGAGAGAGAGCGAGAAGGAAAAAAGGAACTCATAAAAGTCACATTTGTTGGTAATGCATGAGGAAGTGAAGGCAGCTTTGGCACATGTGTCTGCGGCGCTAAATTAACTGTTAACACAAATAATCAAAGTGCAGGGCCCATTGAGCACTGGCGCCAGGCAGAGGAGGGGGAGAGGCTGGGCCTCGGTCACAGGGACTGGGGCTGCCCCCGAGAGCCCAGGCCCTAGCAGGTGGAGGTCTCTGTGTGTGTGTGTGTGTGTGTGTGTGTGTGTGTGTGTGTGTGTGTGTGTGTCTGTGTGTGTGTGTGTGTGTGCGTACGTGTGTGCGTGCGTGCGTGCGTGGGTGCGTGCGTGCGTGCGTGCGTGTGTGTGTGTTAGTGTACACACCCACACACACACAAATGAGGGACTTTCACAGGATGGAAGTGCTTACAAAAAAGGCTGACCAGCCCACTGACAAAGGAAAAGGCATAGCTGCTCTCCTGCTTCCCATCTATTGTGTTATCAGGAGTGTCCCTCTCTTCAGAGCAGCGCAGCTTCAAAAGGGACAGGACCCTCTTCAGTTCCGGGTTTCCACAAGCTACCAACTCAAAATGACTATCACCTTATTTTTACAGAAGGCACATAATGTCCTACAAATAAGCTGGCCAAACATTCACGGTCCTTCATTAGGTCCAAGCATTCGGGAGCAAATAAAAGCGTCATTATTTAACCAGGATCACCTCTCTCCTTTAATGTTATAGATACTTGTCACTGTGGTCAAAATTACTTACAGACAACTGGAGTGGTACTGCAGATTTATTAACGATATCGGGAGCATTGTTACAAGCAATCCATGTTCATGAAATGTCCCACAACAATGCCCATCAGTCTCTGGGCAAACTGAGCTCTTATACCTAAAACCCCTCCCTCGTACTCTTACACTGTGGCCACCTCGTCCTCCACTATAGATAAGAATATTTACCTAGGATCCCCTTACCCCAAGCATTTAGTAACTCTCTTAGCTCATCAAACCTTACCCAACAGGTCAGACAGAATACATGGCCACACTAAGTTACCAATTCAATTTATGTTATCCTATGGAATCCTATACTAACCTACTTAATTAAATGTGAAACATATATTTTTTATCCCACATCACCTCTCACCCTAATGTCTCCCCTCCCCATCTCTCATCACAATGGGCTTTGTGGCCGTACCTGAGCGTCCCGCCCCGCGGAGGGCAGGAGGAAAGCCCACTGGTGAGAGTTGAAGGGCATGCTGTGGCCCCCATCGGCTTCCTGTGTTGAAAATGGCCCTCACCTCGGCTCCTAATGGATGGCTCAGGCAGGCCGGCTCCACAAACAAGGCTGTGCAGGAGAGAGAGAGAGAGAGAGAGAGAGAGAGAGAGAGAGAGAGAGAGAGAGAGAGAGAGAGAGAGAGAGAGAAGGCCTGGGCTGTCTGGGAGCCATGCTGAGGCACGGGCTCTTAAATCCTTTCACACATGTGATGATGCATGCCCACCGGCTCACCTTTCGCAATCGTAGAGCCGTGGGCTCCTGTTTTCCCCACAAATCTCTTCGGAGTGAAACATTCAATTGGGGTTAAAATAGGGCTCCCACAGGAACACATGCAGTGAAGTCCCAATAAGCCTGTGCCAGGGCATGAGCTGGTTTGGATGAAGTTGTTGTCTAGATGACCACACACACACACACACACACACACACACACACACACACACACACACACACACACACACACACACACACACACACACATACACACATACACACACACACACACACACACACACACACACACACACACACACACATATATATATGTTATTTACATTTTTTTGTTATTTTAAATGTTATCTTATTCTTCCTCCTCACTTTCTTTCCCTTTCTAATTATTACTTAGGAATTGGAGAGAGTTTGTATTATGGACATATGTTATGCTATTGTATGCTTGGAGGCAAGCATGATAATACTATTTAGATGTCATACTAAACCTGGTTAGAGTTGAGCTACAAGATAAGCCAGTAACCTCAGTGGTCTACACACAGACAGACGTCTAGACAGTATATTCAAAAAAATAATACTTTATTTTCTAAAGCGTATATGTTCCTCTGTTTCCTTGCCATAATTAAATGATTAATGACCTGATACATCAAAGGCGGTGTCAAACACACTATTTTATACGGGAAACTATGCTGTGTGTTGCCAGATCATTGAAGGATCTGCCGTGTAAAATAAAAACCTAATAAACTGTCCGGAAGTGCCATTTTCAGATACTAAGAGGTCATGTTTAGCAACACAGAATCAAGAGAGAACCCAAATGTGAACTATTCGATTGTAAAAAAGGGGGACTTGTGGCCTTGTGACGTCAGCGTATAAACAGCCCGGTCCCCCGGTGCCCCCCGTGTCCCAGCCAGCCCTCAGAGTGGGCTGAAGCCAGAGGTAGCCTGGCGCCACAGTCATCATGCGTGTCAGTCACTTGCGAAAGCCTCTGTTTTCCTTAGAGGATGAGCTAAGCCCCTCCTTCAGCCCTGACGATTTATTTTCAGCGGAGGCTGTCCAAGACCCCCCTTTTTTTCCTCAAATCTCCGTTTATCTTGGACATGTTGTTTCAATATGGACCAATCAGCACAGCCTTTCAGAGGAATGTCCCCTGAGACCTGACTTGGCTTCCCAATAGGGCCATTCATTTTGAGGACACAAGTTTAACATCTGGTTTGCATTAATGTCCTTACAATGGTTTCTCATCTTGGCAAAAAAAAAGTTGCTCGTCTGGACAAGTGGGCAATCATCCCTGATAGCAAATGTTTACAAAGTCATTCTCTCCTGAATGAGATTTTTATCAGTGTAAAGTTTTTTTTATTATTAAATCGAGGGAAATTTAAATTATGCATATCTGAAGGTTTCTAGGAGGAATGGGACACGTCAAAGTCGTAGAGAGACATGCGTGTAATAACATTAGTCACACATCGTTTAGATGTGTATGTGCTAGTTTTGTCCTGAACACACGCACTGTACATAGTGGGACTGGTGCTGGTAGATAACTAGCTCATCTGACTAAACAGCTTTTCGTTGTGATTGTAATTGTACATAAACTAATAACTTAATTTCTGCCCCACTCTGCCTGACACCATTAAGATGTTTTCTTCATTATTCTCCTGTATCTCATAACATTCTTGTGACTTTCCTGAATGTCATTATCACCTACCAGCACCACACTTCTGGGCCCATGTTCCATCATTCTGTGCCAAAGTCCAGAAGCTGTTCCATCACACAGTTCTCTCAGTCACACCTGCTACAGCCCTTCATGTCCAGCCCTCCTCTAAGTGCGTCATATAGAGCACAAACACCAGCTATAATACACTACAGAGCACTCTCACTTTGCTAGGATTCTCATTGTTTTCCGATAAACAGTTAAGGCTGTTTTGTACTTGTAATACTGATCAATTTGTTTTTTCAGCAGCAAGGTTTACTGTCAACTTTTATTGTTGTCCAATTAGTGCATTATGCATATGAATTACAATATTTACATAAAAGTGTGCAAATGAAAGCGTTGAACTGAGCTAGAAATGAACACTTGCATGCTAATATAATAGAGTAAATATTCATAGTTTATGCCAGCGTTGATGTTATTCTGCTATCTCATCTGTCACTATTACTAGTAGATTAAGCGATTGCAAGGTACAGGGTTTATTACATATGTATTACATGCTAATGAGAAACTGGAGACTGTTTATATTCGCTTTAAATCTGATACAAAAAAAAGGCCATGAAATCCCATAAACAAATCAGAAATACTGTTTGCTCTGTCACCCATCACCAAAACTCAGAGCTCAAATCAGCCTGTTATTCATAGATTTATTTACTTTCTATCTTTCAGGGTCATGCGGTTTATTGTTGTTGAACATGACACATTGTCGTTCATGGCTTATGTCGCAACTGCATCCTCCTTGTTGGAAAGCCAAATACTCCACACGGTTGAACATTAAGCAATACCATTAAGCAATATGACAACATCCTTCATAGACTGTATATTTCCTCCACTCCACTCCTTCACTGACTTCTAGTTGAATGTTTTTTCCCCCTAGTGTTACCTCTCAACTCATGTTGGTTAAATCATAACGCCTCTGTGAAGGAAGGAGAAACTGTTTCCCCAAAAGTACAGTTAAGCATGAGCTGTTCGCTCTTAGGAACATTAAATTAATCGTGGCATCCAAATTGCCCTAAATTTAGCAACCGGCACTCACAAATTGGCCTGTTTGTGACCTGTTTCCAATGTGTAAAACCAAACACAGCGAGCGCTCCCACCCCTCCCCCCTCTCTTATCCACATTCTTGCTGACCTTGCATAAAGATATTTAAACGGCCTGCTATTTGGATCCAGCCTTCAGAAACATGCCAGACACACAATGACTGCTAGACTCCACGTCTATAAAAGGAATCATTTAGCTTCTTCTGTACACAGTGATGCCATCGTGCCAGTCACACTTATGCTAGCTTGGGCATGGGTGCATTTTTTTATTTTCTGTGCCTTTTGTCTTTTGATCTTCACAGGCAGTCCCGCTTTAAGAAGCTAAACCTCAGTGACAGACACTGCTGGTGCTAGACGTTGGTGGTTAGGGGGGGGGGGGGGGGGGGGGGGGCACATTTCATGGGCAAGAAGGAGCCTTATCCTGCCAAACATGTGTTGTAGTCATGGTGATGATACTGATCGTGCATGATTCTGAGTAGTATGCTGTGGAAAAAAGGTCCATGTGAAAACTATTTTACAGTGGTGACCCAAAAGTCCCCATTGGCTTATGTTTTAGTGTGACATTATTGTTTAAGTCTCCATTGGGGAAACTTGGCCATTCACTAGTTATCTCAAGTATCAACACAGTCTAAACCACAGCAATTGTGCAATTTTGCTCTGTTTATTCCAACGTGTATCCTATCTGTGTTTTGGCCTCTTGCCATTGTTGAAAGGGCTAAACTGGTCATGTCTGCGTGTGTGTGAGCACACTTCACCTCAAAAGCCCTCACTGACAATTAGTTGTTATTTATGACAGAGTCATTTCAGTGAAACATAGAGTATCATTGTGTTTTCATCTTGAAATGACCTCTTCTGTAAATAAAGTTTTTCTCCATATCAATTGCACTAGTTATGGTCTAGTCAGTGGTTATGGGCTGTTCTCCCCTTTACAGCTGGAAGGGGCTACCAGTGACTCTGTTCAGGCTCAACTTTTAAAACACTTATTATCTCTGTTGTTGCAATACATCATAGGAATATGTTTTAGAAGGAAGATATTATGAATATTTCTTCATGGGGAGGAATAGCGGCCATAATTCAGGGCTGAAAAGATTCAGGGTCTTATCTGCTTGACTTCTCTCTCTCTCTCAGTCTCTCTCTCTGTCTATCTGTCTCTCTGTCTCTCAGTCTCTCTGTCTCTCTGTCTCTCTGTCTCTCTCTCTCTCAGTCTGTCTCTCTGTCTCTCTGTCTCTCTGTCTCCCTGTCTCTCAGTCTCTCTCCCGTTTCTCTCTCTCACTGTTTGTATCTAGATGCAGTGCCCAGATTGCAGGCTGACTGCTTCACAGGCAGTGAGTGTGTGTCTGACTTCATTGTAAATGAATGAGACATGTGCCCCCAGTGGCATCTCTCCCAGGCATCCCTCCTGACCCTTGACCTTTTGAGAGGTGTGTTTTACAGCTGGCCCTAACTGCACCCAGAGCGCGCTGACAGCCCCTTGGGTTATTTGATCCGCGGGGGATGGTTGGCATTTCTGCCTCCCCTAGTTATCAAGTATCAGCAGTCACAGCCCCAGTGCAGGTCACATCCTGTTTGTTTGTTTGCCCCCAGTCTCTGTCTCATGTGGCGGACTGTGCTAGCTGTTTAACTCTCTCTTTCACACGTACTCTTTCACACCAAACAATAAGCTTGCTACACATCCATTTCGAAGTGAAACAATTTCCTTGAGGACACCTATTCACTATCCAATGAACATCACTGAAAAGTCACCACAAGGTTCCCCAAAAGTCCCACTCAAGGTGTCAGTATTACATTGTGATTAGCTTCCATTGATCCGAGCAGACTGGGGTTTTTACAAAAGACAACAGTGTGGCAGTAGCGATACAATTAGAAAGAAAGCAAGGCATTGTGGGCTCTTGTGGTGGTGGTGATGGTGGTGTGAGTGGGCCAGTGTTTTATCTGTCACCTGGGAGCTGTGCTCGGAGACTGGGTCACAGTTCAGCCCAGCAGGGCACCTTGTAAATTGCCTGTGGCTGTCGCCTCGGAGCGGGCACACAACAGGGCAGCCTTTCATCAGGACCTCTCGCCCGGAATGCCTCCCTGCTAGGAAAGGGGGCAGCCCGGAAGTGGGTCTGGGCGGACGGGGAACAGTGGGATGGCTCCGCGTCTCAGACAGTGCTCTCTTTCACAAGGGCTCGCCTGTCTATGCTATTTATTTATTTATTTATTTTTTTCTCTTCTTTTTCCCCCTTGAAAGCGGCCCTTTGACGAACACTTGAGTCAGCTGATTTTGAAGTCGTTCTACGACTCATTTGATTGTGTGTGACTTGTGGTCTAAATGTGTTCCAGTCAGACGAAGCCTCCTCTTACTTCTCTCACGTCGTGGCTTTAATCAAGAGACACGCTGTCAGCCATTAGGTCAGTTAGATGACTAATGAGAACTGCCTTTTGAAATGCACAGTCATCAAGCCCTCATTTGTGAACAGATTTCGGGACTCTACTATCTCATGTATTCTTCCTTTCACTACTGGAACTGATAGGCCCCCACCATAGACAGCACTGCCAGTGGTGTTGCCCCATCAGAGATGTAGAAATATTTCTGTAAATATTTGGGGATGTTCCTGTGCTGAGACAAATGCTACGTCTGAGTTCATTGAGTGAGCCCTCCAGTACACAAAACTCAGCACACCACTCCAAACCAGCCTGCTTTCCACACAACTCCAACAAGCCTGCTTAACACACTTCTCCAAACTAGCCTGCGGTTGAAACCCCTCTGAGGCAATGGTCGCCTCGAATAAAATAGTCTGGAAAGCCACTAATGCCCCCCACGTACACACACACATTTTTTTTTGATTAACACTAATTTGCCCAATTGAGAGACTCAGGGTTATTATTAGCATGGTCTGACGCTTGAAAATAACAAGCTGTGGTCACAACAACAAGGGCTGGATCACTCAAACACAGACCCTGTATGACTATGACTGTATGTTGCGCCAGGCCCTTGTGTAATGGTTAATAATCTGTTCCCAATACAAATGTGTGAAGTTGGATAATATCCATTCTAGTGAGCACTTACGGCGTATAAATGCATGCTGATGGGAGCGCTAACGTTGATGTAAAGTCTGGCCATGGGCTGGGTGAAATGCTCCCTGTAGGTGCAGCGCAGCAGTGATGAATATAAGTGGGCTGTAATTTGTGCTAGCTGCGGGGGCACTGGCTTAACGGCGCTGTTGTTTTCCTCTGGCTGACCCCTTTGGCTTTTATATCCTCCTTAATGGGTTATAACCCAAACCTGAATGCATGGTAATTATCATTTTATTTTTCGTTCCAAGGTTGTTGTTTTTTTTTCAGACTAAATGGCGTATCACAAACCACAGGGGAAGGTGGTGAGCTTTTGGAAATGGGTTTAATAGGTCAGTCAACATCATTTGGTTTCACTACTTTTTCTCTACAGTATGCACCATTCTTGGTAGCTTCCCCATCATTATTGGTGTTGTCGTCGTTGTCGCCAATGCTGCCACCGCCACCGCCATCGTCATCCCTAGACCCACATGTACTGTGTGTGCTACAGATGTGGTGTGTATTTCTGCGATGGCGTTGATCTTGTCTGCTGAGTCAGAGGCTGTACCTGGAGAGCACTGAGGGCCTCAGCCCTGCTCTTCTCCCGGCTTGAAATAGCTCCTGATGTGTTCCACGGGAAGCCCTTCCGCAGCCCCGGGGCCCAGCCCCTTCTGGAAGCTTTTCAGGAAACTGTACATTTTCTTGGCTGAATGCCGCAACAAGAATGACTGACTCTCCTTATGATGTCACTGCTTGAGGCCATGCGAGTTAGCCAACGGTGCTCTTCACTCCGCTTACTGAGCAGAATAATAAAAAAAAAATAGTAAATCAACTTTATGTTCAAACATTTTAGCCAGGATGTTGATCAAAATGTGTTAAATTCGACACCCACCGGTAGAACCCTCTGAAAAATCTGTGAAATCCAGAAAATCCTCTAGAATATCAGCTCTGGGGGAGGGGGGTTGGGGGCACTGAGTGGGATATTGTGCAAGTCTTCATGGGAAACAAGCATCCAGTTGCTGTTCTTTATTTACCGTAGTGTGTGATCGTCTGTTCATGCATTCATTTATCCTTCACGCAATCAACTTAGAACCAATTTATTTATTTTTTTAATCCTTATGATTTTATGTGTATGTCCATAGGCGACTTCAATGGGGGAAATCTGTAATAATCTATGGGCAATCTGTATGTAATCTGTAAATTGACATGTACGCTGTCGTAGAGCAGCCCGGCCCGCGACACCAGAACAGAATGGGGGGATGATTTGTGTGGGTATGGAGAGGCTCAGGGGTGGAGCTGTGTGCGTTTTGGGGTGGGGGGAGGAGTGGGGGGTAGAGAGGGCAGCAGTGGCCACACAGTGTCTGCAGCCCAGCAGTTGGGGATAGACAGCCAGTGTTTCTGGAGGGCAAGCTGAGTGTGTATTTGTGTGTGTGTCGGCAGGAGGTGGGGGGGTTGACCTGCGGGAGAGGAGGAGGTGTGGGGTGGAGGGGTGGAGGGGTAGAGGGGTCAGGTCGGCCGGCGGGCGGGCGGTGTGGAGGTTGGTCGGTGAGACTGTGGGTCATTGTGGCCGCTGGGCTGGCGTGAGTGAGGGAGCGAAGGAGCGTTTGGGTGGCAGAGATCGCAGAGCCCCTGGACATTCATCAACCTGCCCAGCCGGCCCGCCTGACTGGAGCCAGCGTCTGTTTTCTCCCTTTTCCCACCTCCCTCTTTTTCTCCCCCTCCCTCTCTATCCCCTTCTCCTCTTTCCTCCTCTTTCCTCTACTTTCCTTTTCCTTCTTTATTCTCTTGTCTCTTCCTGTGTCCTCCTGTCAGTTTATTACTCTCTGTTCCTTGTTCTTCTCTTTCTCCTTTTCTGTTTCTAATCTCTCTCTCTCTGTCATCTGCCTGCTTTTGAATGTTTGAAACTTTCCTCTCTTTCTTTACTCCTACCTCATTCTTCACTCCTCTCTCTCTCGCTCTCTCTCTCTCTCACTCCCTTTCTTTCTCTCTCACAGTCTCCGACACACACACTCAGTTGCAAACACAGAGAGAGAGAGAGAGAGAGAGAGAGTGAGAGAGTGAGGGAGAGTGAGAAAGTGAGAGAGAGCGAGAAAGCGAGAGAGAGAGAGAGAGTGTCAGTGTGATCCAGCCCAACTGTGCTGAAGCAATAGCCCCCGAGGAGACAGACTTGGGTCAGTGCAAATAATCAGGCCGCTGACGCCTTGGCTCGTTACACACGAGGGCGGGGGAGGGGGAGGGGGGGCGAGGGGGAGACGTCTGACGGAGAGCAGGGCTCCCACAGGAAGTGGCGGACACAGTCTCCCACCATGACTCGTCGGAGCACCAGAACATTAGCCTAAGATGTGGCGTCGCCACGCCGAGCCCCCTCCCCCCAACATCTCGCTCCAGACCTCACTGCCATCACCAACCCCCTTCAAAGAAGTGAAAAATGAAGGCATATGTAAGAGAATTGCCCTCAGACAACAGCGGTGTGTGTTTCACACGTGATTACTTATGTGAGGTAGGAGGTGGACGTGGGGTGAGAATATGGTTTCTTTATCCTGGATGGATGGTGATGCAACACCTTACATTCTTCTCAGGGCTTTGCTGAAGAGACAAGCAGAGGAAAGAGAACTGAATCATCACCACCCCTGTGCTTAATTCTCCATCTGTCTGATGGTGCCTTCTGCAGAGGATGTGCTGCTCATATTTTTTGTTTTTGTTTTGTTTTGCTGTTTTGTTTGCGTGCCTGCAGTGCGAGTCTGCTCATCCTCTCTTCTCAATCTTCTCTTCCTCTTCAAGTGGGTTTAGGTGGGAGGAAGCCGTCCCTTTAGGCTATCCTGTTGATATCGCAGAGACGTGCGCATCGTTTGTACAGTGTACTTTGAAATTGCAGCCAATAGATGCAGAAAAAAAAACAATACCACACACAAGTCTGAAGTCACAGTCTGAGAGCGTGACTCCTGAACAATAGAAGATCTTCACAAACGATGTATCATAACAAACGGTCAGCGATGAAGCGTTTGTTTCTATCCGCCCGCTGGCTATCATGGTCAAACCTCAATTTGTGTGGATGGATTTAGTTGTGTAGGAGATTAGACACACAGACACAGACCTCCAAAGACTGTAGCCTTTCCTATGACTCAGCGCACACCTACACACACACACACATACACACACACACACACACACACACAATCACACACACACACACACACACACACACACACACACACACACACACACACACACACACACACACACACACACACACACACACACACACACACACACACCAGCACCAGCCTTTTGTTTTGCTCTGGTGAGGCTTGGATGCCTGTTACAATCAATAGATGTTTGATTCATTCAGTCTAAAAGATGGGGAGAGAAGTCACGGGCAGCTCTGTCTGAGTCCAGTGGGAGGTATGAC